>NC_133367.1:22505951-22644827 GCF_049309525.1 Garra rufa | reverse complement strand
ATTAAAATAGTTTTCATAATATTTTATTTCATATTTATTAGGTCACACCACATCTTAAAATTGTACATTAAAATTATATAATATTTTATATTATGTAATAAAAAATATGTATTAAAATGAGTACGATTTTTTTATCTAAATATTAAAATTATATCATATATAATTATTATTAGATATATGCAATCTTTAATAATAATTATGTAACTATTAATCATAACTGTAATTATATCTATGAATTAAAATGTTTTCATAATATTTTATTTCATATTTATTAGTATTTAACGCTTTACATATACATTTTCAAAGTGTCCACAAATATTATACTGATTATACATACACAACTTATCACAATCATAAAGTTTTGTGATATATTTTTAAAAGATTTTTTATTAATAAATAACATTGTTTTCAAAGTGTCCACAATATACTGACTATGCATACATAATTTAATCATATAGATTTGTGATGTATTTTGTAAAAAAGATTGCTTTTTTATTTCATAAATATCATTGTTATTGGGAGGTCACACCACAAAATATTATATTAATATGTGTATATATATGTTATTTATAATATTATTTAATAATAATAACTATGTATTTAAATGTTATTATTGTAAATACATCTTAATATTAAAATTAATTTATATATAATTATTATTAATCTTAATGTAATAAATATATGTAATTATTATTCGTTATTTATATTATAACTATAAATTAAAATTATGCTTTCATGTTTCCTTTGATATTTCATTTCATATTTATTAGTGTTTAATAGTTTATGTATATATTTAATACTTACAAAATAAATAATCATCTAATCAGTCATAATTTAATTATTTACATATAAATTGCATTTATTTATTTTTAATGAATATAAAATAAAATAAAATACAGGGGTGAAATGGTGAAAATCGAGTTATGATCAGATAATTTAATCTCAATGATTAGTTTATCTCATAACCACATTTAAACTGATTGAAGGTAATCTAGATTACAATTTGGCTGTAAACTTAACTAATGATCTGGATCTCATAATCTGGATTGGGTATAATTTAGATTCTAATGTGAATCTGTTACCTGGACTGGATGTAATTTGGTTTTGGTGCTTCCGATGCCTTCAACGGTTGTTACTGCCGCTCCGTGAAGTTGGCACACAGGAAGCAGACAAGCATTGACAGACGAATGACTGGCCAGTGAAGAAACAAGCATTTGACAGAGATGTATTATCAAATCTGAATAACAAAAAAATTATTTAAGGAATCTGATTTAGAATTTAAAAAACAACATTGAATTAAAGTTTAAAGTGTAATCTGGATTCAGAAGTGGAAAAAGTGGGTTAATCAGATTCATAAAAATTATAAATATGATAAAAGTGAGAAGAGACAGTGAATGAAATACTTGATGTTCTTGGTCTGAGGGTCGTATCTGGACACCATGACGGTACAGGCTCCACATCCTCCTCCACCACAGCCGTACTTAGTGCCCGTCAACCGCACTACACACACAGAAAAAGAGATTGAAAATGCGAAACTAAACCAAAATTAAAATAACCCAGCAATATTTGCAATTTCATAATTTCAATAGTTATTAAAACATGTAAAACAATACATTTCGTCCTCAGATAAGACAGCAATGTAGTCTCTGGGTCTGGATTCTTATCTATTATCTGTCAAGGATAAACACAAAATACATTAAGTTTATGCAGATTAATTCAAATATCTTTAAAACAGATTAGAATCGTTCAAATTAGATTCAAAGACTTTCAGTATGTATTATGTTTTATGCATTTCTATAAGGATTGAACTTGACAACATATTCACAACCATAAACCTAAACTACGGTTTGAAAACTTTTACAACAAACACATGACCAGGTTACACTTATGCAAACAATTTTTGCAGATGACATTAGAAATAAAGCACCTTTTTCCCGTTAACATAGAAAATCAAGCCATCGTTCCTGGTTTGTTCAGCCATTTTCTTAAAGTTTGTGTCAAATGCAAACAAACTAAAGCAAATCTTCAGTCTGGAGCCCCTCTGAGATCTCCACCAAGTTTCCTGCAAAGTGCGAAAGCAGAAATGGAAAACTAAGTGGAAGGGCTAGTAAAGGCGGAGCTTATCTGAGTGACAGATGTAAAGTTATCAGATAAATACGAATAGTTTAAATAATAACTTTCATATTTAAACTCTTCATGTATATTTTTGTCATTAAAAGCTATTAATGTGTCTCAATATTCCTACACTGGTCTAAACCACTAAAAACGAAACAGACGTTGTCACGTGTAGTCTGTTACTTTTCTAAGCGCTGACTGATTGAACCAATTACAACAGTTTGTGATGACTAAAAACGTATTTTTAACTAACCCTTTATAAAGAATACTCTCATCACTTATTTTCTTTAGACGGCAGGTAATAATTCGCAAAATGTGGGGATTTAAATGCTGATGCGTTTTAGAACTAAAAGGTTTCCTTTTTTACAAAACCCGGTTTGAGATTTGAATGTAACTCAAAGGAGAACTCGACCTTTGAGCCACCGAGCTTCGCAATCACTTTTTGTTTGGGTTAAATTTTGTCTCATGTGACTGGACTTTAAAACTGCATGACGGACAGAATCGCTGTAGTTTACAGTATTTGAGTTTTATTTGTGTATATTCACCACAAGATGGCGACAAAGGCATAATGTGGCTTTTAAAGCCGACGATAAAATGGCGCCATAAGATGGCGGTAGAAGCAAGAATAATAAATCTACCAAACCCGACTGTACAGAGGCTAATTTATGCAGAATAATCCTCACGTTTAACAATAAGACTAATAAAGTGTTTCCGTATCATTTTTTTCACACTTGTACACTCCACATTTTAAACTAGGTATATGGATAGCTGACATGCATATATTTATGAATTGTGATGTCTGATCTTCGAGAAGATATAAAGGGTCACTAACTTCATCAGTTCTTTCATTGTTTTTTTTTCTTTTAACATTTTTACTGAACTGTAAGTTACCATACATTTGTCCTATATGGTGTGACATAGCAAAAATTAAGAAAAAAAAAAAAACCTCTAAATATTATACAAATAGCCAAATAGCCTGAAAGAGATTTATCTTCATTGTTAGACACTTATTTTCATATAGTGTTATTTATTTAATATGAAATTATAATTAACCACGTTTCCCCATGACTGGTTGGATAATTTATGACCAACTTTAACAACAAGACAAACTTTGCTGTCATCCATTCAACTGATGAAAATTATACTTTTTAAGATGATATTTCTCCCCTGCAATACTCAACTGTTTTTTGTTTTGTTTTGTTTTGCTTTAAGATATTTTGAGATGAAAACAAATCTGTGGTTCTTTCATATGTGTCACACTAAAGGACAGAATTGAGAGTTATTAAAGTATTTCTTTTTTAAATTTGAACATTTCAAAGGAGAACGTTTAATTTTGATACAAATAATATCGACATGATTTTTAAACAAACAAAAAAAAATATCAACAAAATTCTGTCTCTTAATCAAGCCCTCTATAATTTTTCTGTCTATATTTCTGTTCCCTCTCTCTTCCACTAATTTCTTTGCCCTCATTTCTTTCAAAGTATCACTTTTTATACTTATTTTCATGGCACTTTATAACAGTACAAGTTTTCTGCAAAACATCAGAAAATAGTTTAATTCATGTAATTATTATTTAAGAACGCTGAAGATGATTAAAAAAGAATAAAAAGGAGTTAAACTAATCTTATTTAATTATTTGAAATGCTTTTTAAAGAGACCTTTTCCTTTTGTGTAACACTACAGGACAAACAAACAAAAAAAAAAACAATTAAAAGAAAGGGCAAATGAAAAGAAAGAACAAACGAAAAGGACAAACAAAAATGGAAAAAAATGACAAATGAAAGGACAACTGAAAAAACAAAAAGAATGGACAAACAAAAAAAGCAAAAACAAAGAGAGAACAAACAAAAAGGACAAATGAAAAGAACAAACAAAAAGAAATACAAATAAAAAGAAAGGACAGACAAGAAAAAGAAAAAACAAGAATTAAAAAACCCAAAAGAACAAAAAAGGACAAATGAAAAGAACAAAAAAGGAAGAACAAATGAAAAAAGAAAAAAAAAGAAAAAGACAAAAAGAAAGAAAAAACAAAAAGGACAAATGAAAAGGACAAACAAAAAGAACGGACAAATGAAAAGAAAGAACAAATGAAAAGGACAAATGAAAAGAACAAACAAAAGAAAAACCCATTAAAAGTAAGGGCAAACGAAAAGAAAGAACAAACGAAAAGGACAAACAAAAAAGGAAAAAACAAAGAAGGAAAAAAGGGAAAAAAAGAGCAAACAAAAAGAACGGACAAATGAAAAGTAAAAACAAAGAGAGAAACAAAAAGGACAAATGAAAAGAAAGAACAAATGAAAAGGACAAATGAAAAGAACAAACAAAAAGAATTACAAATAAAAAGAAAGGACAGACAATAAAGGAAAAAAAAAACAAGAATGAAAAAAACCAAAAGAACAAAAAAGGACAAACGAAAAGAACAAACAAAAGAAAAAAACAAACAAAAAGGAAAAACAGATGAAAAAATTTAGGACAGACAAAAAGAAAGAAAAAACATAGCTTTTAATACTGTATTTTTAACAAACAGTTTTTAATTAAATATATAATGTAGGGGTGTCACACCAAAGGACAACAGAATGCAACCCTTTTGTGGTGGTTCCAAAAAAGTGAAATATTTCAACAATTCTGAGACAAAAATTGACAGGAGGCTTTAGTAACATGATCATAAATGGGGTCCTTCAAACTAATTAAAGTTTTTCCAGAACTGGCTAATTTAAAAATAGGATATGGTGTCACACCAGAGGACATGTTTTCAGAGACAAAATGTATCAAGTTCTTACGCTTTCATAAATAAATGGATGAACTAAAATAGACAATTGCACAATTATGCCGAAGGTATTTATTCTTTTTGATTTATAAAAGTTGTAATTTATTGAACCATGCTTGAGACAGTCACACCATAGGACAATTTTGACATTTGACTCAAAAAGTACAAAAAAAAAAAAAAAAAAACTGAATAGCACTGCAGCTTTTATAACAACAGATCCATGTAGGACGATTTACAGCATTTTAAAATAAAAATATTAATTATATTTTATATTGTGGGACAGTGAAAATGCCATGTCATTTCAACAACCCATATTCAAAACAGTTTCCTCTCAGGACTATAGATAGCAATGTATTTTCACTGTTAATGAGCCGTAGAACATCAATAAATTGTGTTTGCCCACTGTCTTTGTTTTCAGAAGCTGTTGGAATAGAAAACACAACACACACACACACACACACACACACACACACACACACAGGAACCCTGCTGTGACCCCCTGTGAAGTGTGATCAGGGAACCCCTACAGAGATTACCACAAGTTAATACCTTACACAGTCAGAAATCTCTCCCCACAGGCGTTTAGGATTAGCTAGCACGCTAACACACACAAAATGTGCACATGCAGTTACGCACGAGAGACCACACTGAGAAAAACATGTCAATAAACTCAAAAGCTCACACACGAAAGCGTCAAATGCAAAATTAGGCCTATATTGCTAGGGTACATAGATGGCGCACATTTGATTCCTCTTTTGAGTGAAGGTCCATAAAAGTACCCATATAAGCTGCATAAGAAAATTTTTCTATTAGCAGTGTTAAAAACAATATTGTTCTGCTTCTTAATATAGCCTAGTCAATTTAGATATACAGTCAAGCCCAAAATGATTCATACCCCAAGTTACTTTTATTCAACCAGCAAGTTTTTTTTGGACCGGAAATGGCACCGGCTTCTCCCGAAGTATAATAATACGATGTACAAGAGGCATCATTGTGGAAAAAAAATTCTCAGCTTTTATTTACATTTGAACAAAAAGTGGCATGTTCATACCGTTCTCAGTAATCAATAGAAAAGCCTTTATTGGCTATTACAGCAATCAAACGCTTCCTATAATTGCTGACCAGCTTTTTGCATCTCTCCACTGGTATTTTGGCCCATTCATCTTTAGCGATGAGCTCCAACTCTTTCAGGTTGGAGGGTCTCCTTGCCATCACCCTGATCTTTAGCTCCCTCAACAGATTCTCAATTGGATTTAAGTCAGAACTCTGGCTGGGCCACTGCAAAATGTTAATGTTTTCGTTTAATGTTTAATGGGTCGTTGTCGTGCTGAAATGTCCACTGGTGCCCAAGGCCAAGTTTCTCTGCAGACTGCCTGATGTTGTTGTTGATTTTGATTTATTGCTCCTTTTTCATGGTGCCATTTACTGTGATTAGGTTCCCTGGTTCACCGGCTGAAAAAACACCCCCAAAACATTAAGTTTGTTCCCACCACCATGTTTGACAGTGGAGATGGTGTTCTTAGGGTTAAAGGCTTCTCCTTTTTTACACCAAATGAAGGCTACATCATTGTGGCCAAACAATTCAATTGTCAGTCTTCTTCTTTGTCCAGATGAGCATTTGCAAAGGCCAAGCAGGCTTTTGTGTGCCTTATCTGGAGAAGTGGTGTCCTCCTTGGTCTGCGTCCATGGAACCCAGTGGTGTGCAGTGTCCGTTGGACTGTCTGCCTTAAGATGTTGCCACCAGCAGAGCCCAGATTCATCAGGATGGCCTTGGTGGTGATCCTTGCATTCTTTTTTCCCTCTCTCACTATCCTCCTGGCCAGCACAGGTGCCACTTTTGGCTTCCGACCACGTCCTCTGAGATTTTCCACAGTGCGGAACGTCTTGTATTTTTTAATAATACTTTGCACTGTACCCACTGGAACTTCAAAACTTTTAGATATGGTCTTATAGCCCTTTCCTGACTTGTGAGCAGCCACAATGCACAGCCGCAGGTCCTCTGTGAGCTCCTTTGTCTTAGCCATGACTGTCCACAAACCAACAGCAGAGAGCTTCTGTTTTTCACCTGTTGAGTTGATTAAAACAGCTGTTCCCAATGAATCATGGTAATTAGGATGCTTTAGAACAGCTTGGACTATTTGGAATGGTATAGAACTTGGGATTTTCCCATAGACTGTGACAGTTTGCAAAGGGTATGAAAAATTGTGGACATGCCACTTTTTGTTCAAATGTAAATAAAAACTGAGAAATATATATATTTTTTTTCCACAATGATGCCTCTTGTACATCGTCTTATTATCTTTTGGGAGAAGCCTGTGTCATTTCAGGTAAAAAAAAAAAAAAAAACTTGCTGGTTGAATAAAAGGAACTTTAAGTCAGAATTTGCCAGGGGTATGAATAATTTCGGGCTTGACTGTATATCAGGATTCTTTGATGAATAGAACATTCAAAGGCATTTATTTGAAACAGAAAACTTCTGTAACATTATAAATAACCATTTCATGAGTTAATGAGTAGTTCTGTAGGCCTACTTCAGCTAGTGACATTTGAGGGACATTAGCAAAGGTTAAGCTAGATTCAAGGTTACGCATTGCTAATCATGGTAATGGAATGTTTACTTTCAGTCAACGTGACCAAGAGTCTTCGATTTAATGTCAATCATGGCTAATGGCTCACTTCAGCAACTTTTCTTCTACTAGCTCTGAGTTTTAGCCACTGCGCCACGCTAGCTGACCTAGCTGAAGTATGTCTCTGAGTCATTGTCACAAGTAGCAATTACATTGTTCACAAGCATGGCATTAGCGCAGTGGTTTTCCCTCACAGTATCAAGCTAAGTAGCAGCGTAGCATGACAAAACTGTTTTGAAGACCCATTACACAGCTTCAGAGCATGCACAGAGCAGCTGGTAAACAAGCAGAGAAGCTAACAATGTTCATTATGCATTTTTGGAAATCTTTAAAAAGATGTTTGCGTGCAAACATCTGGTTAGCATCTTGAAATAACAGATTAACATACATTTATTTAAAAAACTTCACAAAACATCTACTGATAGTCATTTTAGCAACGTATTGCAGCTAACCAAGAAATATTGAGTGGCTAGCTGCTATTTTTTAACTATCTTACTTCTACAAATTTATTCACTGTTTAGCATGTTGGAGGTGTTCTTAATCCTAGTTTGAATCTGCCATTTTCCTCATGGCAACACAAAACTTTTTTAGCCAATCACATGAATTGTAAAAGCCATGTGATTGATTTGATCCTTTTGAAGTGACAGAAAATCATGACAATGCTGAATGATTAATGGAATCGAGCACTGGTAAAACATCTTCTATTTATTAATTATTTGTGATTACACTGTTGTAGGCAAAACAAATATTTTGGATGTTTTTCAGTGGAGAAAGATGCTAAGCATGCTAAAGCTAACCAGCAAAACATTGGCCTCCAAAACAGGGCCTTGTTCATGAAAAATGAGCAAAACGAATGCATCATTTGGTATGCATATGATATCCATTTGTGTGTAAATTGTAAATCCATTTGTACGTTAAATTAAATGTGTAAACAGTTTTACAAACTATTTAGACAGATTTTACATACATTTACACAGACACAAACTGTGATTCATGGATAAGGGCCAGTAAATGTGCAATGCAAAAAATTAAATTCTTAATATATATACAGTCAAGGCCGAAATTATTCATACCCCTGGCAAATTCTGACTTAAAAGTTACTTTTATTCAACTAGCAATTTTTTTTTTTTTGGGGACCGGAAATGACACAGGCTTTATTTTTATTGTAGTAATATTAGCAAATTATTATTATTATTATTATTATTATCATCATCATCATCATCATTGTAATTGTATTTTATTTATTAATTTATTGTCACATGCATTTTGCTTAAGTAATAAAAAATACATTTCAAAACATTAAGAATTGTATTTGTATTGTAGCAACATTAGAAAGTTATTATTTTATTTTATTTTTCAGACACCTTGTAAATGATATATAGAAAGGTTTATGTTTCTCTCAGTTCCCATCGAGTTAATGTCCATATTTGGTCACCGCCTTGATGTGTTTGTACGTGTAAGGTGTAAACATGTCCACATACTGTTCCTCCATTATTTCCTTTGTTTTTCTTCATCCCATCCCCCTTTTTGCATGAACAGAAAGACACACATCTGCTTTCCATCACACCTTTACAGCCGTGACTCGCTCTCTTGTTTTCCTTTCATCTCCGTCCAGTTTCTTCACTCACTATCTTACTTACCTTTTGCTCTTTATTCATCGTATTTTCTATAGGCCTACTCTTTTTCAGCTTTTTGTGGAGTGAGTAACTTCTGTAATTACCGCCCTGAATCTGTTAACTATATTTAAGTGAGTGTATTTGCTTTCTTTTTCTATGTGTGTGTGTTTACTCAGGTCTTATAATCACAGACTAAAGCAGTGGAGATGCTGACAGAAGCAAACTACTGCTTGGCTAATCACAGTCTAGCGCAGGACCTTTGTGAACACAGCAGAGTCAATATGGATATAGAAATAATATGTAGCTTGGTCACATGACATTTAAGGGATTAAACATACAAATGTCTTCTGTTGTTTGGCCAATCAAGTAGTTCTGCTGTAAAAAGTACATGCACGTTTGGTTAAGACAATGTTACTTTTGTAGCTCGGTTCGGGAGGTCAAACAGTTTGCAGGTCATTTGGTGTTGCTTGTGGTGTATAAATGGCACATTTTGACTTGTTATCTGTGTTTTTCAACACATTTAGAAGCACATGCTTCAGTCCGTTATTATCCGAGATACAGCTGCCTATTAGTCATGATGGAGAGAAACAAAGAACGTCCTGTTTATAGGCTGATCAATTCGACATGCAGGCGATTTGCTCTGCTGAAAATCCAACACGTGTTGTTTAAATAGACTCATAATGGCCACACAAGCACATTCATACCACACAAATACATATACACACATTACTGTTATAGTTTTTATTAATAGTTTGAACTAATTTGTAATTTTTTCCTTAGATTTCCCATTTGAATGTGTCAGTTTAGTTTATATTATTTTTATTTAGTTTTATTTATTTTAGTACATCAAGTTAAATAAAATGGAAACAATAAATTATTACAAAATTATTCATACCCTTTGCAAACTGTCACAGTGTATGGGAAAATCCAAAGTTCTATACCATTCCAAATAGTCCAAGCTGTTCTAAAGCATCCTAATTACCCTGATTCATTGGGAACAGCTGTTTTAATCAACTCAACAGGTGAAAAACAGAAGCTCTCTGCTGTTGGTTTGTGGACAGTCATGGCTAAGACAAAGGAGCTCACTGAGGACCTGCAGCTGCACATCGTGGCTGCTCACAAGTCAGGAAAGGGCTATAAGACCATATCTAAATGTTTTGAAGTTCAAGTGGCTTCAGTGCAAAGTATTATTAAAAATATAAGACGTTCCACACTAGGGGTGGGAAAAAAAATCGATATTGCAATATATTGTTGTGCTCTCTGTCGCAATAAATAATCGATACACTAACGGCCAATATCGATATTTTATTACAACACAAATGATTAATTTACCCGTCGTCAGTGTCACTGTCACACCCAATATCTACCATTCTGTTTGCGGGGGGCGCTGTTCGAGTAAATAGGCGTAAAGCGGCGGAAGCAGCGGCCAGTGAAGAACACAAGTTATCTTACAACATCAGAGAAGAAGCGCAGAAAAAAAGAGAAGTGAGAAGAATGGCGGAAGATAACGAAAAACAAATCAAAGGCGCACCCGCTAGTTGAGCATGCTGTTTAGTTACGCCTGTTTCACACATACTCCGTCTGCAGTGCTTATGCGTTGAGTATTTTTTTCCGCACCCATGTTAACGGATTAGACTAGAGCGTTCACACTGCACGCGGTTGCTGTGCAAGTGCATTGAATAATACGTTGTTTATTATACGTTGAGTTTAAACGTGAATATATCTAGAATTGTATTAGTGTACTGTGATAAAAGAGTATCACAATGCTGAAAAAGCACGTTTGTATTTGAAATCAAAATAACGGATAAATGGTGTGTTTGTGGTAAACAGCCGCGGATCAGGAACGGACTGCAAACGTGTCCTGTGTGAAAGCAAAATGAGTCCGTGCTGCTTCTGCATCGCATACGTAACACACACGGACTGCATACACACTGCAGACGGAGTATGTGTGAAACAGGCGTTAGTGTTCCTCAAGAAGAATATGCATCGATGAGACCACTGTCCAGGTTAACATAAAGCACTTTACAGTAACTTACTACTGACATTTCAGGATCACGGTTTACACATGTTAGTTAATGATCATGTTGTTTTTTAATGTTCAGGCACTTTTATCTGTCTAGCTGTACAGTGTTTACATTTAAGACCAGGAGGCAGTGAGTTATTATGCAAATGCATATTTCTTTGCACAGTGTTGGAAATGTTGGCATTAATAAATGCATAAGATTTCCTTATTATGGGTATTTTTTTCTTTTTCAGTCACATATATCGTGATATATCGTTGATGAAATTTCTTCCAATATATTGAATATCGTAGATATCGTGAATCGCGATATTATCGATATCGTGGGCCACATATCGCCACAGAATTGAATCGTGAGTTACCTGTATCGTCCCACCCCTATTCCGCACTGTGAAAAATCTCAGAGGACATGGTCAGAAGCCAAAAGTGACACCTGTGCTGGTCAGGAGGATAGTGAGAAAGGTAAAAAAGAATCCAAGGATCACCACCAAGGCCATCCTGAAGAATCTAGGCTCTACTGAAGACAACATCTTAAGGCAGACGGTCCAACGGACACTTCACACCGCTGGGTTCCACGGACGCAGACCAAGGAGGACACCACTTCTCCAGATAAGGCACACAAAAGCCGGCTTTGCCTGTGCAAATGCTCATCTGGACAAAGAAGGAGACTTCTGGTCTTCTGTTTTATGGTCAGATGAAACAAAAATGTAATTGTTTGGCCACAATGATTTAGCCTTCATTTGGCGTAAAACAAAAAGGAGAAGCCTTCAACCCTAAGAACACCATCCCCACTGTCAAACATGGTGGTGGGAACCTAATGTTTTGGGGGTGTTTTCAGTTTTGGATAGTTGCTAAGCAGTTCAACTGATCCCCATGTCATTTGTCAGCCATTTTATCATGCACCAGACGAAAACTATGCATTATTGGTAGCAATAGCAAGTGTTTCTTCAAAAACTGGCATGAGCTGAGGTAACATTTATGTCCTTAGCACAAATGGTGTTGGCAAGTCAAAACAAAGCTTAATAAATCAGTTTAAGCGTTTGGTTAAGGAGTGTATTAGTGACAACGGTGATGCTAAACTTAGCAAACACTAATTAAAAGATGTTAGCATTGCTACGTCATAAATTTTCAGGCACACAAAGGCACCAAACTGAGCTTGTTTACTTCAGTAAGCAAATGAGGGCCTCTTGGCCATGCTCAGCAGTGCGGCAAACGGCCTGCTCCGGACCGTCCCGAGGGAGCTAACATTTGCAGTAGCCTTTGAAAGGTCCCGCAGAGAGAGCTTTCTCTTTAGCTAATGAAAGAGAGCATCGCCAGGGGGACACTTAGCTTTCATTACTTCCTGAGAACGAGAGTAATGCACTTCAATGTTACATAAACGTCCTCAGGTGCGCCTTCGAGGCATCAAACGTCACTTTTATCAGAAAAAAAAGGTTGAGGAGTGTTTCACATCCTTTTCGAGGAGGAGAGAAGTGCTCTGATGAAGGGTTTTATAGCTTGTGATAGGAAACGCATATGTGTTTTAGTGCAGTTAGGCTGATCTTGATAAGGCCTGTGGTGTTTTAAGTGCCTTGTTGCGCTAGTAAATGATTGAACTATAATATGTAGTAGAAAATCAATTAAAGATTTACGTTATTTAAAAAAATCTACATGGGTACCATTATTTTGATGATGTGAAATATTTGCACTCTGTGAGCTACTGGCACTACCTGTTTCTATTTTTACCACAACACAACTCTGAAAATAAAATACTGATACAATTCCACATTGTGCAACTTTTGCTTGTAATTTTTTTAGTCGAATGGCAACTAATGAAGCAATGTAAGTCTTCCCTGCTTTTCCTAGCAATAAGAAGAGCAGAAAAGAATGGGAGGATACCTGTGGATAAATAAAACTTCCTAAAGACCAGCGTCTTTGTTGTCTCCACTTTAGCCCTGATGCCTTTGAGGCTTTTAGTAGACCACAGCTATTGAAAGAGCAAATGGCAGAGACAAGAAACGCTAGATGCCATCCTGGCAGCATGTAAACATGCCGATGCTTATTATGATGCCACAGCCACTGAAGCAGTTTCTCAGCGTGGATTTCACTCAATGTCTGAGGGTGTTTAGACTCCTTGTGAGGAAAAATTGATAGTACGGCATTTGGTTTGAGTCTACGCTTATATCCATCACCACCTGTAAACTCTTTCAGTAGCTGTGGTCATCGTATCAGTATTTTATTTTCCAAATTGTTTCGCGGTAAAAATAGCAAAAGGTTGCGCCAGCAGCTCACTCAGTGCAACCATTTAATGCCATTAAAATATTGGCTTCCCACATAGTCCAAAATATCTATAAAATGATATGGATTTTTTAAAATAACGTTAATCTTTCATGAGTTTTTCCACTACATATTTCAGTTATATTAAGCCATGTGAGTCTTAATACCCAGGCTTCCCATTAACACATTTGAATCAAACACCATTTCATACTGTTGACCCTTTAACCCTCAAAGACACACTTACACACCAACCTTCGCACGCAGACGCACATTGGAAATCATTTAGCTCTTTCTTGCATTTATTTAGGTCAGAAGAAGGAAGCAACCAGAGTATATAAGCTTGTTACGAGCTGCCCTGAAGAAGCATGTACATGTGAAGCCCCGGAGCGCAGCTCTACTGGGGAACTCAATGTATGTGCTTTCTGACAGACTCGTTAATCTATAGAGCCGCTGTGTACGGCTCAGAAATAGGTCAAAGCTGAGACTACGGTTTTATAGGAGTGTGTAATATGTGTGTGCGAGTGTGTTTCACCTGATAGTGTTGTATCTGCATTGCATCTGCACTATGGCTGTCATTACAGAAGATAAGAATCACATGGCTTGAACTGACTGTGATTTTATGGATAATATTTTGTTCTGTTGGCCCAAACATCCCATTGTGTGAGCCATGAGCTCTCTTAAAGATTCAGACTGTGACTTATGCGTGGTGTGATATTGTATTTAAGAGTCTGACATGTGTTTGGAACTAGCAGCAGCTAGCTAGAACTTAGCTAGCTGGAAATCGTAGCTATCTAGACACAAAATAGTAATGGTTTTCTTTTACAGTGTCTTTGTCTTGTTTTTCAGTAAGTATCTTAATATTCTTAAAACAAGATATTTAGATTATTTACATTTACATATGTGACCTAGACCACCAAACCAGTCATAAGGGTAGTTAAAAATTGAGATTTATATCTGAATAAATAAGCTTTCCATTGATGTATGGTTTGTTAAGATAGGACAATATTTGGCAGAGATATAACAACTTTAAAAATCTGAGGGTGCAAAAAAGTCTAAATTTTGAGAAAATGACCTTTAAAGTTGTTCAAATGAAGTTCAATGCATGTTACTAATCAAGAATTACGTTTTGATATATGGTAGGAAATGTACGAAATATATTCATAGAACATGATCTTTACTTGATATTTGGAATAAAAGAAAAATCGATAATTTTGACCCATACAGTGTATTGTTGGCTATTCCTACAAATATACCCATGCTTTTACTGGTTTTGTGGTCCAGGGTCACATATTTACTTGAGAAGCAAAATGTGCTATAACTCATGTAAGACAAACTGTAGTCGTAGGAGGTTCTTCAAATCTATAACCCGAAGTATGAGCAACAAGAAAGAGAGAAAAGTGGACATGATAAAGTGCACCTCTGATCAGCAGGAAGTCATTTTATAATTGAGATCGTACGTCTGGAAATATAGCAGCTGTCTTCTGCAGTGTATGTGCAGTTTAAGTACGTCTGAGAGGCCAGACTGCTGATGCTGCAACAGTGTTTTAAAGATCAAACGCTATAAGCAAACACAGAGCCCGATAGTCCACGATCAAAGCGCGGTGCACCCCAGTCGACATCGTAAACACACACATGCGATCGCTCACACACTCTTATATTTACACTGAGATGCTCTGGATCTTGTGCTTGTGATAAAACACTTCACTGATGAAATATTCGCGAGTGCTTTGATGCATAATTCTATTGTTCTGCCTTTTTTGTAAATTTTACAGGCTCTTCCAAACTCACGGTTACATCAGGCTCTATATAAATGCACGGGAGTTTAAATACTTCTGAAGGAATGTTTTGGGTTCAGTACAAGTTATTTATGATTATCATAATATCTCTTAAAAATAAAGGTTTCAAATTGAGGTTTTGAGGGGCTTTCGCACCAGAGGAACCTTTTCATAGTTCCTAGAACTATTGGTTTCCGCTTTTTTTGCGTATTCGCAACACAGAAACTAGAAACGTATTTAGTTCTAGGATTAGGAAGGAACAAAATTAGCTCTATAGGAACTACCAGTGACGTAATTGTACGCTGATTGGCCAAACGCATATGAAACACCGGCTACCCGGCATTTTTAAAAAGCTGTGTAAAAATATTTACTCCATGGAAAACATCGATAATAACGGCATTTGTCTACCTGTGGTCTTCAGTGTTGTGTTCTTTTCTCAGCCTCGATGATATGAAATACTGCATGTAAATTCTGCATTTTACATAACATCTCCGTTATCATGAAAACACAACAAAAACAGTTTCAAACATGGCGTCCTCCATTCACCAGTTGTTGACGTTTGTAAATGCCGCCAATAAAGAAGTTGCTGTTGGCCGCTTTGGAGTTCCTGCTGTACAAATTAAAACATTTTTGTTGAAATCCGAGAGCATACAAATTTTACACATTTAAATATTTTTTATACTTTCGAAAGACTGTGTATCTTAACATTTATGATGTTTCATTGTGCATGCTATTCTGTAAATAAGATTTTTGCTTGTTCTTATAAACTGAAAAATAAGTAAAATTCAACCTGATCTCATGACTGTCACAGTTCTGTCTGTTTATGTATTTGGTTTCTCCCATTGTCTCCCCCCGTCGATCTGTCTGCTTTGGTTTAACCCTCACCTGATGCAATGATTAGTTACCATGAACGTTTTGTGACATACTCGATGTAAAATGTCCACTGAGTGGCGCTAAAAGAGTGTTTTTGTTTTTCCCCCCAGAACAGATGGAAAAAAAATACAAATTTTATGGACTTTAACAAGAACAATTACATACAAATAGAACAACATACTTTACATACAAGAGCACATATATCCTTACATGTCGGGGCAATGAGGAACAGATAAACGTACATATGGTTCGTTTTATGTGACGTTGGTTTTGTTTCATCACAGTTCTGACTTGAAATGTCAATTTTAAAATATGTACCATTTGCACTCCACCTAAACCTACTCAATAGAATGAACAAACGCAAAAGTGATGTAAGAACACAATCACAAGCATGCCCTTTTTTTACTTGTTTTTTTATCTTTTATCCTTCAGCTTTTCATCGTGAGTCATGTTTTTCACAGGATTCGTACGTAAGGATTCCACATCCTAAGTCCAATTCCATGCCAGCTGAGCTACTGTACCAAGCAAGATTGTTAAGTTCAGAAAGCGACACATATGGAGCTGTAATCATTCATAATCATACGAAAAAGATTACAAGTGCTCACTGTTTTACCGCCTGGTACATATTTTGCATCTTGTAAAAAACAGGTACGTTTTCGTCATAAGATCAGGTAGGTCGAATTTATTTTCTATGCTAATATATACAGAACTTAAAAACTTGTGTGAAACCCGAAACATTCCTTTATGGTAACTAACTTCTCGTCTTTAGAAATCAATGTCTAAACTCACCTAAAAGTTAACAGTCCAGTTTGACTTTCTGAGACTTCAAAAGACTTGTATAATGTAGTCATGAATCACTTGATTGACTGTCGCTTTTAGAGGCAAGTTCCTGTAAGAGGAGTCCCAGTTCGCCTCAAGGTCAAGACCCATTCTCGTTAAACATTATCGTCTACATTTGATCCAGGATTAAGTGGTGCCATTTCATTTTGATCTTGTCTACAGGGATGAACCGTATTGTCTAATACGTCCATACATCATGATAATGAAAACTATAATTTTATTTTCTGAAGAAAAGGTTATGGAATGTGTCGAAATCAGTCAATATTCTGCAGGTTTCCACTAAAATGTCTGAATAAGGATTATACTCTCTAACGCTCTGATCTACTCAAATAAACATGGCCGTTCTCACGGTTGGTGCAGCAGTTCTGACCCTAAATCAACTTCGTCTCAGTCTTAGGAGCAGGGCTTTAAAGTTTCAGACAGTGTTGTAAATATTTAACAAACGTTAACCTGACAACCTATTAACCTTGAGTGTAACCTAATCTGAAGCAAACAAAACAAAAGTAAACCTCCTTTTATCCAAAGATATTTACAAAACATCTTTGTTTCATGTTGTTTGAAAACTTTTGTAGCTTTTTTGCAGAGGTTAGCTTGTTTACCTATAAGATTTGACCTTTGTAGTACAATTCTCAATCTGTAGATTGTCTAGAAGTCCATGTTATATGCCATATGACACATTTTTAATAGTTTTTTGCAGCTGTTAGCTTGTGGTACAATTGATGTACGCTTGATGAGAAGCCTTTGTTGGCCATGTGATGATTTTGTTTGACCTCATCAAACCTTAGAGATCAGTGTCTAATTTATTCAATATGAACACAATCATCTACACATCAAAAGATATTTGTGTTTGCCTCCGCCCATCGATGTAACCGTTTGATCCACAGCTCCAGGTGTTAGTAGTGTTTACAAAGCCAAAGAGGGTGAACCCTTTGTGGTGAAGGGTGAACAGAGGTCATCTGCCAAACATTTACAGCCCAGATGAACTGTTTATAGAGATATGGGGGTTTTATCACCAAGGTATTTAAAAGAAAAGCAGCCACGATTTGATTTGGAGAACACAGACCATCTGTTTTGGAGATTCAGCTGCTCGGTTCAACCAATGATGTTCTTATCCTGGAAGAAGTTGATATGTCTCATTTGCATTCCTAACGTAGCATGCAAATAATATTTAACTGTTTTGATTCCATATTAAAACCAAGTTAACTTAGTTTCCCAACCTGATCTCATGACAAAAACATACCTGTGGGAACTTTTTTATAAGACATGAAATACCTACCAAAATGTAAATTTCGTGACATATTCAATGTGAAAAGTCCACTAAGTGTCGCTAAAAGAGTACATATTGTACGTTTCATGTGATGTTGGTTTCGTACGTGTCACCGCAGTTCTGACTTGAAATGTCTGTTGAGTGGTGCTATAACTCTAATGCTCTGTGACGTTTTAAAATAACGTATCATCTGCACTACACCTAAACATGATAGTATGAACAAAAGTGAATGTGACTTAAAACTGCAAATCGCAAGTATGCCGTTTTAGCTAGTTTTTTGATCTCTCATCCTTCAACTCTTTCATCGTGAGTCATGTTTTTCATGGGATTTGTACCCAAGGTTTCTGCAAGTCCAATTTCGTGCTGGCTGAGGTACAGAGAAAGCTTGTTACATCCGGAATATATCCGCCTCTAGTGTTCATTTGTGTTGGAAACTCTGGGATATGTACATATTTCACGTCTTGTGAAAAAAGGCAATTTTTCGTCATGATATCACATAGTAGTTTCCAGTTGTTCAATGGAACAAATTGCGATAACCTACTGTACCAAAACACTTCTAGCAGACAGAATGAATAATTGTATCTAAAATACAAGTAATAGATTTCTAATGTAGTTATTAAATAATATTTAATATGAAACATAGTGCAGTAAAAAGTACAATATTATGCTTTGGAATGTTGTGAAGTGAATTTTTCTGATAAAGAAAAACACTCTGATAAAGTACAGAAACTTGAAAAGTACTTTTACAGCAGAGTAAAAATACTTCACTACTGTTCGCCTCTGCTAAAATACAGTAATTTACAGTAACAAAGTAGTTCACCCAAAAATGAAAATTAGCTGACAATTTATGCAAAATCATCTACATTTTGGATGGTCTTAGAGTGTTTAGAGAAATTTAGCATTACATCGCCTATAGCTTTTTCTTCACAAGACGTTAAATGAAGGACTAGAGTTTGGGTTTGATAGATAATTCACCCAAAAATTAAAATTCTATCATTCATTTCTCACCCTCAAGTCTTTCCAAACCTGTAAGACCTTCGTTCATCTTTTCGGCACACAAATTAAGGTATTTTTGATGAAATCCAACAGCTTTCTGACCCTACATAGACATCAACGCAACTACCATGTTCAAGGCCAGGAAAACTAGTAAGGACATAGTCCACATGACATCAATGGTTCAACCTTAAATTTGCTTATTTTTAGGTGCAAGGAAAACAAAATAAAGACTTTGTTTAACAATTTCTTGTGTCAGTTGTGTTGCCGTCTAAGCAGGGTCAGAAAGCTCTCTGATTTCGTCAAAAATATCTTAAATTGTGTTCAAAAGATGAACAAACATCTTACAGTTTGGAACGTCACGAAGGTGAATAATTAATGACAGAATTTTCATTTTTGGGTAAACTACTTTTAAATATGCCTTTAAAGTTAGGTACTTCAGTAGTTATTAGTACATTGAGTACAAACTATTAAACAGAGCATTATTTTGTGAACATGCTGTCTTTGTTTTGAATCGGTCATTAAATGCCAATTGACTTTGGCCTATTTTAGCAGTTTGTCAATGGTAGAGTGACCATGCGACAGTACTGAGCACATTAGAGTTTCAGAAAGGAGAAACTCGCAGAGTGCTGATGCGTGAAAAATGGCCTCTTTCAGCCTAAGGCTGTGGCACTTGCCAATATTCAGAGCTTTAACATGTATATGTGTGTTTGGTGGTCCCTCTACATGGATAACTCTAAAACTAGCTAAGGACGTACATGGGACAGTCCTGCTCAAGATTCGATCATTCAGTGTCTGGCTACGCTCACAGACTTACATTACAGGAATTCACGCACACACAAGCTCACGGCGGAATTGGGTGTACTTGGCACTGGTGGCTGACCGAACTCAGTTGCCTAGCAACCAGGTGGCTCATTGAATGAGGGATGTCAGGATTGTGCTCTGTGTGTGTATGTGTGTGTCTGTATAAGAGTACAGAGTTTGCACTATATCCCCAAGCATGCCTCACAATCAACGTCTTTCCGACCAATCACAGCTCTGCAATTGACATCTGTCGATTAACCACATAGTCCATCAATGCGAATGACACTCTCAGCAGATCTACTACTAATCCGCATCCTCCAACGGCTTTGTAAGATTGTTACTTGTGTGTGTTGGCCTTAGAGTTCAGAAGAAGTTCAGAAGCACAAGTTTTTCTACTTCAAAATGTCATGGTTACTTCAATGTGTTACTAGTGGTTTATTTGTGATTGTGAAATTTCTTAGCAATTTCTGAGTGATTTCTTTTGAGTTTCGACACCAAATTTGTTTCTGTGTAACATGTTTATTTAAAAAACAGTCATCATTTGTGTTGTGGTAGTACTATGGTAATACTATTTTTTTATCAAAGAACAACATGGTATTACCATTAATTTTTGTATTTTAACATGGTTTTTTAATTACTGTGTTTTTATGTTATATTTTCATGGTAATATTGCTTTTGAAATGGTAAAATTATTATTATTATCAATATTTAAGGATTCTTTGATAGAAAAAAAATCTAAAGATCAGCATTTATCTTAAATAAAATGCTTTTGTAACATTATACACTATAGCATTCAAAAGTTGGAGTCAGTATATTAATTATAGAAATTAATATTTTTTTTTGTTTGTTTAGCAAGGATGCTTTAAATTGACCAAAAGTGATGATAAAGACATTTATAATGTTACAAAAGATTTCTATTTCAGATAAATAGTTCAGCTGTTCTTCTGAACTTTCTATTCATCAAAGAAACCTGAAAAAATACTAAGAAGCTACTTGTCACAATCTAGGCAGGAACACACGAACAACGACGTAGTAAAAAGACGTACATTTAATAAATCCAATGGAATATAGGAGACACAGGAACATCAGGAGATAACATCAAAGACCGACAGCATTGAGGGGAAAACACACACACTAAATAGACAGACTGATTACACATACAGGTGGAGACAATGAGGGAGAAACCAAACACACTCTGAACTGCGGGGGAGAATGGGAGAAACCAACATGAAAGTCCGGGGGTGTGACATTACCTCCCCCTCCCGGAAGGCGTGTCCTCGCGCCGACAAACGGGAAACAGCAAACAGTCTTAGGAGGGGGTTTCGGCGGAGGACGGACTCCCGGGAGGAGGGTAAGAGATGGAGTCCAGAAAGGTGACGGAACAGTCCATGGAGGTGATGATGGAGGGAGGAGCCAAGGAGGTGACAGGAGGGGGCTGTAGCAGGAGGAGCCAGGTGGGACCCAGAACACAGCCATGACGTAATCCCACGGTGGAGCCGATGGAGGGAGGAGCCATGGTGGAGGAGAGGCTGACGACTCCATGGGGCCGACCGACAGAGGCGGAGCAGGTGGTGGTGGAGCCCGAGGCGGAGACGGAAAGCCGATGATCTTGGGTGAAGCCGCGGATCCGGAGGGCCAAGGTGGAACCCAAGGCTCTGGCGACCAAGGCGGAGATGGAGATCCGGAGATCCGCGGCGGAGCCGGAGCGACAGAGGACCGAGGCTGTGCCTGCGGGAGGGAGGAGGTCCACAGAGCCGGTGGGACGGAGCGACGAGGCACAGCCGGAGGAGTAGAGTCCAGAGGCGAAGGTGGGGCGACGACTGACCAGGGCGGAGCCGGAGGGACGATGGAGCCCGGTGGAGCTGGTGGATGGTCGGGCGACGGCGGAGACGAGGGAGCAGAGAGCCGGGGTGTCATGTTTTATTCAATGTTTTACTTGAGTTTTATTCGTAATTATGAATTTTCTTAGCAATTTCTACACTGTGTAAAAAGTTTTGACCAGTTTCAACTGTCTTGAAATTTTAAGTTAAATCAACTTAAGTCATTTCAACTCATTTTTATTGTAATAAGTTGTTATATTTTGAATGGTAATATAGCTTTTTAAATCATAAAATCCAACCCGATTTTTACAATTTTTTTAAAGAAAACAACAAAAAAAGCATTACATTTGTAACTATTGGCAATTTTGATTTGGCAATTTAAGATAACGTGGTTGCTTTTCCATTTTTTCACCAACTTCTGACTTGTTATAGCAAGTAGCAAATGATGGTACACCATTGTGACATAAACTGAAGACCATTGGCTATTTTAAAACATTGCTGAGACCTTGTCCAAACTGAGATGTCTCGTCCAAACTTCCTATTTCAATAGGAAGCACCAAAACAGCAAAGAAAAATGTGTTATGTCTTAAAAAAAGACTACGGTTTTATGCTCTCTGCAGCTTAAAGCATCCAAGTATGGCACAAAGAAGCGTCTCTCTTTTCACTCCCAGTCTCTCAGTCGTCTGCTCTCCTCCCTGAGGAGGATGAAAGATCTGAGTCTCTACTTCACCCTGATGGGACTTCACACCAGGAAACTCTTGCAGCTCCCGCCCCCTCAAAGCAGCCAAATGATATGCTTGGCTTTTACAACTAGATCAACAGCCTGTCCTGATGTCTGTCATTAAGCACTGTAAATTCTTCACAAACAGCAAGAGCAGGGCAGGACATGTTTACTGTAGATGTTTCTAGTCTGTCTCAAACTGAAGTTTTGACCCTGCAGAGATGTTTTTTTACTTGTTTATGCAAGTCAATTGCATCTTTAGGAGACGCCTTTACATGTTAATGTACTTGGCAGCACTGACGCGTTTAGCAGCATCAGCATTGCCTCTGATTTAGTCACCCTAGGATCGGTTTACTGAATGCCATGAGTGTGCGTTGTGTGTCTTTCTGGGAAAATGACAAGCTATGTTCCCCCTCTAATCTATTCAGTGCCACCTTAGACTCTACTAATCAGGATATGACCCATCCTGGGTTTGTCGTCTCTGATTTTCTTGTTTGAAGACAACAGATGGGATATAAGACGTAGCTAGCATTTCAAGGGTGCGTAATAGAGGGCAAGGATGTATGTTTTTGTTAGATAATAGATGAACTATGTGTTGCATTCTAAGTGTCGACACAGGGGGTGCTGTAGCAATCCTAATCCTTGTTTTGTTCTTCACCCTTCAGCTACTGTTGTGCCAGAACAAAAAGTTAAAGTGAATCTGACGAAGACCTGCATGTGAAAGTAGATAGATTAGATATCATGGCCATGAATTAATACGTTTTTCCATGGCAGTGAACTTTTCAATTCACTGCCATGGTTTATTATGTGTTCCCTCATCTTAGTTAAATCTTGTCCATTTTGTTCTAATTCTATCCCATGATTTAGTTCAATTCTTGTTTTAGATAAGTCATGGCCATGTTGTACTAATTTGTTTTCTCTTTTTAGTAAAATTGTAGTAGCCACTGTACTAATTAGTAAAATCATATTAGCACTGTGCTAAATAGTAAAATGGTAGTAGCCATTGTACCAATTCGTAAAATTGTACTGTACTAAACAGTAAAATCATGGTAACAGCTGTACTAAATAGTAAAATCATAGTAGCCACTGTATATAGTAAAATGGTAGTAGCACTGTACTAAATAGTAAAATCATGATAACAGCTGCAATAAGTAGTAAAATCATAGTAGCCACTGTACATAGTAAAATGGTAGTAGCACTGTAGTAAACAGTAAAATCATGGCAACAGCTGTACTAAATAGTAAATATGTAGTAGCCACTATACTACACAGTAAAATGGCAGTAGCACTGTACTACATAGTAAAATCATAGTAGCCACTGTACATAGTAAAATGGTAGTAGCACTGTACTAAATAGTAAAATCATGGTAACAGCTGTACTAAATAGTAAAATCATAGTAGCCACTGTACATAGTAAAATGGTAGTAGCACTGTACTAAATAGCAAAATGGTAGTAGCACTGTAATAAATAGTAAAATTGTAGTAGTAACTCTACTAAACAGTAAAACTGTAGTAACCACTGTACTACATAGTAAAATCGTAGTAGCACAGTACCAAATAGTAAAATCGTAGTATCAACTGTACTAAATTGTAAATATGTAGTATCCACTGTACTAAATAGTAAAATCGTAGTAGCAACTGTACTAAATAGTAAATATGTAGTATCCACTGTACTACATAGTAAAATCGTAGAAGTACTTTACCAAATAGTAAAATCATAGTAGCAACTGTACTAAATAATAAAATCGTAGTGGCCACTGTACTAAACAGTAAAATCAAAGTAGCCACTGTAGTAATTAATAAAATCGTAATAGCCACTGTACTAATTAGTAAAATCGTAGTAGCCACTGTACTTTTTAGTAAAATCATAGAAGCCACCGTACTAAGTAGTAAAATTGCAGTAGCCACTGTACTTTTGAGTAAAATTTTAGTAGCCACTGTACTAAATAGTAAAATAGTAGTATCCACTGTACCAGTTCGTACATTTGTAGTGGTCACTGTACTAAATAGTAAAATTATAGTAGCCTCTGTACTTTTTAGTAAAATCGTAGTAGCCATTGTACCAATTCGTAAAATTGTAGTAGCCAGTGTACTAAATAGTAAAATCATAGTAGCCACTGTACTTTTTAGTAAAATTGTAGGAACCACTGTACCAAATTATTTGCACTAATTAGTCAAATTGTAGTTAGTAAAATTTTCTGCGTTTTCGCATTCATAGAAAGCATTTTGATAGGAAAGTATGATGAATACAAAAAAAAAAAAAAAATGAAAATGAAAATTTCGGACTCCGTGTGCAATGACCATGGTTAATTTTCCTACATGTTGCAGCTTACAGAAACTCTTATTAGCAAATAGCTAAGAGACTTTAGTGCTAGCATGGCACACTTGGTTAAACAGTGTTAAGCCAAAGCACAAAGTTAAGTATTCGAGACAAAGATAAACTCTTCGATTGCTCCATCCCTGCTGAAAAAACCAGCATATGCTGGTTTTTTCAGCAGGGATGCCAATATGCTAAACCACCGTTTAGCTCAATAGATGAAATGGATGGAGTAGATTAAGCTCTCAGCGTGGGAAAAAGATAGCGCTTTGCCAGCAGTTATCTGGCAGGGTTGCGATTAAAATTATTTCATGGGTGAAATGAAGACACGCACACACAGGTTTATGGTGCAGTAATGCTGTGACGCTATAGTTTCACTCTTCTATTTCCTAGCTTCTATCACAACGTATTGTGCTGCAGGGAACACATTCAACACGACAATGTGTCTGGGCACATATGCATCTTGTGCAGACGGAGGAGTTATTTCTTTTCTCTCTCGCTAGCACTCTAACCTGAGGGCTTCATTAAGGAGAAATGCCAGTGTACTATGATTAGCACGCTAGTTCTAGTGCAGCTACCCGTAATTTGGTTTTACCTCACACCAGTCAGAACATGAAAACCATGACTGCACATGCTCTTTTTTCAATTATCTGCCTTTCCTTAGGAAATTAACTAGAATTCATGTTCATCTTTCTGAGGAAACATACATAGGCTATATTTGGAAAACTAGCATAACGCTTATTGCACAATATATGCTGTCTACTATGTATTTTGCTAAGTTTTGTGTAAAAACGTTGTTGATAGATTTTGTAACTGCATAATACGACAAAAATACTTGATATAAATATTATTTCTTGACATGTGCTATATTATGCTGCCTCATATATTTGTCACCCAAAGGGCACCTCAATATAATAATGTTATAACATCAGTGCGATGTGTCTTTGTTTCCTGTTTGACGCAGATCACCTACTGTTGTGACTCCAGGCCACTTTCCAAAAGCCAATTTGGAGCTCTTTACACAACACTGGCAACAGAACCAGTATCCCATCAGTTGCGGTAAAACTACCAGCCATCAGATTCATTCTCAGAACCAGAGGTTGAGAATGAGAGCTATTAGCTGATTAAGACACAGCACTGGTGTCAGAATTATGGCTTTTAATAAGCAGAGGATCGCTTGTGGTTCTTCATGAAAAATAGATGTAAAATTGGGTACTGTCTCTGCATGTGGTGTTTGTTTATAACATTAAAGGAATGTTTCTTGCTAATAAATAGCCACCCTTGATTAGCGTATTCATGAAAGGCAAAAATACTTTTCCTTTAATGGTTAACGGTTGTATCCTTTGTTGTGAAAGAGATCTTTGTGAAGGAATTTTTAATTTGGAACAACCCTACAGATAGTATGCTGTGTTCAACTAAGCTATCTTGGTAATTAAACATTGCCTTGGATTCCAGAAATGTTTCGAAGTTTAATATTTGATATAGTAAGTTAGATTAATGGGTTTGCATCATTCTTATGTGTATGTCATGTAGGACTGATGTGTCATTTTAAACCAGGTTGAACACACCCCTAGTCTGCCATTAGTCATATGAATAGATGGCCCCGCTCTAAACTCATGTTATAGTTAAGCATGTTGCTATTAAGCTTGTCAGGAAGCTCAAACGAGTTGTTTTTTGTTTTTTTCCTGTTAAAATATTTAAAACATATTAAAACAATATAAATTTACTTTGTATAAAATTACCTTTTATTTTTTGGCAGCAAGTGTCTGTTTTTGCAGTGTTTTTTGGTTGTGTTGTGAGTATTTGCAGTGTGTTTCTGTATTTGGTTGTATTGTGAATATTTGCAGCATGTTTCTGGTTTTGCAGCTTGTTTTTGTATTTGGTTGTATTTGCAGATCTATTTTCTTATTTGGTTGTGGATATTTGCAGTGCATAATTGTATTTGGTTGTGTTGCATAGCGTTGAGTATTTGCATATTGGTTCTGTTTTGTTTATGGTTTTTTGCAGTAGTTTTTTTTTCCCCATTGGTTGTGTTGTGAGTATTTGCTGTGTGTTTCTGTATTTGGTTGTGTTGTGAGTATTTGCAGTACATTTCTGTTTTGTGAAGCATTTCTGTATTTGGTTGTGTTGTGAGTATTTGCAGCACATTTCTGTGTTTGCAGCCTGTTTTTGTTTTTTGGGTTGTGTTGTGAGTATTTGCAGCACATCTCTGCTTTTTTGCAGCTTGTTTTTGTATTTGTTGTTGTATTTGCAGATCTATTTTCTTATTTGGTTGTGGATATTTGCAGTGCATAATTGTATTTGGTTGTGTTGCATAGCGTTGAGTATTTGCATATCGGTTCTGTTTTGTTTATGTTTTTTTGCAATATGTTTTTTTTTTTCCATTGGTTGTGTTGTGAGTATTTGCTGTGTGTTTCTGTATTTGGTTGTGTTGTGAGTATTTGCAGTACATTTCTGTTTTGTGAAGCATTTCTGTATTTGGTTGTGTTGTGAGTATTTGCAGCACATTTCTGCTTTTTTGCAGCATGTTTTTGTATTTGAGTGTATTGTGAGTAGTTGCAGCATGTTTCTGTGTTTGGTTGTGTTGCGAGTATTTGCAGCAGATTTCTGATTTTTTTTGCAGCGCATTTCTGTATTTGGTTGTGTCGTGAGTATTTGCAGCATGTTTCTGTTGTTGCAGCGTGTTTTTTATTTGGTTGTGCTGTGAGTATTTTCAAGGCATTTTGTATTTGGTTGTGTTGCGAGTATTTGCTGCACATTTCTGTTGTTTAATGTGTTTCTGTATTTGGTTGTGCTGTGAGTAGTTGCAGGGCATTTCTGTATTTGGTTGTGTTGTGAGTATTTGCAGCGCATTTCTGTATTTGGTTGTGCTGTGAATATTTGCAGGGCATTTCTGTATTTAGTTGTGTTGTGAGTATTTTTAGGGCATTTCTGTATTTGGTTGTGTTGTGAGTGTAGAGTGTTTCTGTTTTTGCAGCGTGTTTATTTGGTTGTTTTGGCAGTATTTTCAGGACATTTCTGTATTTGGCCGTGTTGTGAGTTTGCAGCATGTTACCATTTTTGTAGCATGTTTTTTTTTTATTTAGTTGTGTTGTATTTGCAGTGCGCTTCTGTTCTTGGTTTTGTTGTGATTATTTGCAGCATGTTTCTCTTGTTGCAGCATGTTTTTTATTTGGTTGTACTGTGAGAATTTTCAAGGCATTTTTGTATTTGGTTGTGTTGTGAGTATTGGCAGCACATTTCTGTTGTTGGTTGTACTATGAGTATTTGCAGGGCATTTCTGTATTTGGTTGTGTTGTGAGTATTTGCAGCACATTACTGTTTTGTAGCATGTTTTTTATTTGGTTGTGTTGTGAGTATTTTTAGGGCATTTCTGTATTTGGTTGTGTTGTGAGTATTTGCAGCACGTTACTGTTTTTGCAGCGTGTTTTTTATTTGATTGTGTCATGAGTATTTGTTGAGTATTTGTTTTTGCAGCGTGTTTTTTTATTTGGGTGTGTTGTGAGTATTTTCAGGCCATTTCTGTATTTGGCTGTGTTGTGAGTATTTGCAGCATGTTACTGTTTTTGTAGCATGTTTTTTATTTAGTTGTGAGTATTTGCAGTGCATTTCTGTATTTGGGTGTGTTGTGAGTATTTGTAACGTTCTGCTTTTGCAGCATGTTTTTTATTTGGTTGTGCTGCAAGTATTTTCAGGGCATTTTTGTATTTGGTTGTGTTGTGAGTATTTGCAGCACATTTGTTGTTTAAAGCGTTTTTATTTTTGCTTTTTATTGTGAGTATTTGCAGTGCATTTCTGTATTTGGTTGTGTTGTGAGTATTCGCAGTGTGTTTGTTTTTGCAGCATGTTTTTTATTTGGTTGTGTTGTGAGTATTTGTAGAGTGTTTCTGTTTTTGCAGTGTGTTTTTTATTTGGTTGTGTCTTGAGCATTTGCAGCATGTTACTGTTTTTGTAGCGTGTTTTTTATTTAGTTGTGTTGTGAGTATTTGCAGTGCATTTTTGTATTTGGTTGTGTTGTGAGTATTTGCATCACATTTGTTGTTTAAAGCGTTTTTATTTTTGTTTTTTATTGTGAGTATTTGCAGCACATTTCTGTATTTGGTTGTGTTGTGAATATTTGCAGTGTGTTTGTTTTTGCAGCATGTTTTTTATTTGGTTGTGTTGTGAGTATTTGTAGAGTGTTTCTGTTTTTGCAGTGTGTTTTTTATTTAGTTATGTTGTGAGTATTTGCAGTGCATTTTTGTATTTGATTGTGTTGTGAGTATTTGCAGCACATTTGTTGTTTAAAGCGTTTCTGTATTTGGTTTTGTTGTGAGTATTTCCAGCGCATTTCTGTATTTGGTTGTATTGTGAGTATTTGCAGCACATTTCTGTATTTGTTTGTATTGTGAGTATTTGCAGCACATTTCTGTATTTGGTTGTGTTATGAGTTTTTGCTGTGCATTTATGTTTTTTTGCAGCACATTTTTGTATTTGCTTGTGTTGTGAGTATTTGCAGGGCATTTATGTTTTTGCAGCATGGTTTTTATTTAGTTGTGTTATGAGTATTTGCTGCGCATTTCTGTATTTGGTTGAGCTGTGAGTGTTTGCAGCGTGTTTCTGTTTTTGCAGCGTGTTTTTATTTGGTTGTTTTGTGAGTATTTGCAGCACATTTCTGTATTTGGTTGTGTTGTCAGTATTTGCAGCATGTTTTGTATTTGGTTGTATTGTGAGACAGTGCATTAAGCCAAAATACAATCTAAGAAAATAAGTCTTAATATCTTATACAGTGTTTCTTCTCAAATAAATGATCTTGTGAGTTTTTTCATTTACATTTCAGTTAGAAAACAAGATAAAATATCCTTTAGGAATAAGGTTTTAGTGGTGTGTTTACAGATGGCTAACTTTAGTCTATTATAGCACATGGCTAAAATTTAAAGTTGTTCTTTAATAGCAACAAGAAAGCTGTTTCCAAATATCATCTTGTAATTTTGGTAACTCTGACATGAATGAAGCATTAGCACATTGAGATCTAAGTCAAATGATGAGTTAAAATTATTTCAAATTTCATTACAAGAAAATTTGGGCCAAAAAATACCCATTGAGATGACGGCAACTTGTGATTTCTTGCCTCAGCTAATCCACTTTGAAGAAATTAGACCATCTGTCGAATTAAATCCAGTCCCTCACAGAAAGATAGACCAACGCCCTATTTTTCTTTCTGATCTCTGCTGGATTGCTTGTCTTTTTAGGATTTTCTCAACCAGAGATGAAGTCTCAGCCAGTGAGGGCTCTGGACTCTAACCGGTCCTGCTGAGGTTCAAAGGAAACTCCAGTCAAGTCCCATAACTGCGTCTCCTCTGATTAGCTAATTGGTGATCAGAACTGTATTTGGTTGGCTGAACTGCACGGATTTGCAGTGTAATCTCAGGGCCCATGTATCGTATTAATAACCGGTCAATTAGCTTGTGAAGATATACATGCTTTGATGCTAGCAGGTAAAGCTAAGTCAAGCCTGACTACATTTTTCAGAAATAGAGCACAAAGTTAAACTATTAATGTTTTTCAGAGCGATATGCCACTGTCTGGAAGTGTTTTTGTGAGATCTCGCTTCTTGTCGGAACGACTTAAATTCTTGCAGAGTTCAATTCGGTTAAAGCTTTTATTTTCTGGCATCTAAACGTAGAGATCGCTTCTTCAGAGCGCCACTGAATTCTGTCAGCATCAGCACGCCAAATCTCATCTCTTCCCTGTCGTTGGCCTCTTTCCCGGGTCTCATATCAGAAATAATTGACAGGGATGGAGAGACAGAGATAGCAAGAAAAACAAAGAGATAAACAAGGGGGAAACAGGGTTCCGTGGTAATTGACATATCTAAGCTTCGTGATCTGCTGGTTGTTTCCGTTAGGTGTGATTTGTCATGGTGGGAGATGCGGTAGCATCTGTGAATGTGCCAAAAGGAAGGAACAGATGCCAGGAGCAAAAGCTTTTTAGCTGTTCTAGGTCTGGGTTTTTTGCCAAAGAACAGAGAAGCTTGACATGCCATATTCTTAATTTTGTACCTAGAGATCAGCTATAAATCATTGAACTTCCTTACTCACCGCCATAGATCTTGGGGGTAATGTTTATTTCTACAAAAGAAAATATTATTTCTACAAAATATATTTCTACAAAAGTTGCATTATATTATTCTACTTTTGGAAGCAACATGTAAAGTGGTGTTACCACTAAAAAAAGAAAGTTCACTCAAAAATAAAAATTATGTCATTATTGCTTACCTTTATGTCGTTCCAAACCCGTAAGACCTTCGTTCATCTTCAGAACACAAATTTAGATATTTTTGATGAAATCCGAGAGCTTTTTGACCCTGCATAGACAGCCACCCAACTGCCACGTTTAAGGCCTAGAAAAGAAGTAAGGACATCATTAAAATAATCCAGTGACAACAATCAGGTTTCGATGTGTGTTTGCAAGAGTACCACAAGTGTGTTTTGGCATTTGAATGATTAAGTAATTATGTACATAATTATGTTTCACAATGGGCCTTATCTCTTTTAAGCATTTACTTGATTTCTCTTGTTCACATGGACCATCTTGCCCTTCTACATTCCAGACAGCGATACAGTCTATTCTGACCTCATCTGGAATAGTCTATAACACCATTGATACACACACACACACACACACATTCCAAACAGATGATCGACTGTTCCGTCATTCCCTGGCCAGTGAAAGACATACTGTCTCGCTTTATCAGCTCAAATCTCTGTAAATGTGTGATCCACCTGGTGCTGTCCTTACCTCATAAAATGGAACATTGAAACACACTGAGAGTTAATATATGGACGTCTGACGTTTAGAGAGCTGGCTTAGATCTTTGACACCACAGATTCTCAGAAGGGTCCTTCCTTTGGATCTGTGGTCTGTTCGTTATGATCTAATGAAATGCTTCTTTTTTCAGGCTGAGTCAACATTTTTCACTAACAGAGATGCTATAAATTCCTGTGTTTGGCTTCCCTCCCTTTTATAAAAGCAATTTTAGTCTTGCTCATGTTAGCAGTCTTTTCTTCCCTGGTTCATCAAAAAGTTGTCATCAGCCATCCTGTGATCCAAGAACACTGATTTGAGAGGTGAGGAGAAGGAAAGCGATGTTTGCAAGCCTTGCTACTACTTGTGTGGTTGTTTCAACCATAGATGGTTCAACCTGTGGACCTTTACCGACTTCACAAACAAAAAGGGCAAAAGCTTTCTCGAATCTGATTGGCTAGATGTATGCAATTTACGGTACTCAAGTAGTGGATTTCGTGTCATGGGGAAATAAAGTCACAGAAGTCCCAGGCAAGAACTAGTTGAGTGATTTGACAAAGTTTCCTAAGATTCTCTAGGCCATTTCACAATAGCTGGGTTTCCATCAAAAGTTGTGAATTTAACCTAAACGCAAAATTTGAATATTGCATAAAACATTTCTGAATAAGCAGAGTTTCCACGAGTCAAAGGTAGCAAAATCATCACTTCCTGATAAACTGGCACTAAATATCACTAAGTAGGAGAAGCTACGGAATATAATATTTTTCATATATAATAAATTACTTGCGCCTCAGAGCGAGCAGACCAAATGCAATAAATGTGATCATTGCTTTCGGAGGTGGATGCCTGCTGATACCTGCTGGCTACTGCATTCAAGTAGGAATGCCTAATAGAAACCACAAGCATTGTAGAAACCAACTCCAGCAGGCACTGGATGTTTGTATAACATCAGGTTGGCGTCGGACCCCAGCCTTAGACAGACGATGCATTGTGGTTCAGAATGAAAATCAGGTTGATGTCAGTATTTGACGCCAATTTGACGTTGACTTAACTCACGGGTTCCCATCTCAGTCCTAGAGAGTTTAGCTCCAACCCCAATTAAACACACCTGAACCAGCTAATCAAGCTCTTACTAGGCATACTAGAAATTTTCCAGCAGGTGTGTTGAGGCAAGTTAGAGCTAAACCCTGCAGGACACTGCTCCTCCTGGACAGAACTTGGCTACCCTTGTCTTAGGGTTATATCCTGTTTCACACGCACCTAAAGCAGGGATGTCCAAATTCAGTCCTGGAGAGCCACTGTACTGTAGAGTATAGCTCCAACTTACCCTAATACACCTGCCTGGAAGTTTCCATTTTGCCTATTACAGGGGTGCCCAAAATCGGTCCTGCAGAGTTTAACTCCAACCCCAATTAGACACACCTGAACCAGCTAACCAAGCTCTTACTAGGCATACTAGAAACTTCCTGGCAGGTGTGTTGAGCAAAGATGGAGCTAAACTCTGCAGGACACTGTCCGTCCAGGACCGAGTTTGGGCACCCCTGGCCTAGTAAGACCTTAATTAGCTCATTCAGGTGCACTTAATTGGGGTTAGAGCTAAGCCTGGGGTGCCAAAACTCAGTCCTGGAGGGCTGGTGTCCTACAGAGTTTAGCTCCAACCCCAATAAGACACACCTGAACCAGCTAATCAAGCTCGTACTAGGCATACTAGAAACTTCCTGGCAGTTGTGTTGAGTCAAGATGGATCTAAACTCTGCAGGACACTGGACCTCCAGGACTGAGTTTGGGCACCCCTGAACTAAACTCTGAAGGACAGTGGCCCTCCATGATTGAGTTTGAACACCCCCCTTTAGGTGCATGTGAAACAGGATAACCCTAAGACAGGGATGCCCAAACCTGGTCCCTGGAGGGCTTGTGTCCTGCAGAGTTTAGCTCCAACCCTAAGTAGACACACCTGAACTAGATTATCAAGCTCTTGCTAGGCATACTAGAAACTTCACAGCAGATGTTTTGAAGCAAGTTGGAGCTAAAGTCTGCAGGACACCGGCCCTCTAGGACTGAGTTTGGGCACCCCTGGCCTAGTAAGACCTTGATTAGATGATTCAGGTGCATTTAATTGGGGTCAGAGCTATACTTTTCAGGACAGTGGCTCTTCAGGAACAGGATTGGACACCCTTGACCTAAAGTAACAAAATGCCAACTTTACATCTCAGTCAGGATAATTATTGTCAAGAATAAGGTGGACTAGACTTTTGACAGACTAAGTAAAACAACTAATGTGGGTGGATACATAAAAACAACTAAAATGCCCCATGGAAAGTTGCACACAGATTTATAGAAAGCAGTAAACTCTTTCATTTCCAAAGTCCCCATCCAGGTTCTGGTTGCAAGAAACTCTTTAATAACCTTACCAGTAATAATCCCTTCCAACAATAACTTAGGGTTTACTTAACCCAACAGGCCCTGACAGAACATTTTGCTTGCTGTTGAGAATCTGCCATATTGTTGGGCTCTCCCAAAGTCAGTTGTTGAGTGAACGAGATTACAGCTAAAAATCCCTTTCTCCTTCAAACTGAGGCCTTCTCAACAACTTCGAGGAAGACCAATGTAGCTCACCAGGCTAATATTGACCTAGTGCCTGGAAAGCGCAGTGATGGTTGTTTGACAGGAAGCATGGTGAAATAAATGTGGTGTTTTACGTCATTATTTAGTTTCAAACTCACTGACTCAATGCTAAACACACATATATGTATGTGCTTATGTGTGTTTAACAGTTTTATTGCATGCTTTTAAAAGTACTTGTATGTTTGATCTCTGAATATGGTCACCACATGGGTGCTGGCACCAGCACCAAATCTTTTTAGATACTCAGCCAGGAACTAGCAGGAATGAACCCACATCAGAAACAACAGCTGCACGTCCCCACCATTTTTTCCGGCATTTACCACCAAAGAGGGTCTTGAGTGTTAAAATGGAAAACACGCAACTACAAATTGAGATCCGGATGAACGTTCACAGATTGTTGATGTTATGCTACGCTGTTGGCTTTGATGGTGATGTACTGGACAAATTATGCATCTGAGGTTGGCAGGGTTGAGTGGGCAGGGTTAAGTGTGTTTTATGCACCTTCTGCCTGATTTGTTGCTACCTTAAAAGGGGCTACTTTATGGAAAAGATGCTCTTTCATTATAAAAAGTGGTTGATGGTCTATGTAGGTATAATCAGAGGTTCGAAGGACAAATCTGCACCGTTTCCCAAATACTGTAAGTAGGAATGCCTCTCATCCCTGCATGGGATTGAATGGATGGGTAAGAATGAGATATCCCAAATATGAGATAAAATGGTGATCAAATGGAGATTTGCAACATGGCATCTCCCCCTACCTCAGCATGCCAAACGATTCATTTGCTCTCCTAATTAAAGTGCTAATGAAATGCACTGGAAAGCTTCAGTATTCAGATGAGGCTCTTGTTCTGACGCAAATAAAACATGTTTCTGCAGAAACACAAGCTCAGAATTACCGAGAGAGAATGGCTGAGTGGGGAGACACATGTGGAGCCACACACCTGGGAAGGAGGGATTAACCCATCTCTGAACTCACCATGCTGTCTGAACACGCTCTTACAAGCACTCGTGCGAAGGAGCAGGGGAGTAAAACGGACGAGAAATGAAGAGAAGGGTGGATTTAGAGTTGATTTAGAGCTGTAAACAACATTCTGAACACTTGAGATTTGTAAATTGCTTGAAAAACATGTTTGGGGTGGTACTTTGGATAGCATACCAACAAATTAGCAGAAAAAAACTGGAGCATTGAGAGTAACAGTCTTGGGTATAACGTTATGTAATCAGATTACTTTTATCAAGTAACTAGTACTTACTTTTAAATTTATAAGGAAATATCTTAGCTACTTCTTCAAATAAGTAACTTCCAAAACAGCTTCTCGGCCAGTTTCATGGTTTGGGATCGTTAGCCTTTAGCAAGGGATACTACAAAGTTGTTTTTCTACAAATTGTAGAAATTCTTTCACACAGTGCTGTCAAGAGCAAATGTCAGTGACCTTGCTGGACAGCAGTGAATGGCAGCCTGTCACAAGTATGTTACGTAACAAAGAGCTTTCAGTTTAACGGCCTGTCTCAGTAATAGGGTTGACCGTGAGCCTTTGGGGGATCATAAAAACAGTGTCCCGTTACTGACAGGACCACAAAGTGTCTTGTTTATTTAGTAGTATGTCAACTGTTCTGTCTTGCACTCCTCCCCTGTGGTAGATAGATGGAAATGGTTTTACAGACACAATGGTGTCCAGTGATGTCCATATGGTGAATATTTGCCTCCCTGCTGAGAACTCCATTTCTGTGCTGACACTTGCGTTAGGAGTTAGGACTTTCTTAAAGCCTTGGCAAACAGCTGAAATGACTCAGATGTTAAACTGGTTTTAACGTTTAATCCCTTCGAATCAGGGACTGTTGGGCTCTGTATTACAGGTCAGAAGTCACAGTGTTAAAGCTCGCGATTCACAAAATCTCAGACTTCAATAATCTTGAGATAAAGCTGACCATTATGTGGAATTATGAGGCTTTAAGAGCCAGTGGCTTTTTGAAGTTTATCGATCCATCTGTCTGTTTGTCTGTCTATCATTCTGTCAGACTGTCTCTATCATTTTGTCTAGCTATCTGCCTGTCATCCTTCTGGCTGTCTGTCTGTCTAACTCACTGCCTGTCTGTCTATCTAACTCACTGTCTGTCTGTCTGTCTGTCTGTCTGTCTGTCTGTCTGTCTGTCTGTCTGTCTGTCTGTCTGTCTGTCTGTCTGTCTGTCTCTCTGTATATCAATCAGTCCATCTGTCTAACTCTCTGTCTGTCTGTCTGTCTGTCTGTCTGTTTATCTAACTATATGTCTGTCTATCAAACTGTCTGTCTGTTTATCTGTCTATCTAACTGCATGTCTGTCTGTCTGTCTGTCTGTCTGTCTGTCTGTCTGTCTGTCTGTCTGTCTGTCTATCTATCTGTCTCTCTGTATATCAATCCATCCATCTGTCTAACTCTCTGTCTGTCTGTCTGTCTGTCTGTCTGTCTGTCTGTCTGTCTGTCTGTCTGTCTGTCTGTCTGTCTGTCTGTCTGTCTGTCTGTCTGTCTGTCTATCTAACTTTAGGTCTGTCTATCAAACTGTCTGTCTGTCTAACTAACTATCTGTCTGTCTATCAAACTGTCTGTCCGTCTAACTAACTATCTGTCTGTCTATCAAACTGTCTGTCCGTCTAACTATCTGTCTGTCTAACTGCATGTCTGTATGTCTGTCTGTTAATCTGTTTGTCTATCTAACTGCCCGTCTGTCTGTCTATCTATCTGATTGTCTATCTGTCTATCTAACTGTATGTCTGTATGTCTGTCTGTTAATCTGTTTGTCTATCTAACTGCCCGTCTGTCTGTCTGTCTATCTATCTGATTGTCTATCTGTCTATCTAACTGCATGTCTTTCTGTGTGTCTGTCTGTTTATCTGTTTGTCTATCAAACTGTCTGTCCGTCTAACTATCTGTCTATCTAACTGCATGTCTTTCTGTGTGTCTGTCTGTTTATCTGTGTCTATCAAACTGTCTGTCCGTCTAACTATCTGTCTATCTAACTGCATGTCTGTATGTCTGTCTGTTAATCTGTTTGTCTATCTAACTGCCCGTCTGTCTGTCTGTCTATCTATCTGATTGTCTATCTGTCTATCTAACTGCATGTCTGTCTGTATGTCTGTCTGTTAATCTGTTTGTCTATCTAACTGCCCGTCTGTCTGTCTATCTATCTGATTGTCTATCTGTCTATCTAACTGCATGTCTGTCTGTATGTCTGTCTGTTTATCTGTTTGTCTATCTAACAGCCCGTCTGTCTGTCTATCAGATTGTCTGTTCAAATAGACAAATCTATTTGTCTACCCATCTGGCTATCATCCATCCATCTCTCCCTCTGGCCAACTGTCTATATATACATTGGAAACAATTTGTGACTGGGGTGTCTGACATTGGATTGTTGGCATCGTGTATATATGAGTGTCATATGACCTCGTCGTCAATCAAAGCTCTTTGATTTGACTTTTTCAGCACAAAGGCCCGAGGCGCAGCACAGTGTGCCATAAACAAAACACAAATCCCCTGGAAGCTCAGCACTGACAACAAAACATGAAAGCTCCATTGTATTTTTAAGACAGCACTGATGTTAGCATATACGGCACATTCCCATAGACTTAATCCAGACGGTGTGATTTAAATGGCCCAAATGCAAAAACACCCACACAGGATGAGAAGATAAACATAAGAGCGAGAGACTTGATAGCACTGAACTACTAAGCAGGATTAATCAGTTCTCAACAATATGCGGTAAACAAACACGGTGGCAAAGCAACGTCTTCCATATCCATGAGCGCAGAAATGAATGATGCATCGGATGAAAGAGGAAGACAGAAAAAGATGACAGGAAGGTGAGAGCGGGTGGGTGGGTGAAGAAGTTGTGAGAAAGTAGGCCACAAGAACAGAGGGGAGAATGATAGATTTCGGTTTAAGTGGAAGATATCGGTTTCTGCACAACAAAAGTAGAAGAAAAGTCAGAGAGCCAAAAAGACAATCTGCTGGGATAATGAAAAATGCATGTATTCAATTATTTGATGATTACACTCCCATGTTCAGTGTGGCCTTAGTTACATCAGCAGAAAGGAGAAGTTTGCAAAAGTTACGTTTTGATGAAAGATTATGAAAACTGAAATATTTTGAATAACCGTAACATTTTATACAATATATTTATTAGTAATTGTTTTTAAACTATTTTAAATCTATTTTAAAATACAGTAATGCAATATATATTGTTTGATAATCAATATTGTATATTATTAAATATTATATAAAAATAAAATACATATTTAAAAACTCACATTCTAGTTAGTAAATAATAAGTATTATTATTATTGTTATTATTATTATTATTAATAATAATATTAATATTAATGCAATATATATTGTTTTATAATCTAGGTTGCATATTATTAAATGTTATACTTAAAATATTTTGTATAAACATAATATAAAATAAAATACACAGTTGAAAACTCACATTCTGGTTAGTAAATAATAATAATAATAATAATAATAATAATTATTATTATTATTATTATTATTATTAATGCAATTTATATTGTTTGATCATATTGTATATTATTAAAATATATTATATTAAAATATTTTATTGTATAAACATAATATAAAATAAAATGCACATTTTACATTCTGGTTAGTAAATAATAATAATTATATTATTATTAATACAATACATATTGTTTGATAATATGTTGTATAAAATATATATTGTATAAAAATTATTATTATTATTATTATTATTATTATTATTATTATTATTATTAGTTATTAGTTATACTTAGTTATTTTTAATGACAGGTTATGAAAACAAATTCCCCATCTAATTATTATTTTTAAATAATTGTAAAAAATATATATATACACAATGAATTTATTAGTAATAATTGTAACTATTTTAAACCCATTTTAAAATATAATTATGTAATATATATTATTTTAGAATCTATGTTGTATTTTTTGAAATAGTATACAAAATATTTTATTGTATAAACAAAATACATTTGAAAACTCACATTCTTGTGTAAATAATGATATAATAATAATAATAATAATAATAATTATTATTATTATTATTATATTTTAATTTTTATAATAGATTATGAAAACAAACTTATCAATCCATTCATTATTTTTAAATAGTTCTAACATTTTATCCGGTTTATTTATTAGTAATTTTTTTTCTTTGCATATATAATTATGTCTATTTTAAAATATAAATATATGTAATCTATTATATTATTAAAAATGATATAAAATGACAAATATTTTAAATAAAATAATGTAAAATAAACTATACATTTGAAAAGTCACATTCTCAGAAATTGTTTTACCTAACAACAATTTTCACTCAAAAGTTGCTAGTAAATTTCACCAAAAAAAAATTACACAGAAACAGCAAGTGACACAGTGAATTCAATGTAAAATTTTAGAAAAGTATAAAAATTTAAATAGCATTTTTCTAATAAAAAGTAACTCAATTTTCGTTTAATTTACAACTTTGAAAAAACAAAAAAAACAACAACAACAAAAAAAAAACAGCATTTACGTTTCACCAAAGTACCATATTCATGGATTGCTCCATTTGCTGAAGGCCTTTCTACTACCAGGTCCCATTTGAGTTCATTTAATCAGTGAACCATCGGTCTTCTCATGTGACCCATTGAGACGGTAAATGCATAAATACAGTCTTCTCTCTAGAGGCTTTTACTCTGTTTCTGAAAGCATCTGTCCTGCGACCCTAGACGTCTCCACTTATTTCAATCTATTTATCTGCACAATGAGTGGACAGAGAAAGACAACACTTGGAGGAGAAGAGAAAAAGGAGTTAAGAAGAGATGAAAGGTGGACAAAAACAGGTGTTGAACAAAAAGACGGGAATCATGAGTAGGCATGTCACGACGGGCAACAAACTCCCAAGTATTTCAGTCACAAAGACTGAAACGCTGCTTCTCCAGGTGTGTTTTGAAAAGCTTCATGGATTCAACCAGAAAACCATAGAGGCATACGGGAAACAAGGTTTAATAATAGACAAATCCTTCGATATGACCCAAATAGATTTTTTTTTTCTTCATGCAGAGAACATTTTCCTTGCTCCTTCATGGCCATTTTGAGTTTTACTCTTATGAGTTCAAAATAAGACTTTCTGTGCTCCATAAAAACATACCATTTGCATGCAATTACTCAAACAACTCATTTCAGACTGTAAAACAAAACATTGGTTGCATGTTTACAGTAGCAAATGGCATTTTAATAACTTGTTTGTATGTCGGGAGACTTCAAATAGCAATAAATCCTTCAACCTCGACATTGTGAGTGTATGTATTAAAATGTGTAGTATGTAATTTAAGACAAAGGGAACAATGAACATATATATTTTTTATATTATAGTAGTTGTAGTGCTTTTAGTGGTACTTGCTTAAGCAAACTATGTTTTTTTCTGTGTGTCTAGCATGTAAAAATAGATATTTAATTATTATTAATTATAATCTTTTAAATACAGAATAATACAACATAATTGTGCATTTTTTTTTTTCATTTTAAGTGTTTTTTTATTGTAATTTACATTTTTATTGCATTAAATGTAATTATTTTTATTTAAATTTATGATTTTGCTATTTTTATTTTTATTATTTTATTCACAGCTTTTTTAAATTTTATAAATCTATTTTAAAAAATATATTATTTTATCATCTATGTTGTATGTTATTAAATATTATATAAAATACTTTAGCGTACAAACATAAAACACAATACACATTATGGTGAGTGAATAATGACAAGATTTATTATTATTAGTATTATAATTAATGACAATTATTATATAAAAATAAACTCCCCCATTCAATTATTATCTTTAAATAATTGTAACATTTTATAAAAAAAAAATTATTAGTAATTATTTTAAATTGAAAAATTATTTTAAAATTAATTTATCCTATTATTTCATAATCTGTGTTGTATGCAAATATTAAATAAAATATAAAATATTTAATTGTATAAAAATAGACATTTAAAAACTCACATTCTGGTGAGTAAATAATGATATTTATTATTATTATTATTATTATTATTATTATTATTTATTTAATGACAGGTTAAGGAAAAAAATCCCATCAAATTATTATTTTTAAATAATTTTTTGTTTATTTATATAATAATAATAATAATAATAATAATAATAATAATAATAATAATTATTATTATTATTATTATTATTATTTATTTATTTATTTAATGACAGGTTAAGGGAAAAAAATCCCATCAAATTATTATTTTTAAATAATTTTTTGTTTATTTATATAATAATAATAATAATAATAATAATAATAATAATACATTTAGTTAATGACAGGTTATGAAAACAAATTCCCCCATCCGATTATTATTTTCTAAATAATTGTAATCTTTTAGACAATTTATTTATTAGTAATTAACCATTTTAGCCATTTTAAATCTATTTTAAACTATAATTATGCAATATATATTATTTTATAACCTATGTTGTATGTTATTAAATTTTATAGAAAATATTAAATATTTTATTGTATAAACAAAATAAAATAAACATAGGAAAACAGAGTAAATAATGATGAGATGTATAAGTATAATTACAATTAATGCATTAATTATTTTTGGTTATAAAAAAAAACTCCATCCAATAATTTTTTAAAACATTTTTTACATTTTATACAATTTATATATTAGTAATTAACTAAAACAAAATCTTTTAATATATATATATATATATATATATATATATATATATATATATATATATATATATATATACACACACACACACACACACACACACATACTTTACATGTAAAAATATATGTATATTTTAATTATAAAATAATTTTATATTATACAACATATATACATTCAATTATTTTATTTTATTTATTATATTTATTTACTTATTTTATTAAGCAGCCATGACTGAAAGCCAGACATTTGATTTTTTTTATTATTTTTTTTACATTATTTTAATTTAATTTATTTTTAATTCATGGTCCTCACACTTCATTGATATTTTGTATCATTTTAAAATGTCTTTTATTTATTATTTTGTTATTTCAATAATGTATTATTGCATTAGGAGCCATGAATGAAAAATTGACAAATTTGATTTATTTTTAGATTACATTTTAATTTTATTTATTTTTAATTCAAAATTTAATCTAAATTGCATTACGTTTTGTTAATATTTTTTATTTTAAAATTTATTTTAGCTTTTATTTTGTTATTTTTACTATTGCAGTCATGAAAGCCACATATTTATTCAGAATTTATTTATTACCATTATTAAATGCAATAAAACATTCACATGTACACGTAGATCCGATGGAAGAGATCAGAAGATCCCATATTTATCTATTATGGTTTTAATTTAATAGTAACTATGATATTGGGAACTTTGGTTACCACAGTAAAAAGTCATCAAAATAATGTTTTACACCTATCTTTGTTTATTTTTGGATCTCTCTGCCAGCTGCTGGCAACGGTCTTGACATGAGTCTTGTCTGAGTGTTGTTTACTGATAATATCAGATAGTTTCCCTGGGAACCGAGATATTTCCTTATCTGCATTTCTATAAATAAAATTATGAGTAATCCCTGCCTTTGTGTATGATTAAATGACAAAACATGAGCAATTCGCAGTAAATTCACCAGGACTGTCCAACACTAACTGCGCAATTGTCACTGAGCGTCCCATTTTCGTAGGATTTCCAGTGGGTGCCACATTAATTATTAAGCCCTATTTATAGGAGCCCATTACTTGCTCCAAAAAAAGCCTGTCATTTCCACAGCATGGCTTTTTAGAAAGGTGGACGGTAAGATGAATTATCTATATCATCTTTCCTGTCGCCTCGGTGGGTTTCTGGATTATTCAGAGCCAGAGTCAGAGTCTTTCATCCTGTGACGTACCTCTCCAGAATTTCACACTCAAGGCCACGGGTTCATTTGGATGATGGGTAATTAATGGGGCTGAAATGATGGCGCGCATTTACTGCGATTGTCAAAGAGACATAAGAGGGAGCGCTACAGATATAGCAGCAGATTTGAGCTATATTGGTTTATGGGTCAATGACAAATGAGGATGTCTGGGATGATGAAAAGGAGAAATATTTTAAGTCCAGTGCGTGATTATTTTGTATAAAGGTTCTTTACGTCTTTTCGAAAATATTTTTGTACAGAGATCATGATATTTGCTATTATTTAGTCATTTTAATAATAAAACTTTTATCTTTTAAGTCTCTTATGTTCATCAGGGCTGCATTTATATGATCAAAAATACAGTTGGATTTATAATATTATTAAAAATTATTACAATTTAAAAATGTATTCAAATTAAAAACCCATGATTTTACTTTTTTTTAAAGTAATACTCTTATTTGACAAAGATGCATTAAATTAAAAAAAGATGACAGTAAAGATATTAGGACATTTATAATGTTGCAAAATATTTATGTTTGTAAACAACAACAAAAAGAAAGAGTATCATGGTTTCCACAAAAATGTTGCGCATTAAAAACTGTTTTATAAGAACTATTATTAATAATTGAGCATCAACGTACAAGAAAAAATTTACATTTTAAAATATATTAAAACAGAAAATCATTCTTTTAAATTGTAATAATATTTTAAATAAAAAAATAAAACTATAGTTTCCACAAAAATGTTACACAGTAAAAACTGTTTTATAAGAGCTATTATTATAATAATAGTTATATTATAATAACTGAGCATCAGATTACAGGAATAATTTACATTTAAAAATGTATTAAAATAGAAAACAGTTTTTTTTACAAATAAATAACAATAAATACATTACTTTACAATAAATACATTTTAAAATATATTAAACTAGTAAACAATTATTTTAAAATTGTAATAATATTTTAAAATCAATAAATAAATGCATTTACATTTTAGAAATAGAAAACAGTTCTTTTAAATTTAAATATTATTTAAAAAATAAATTGTAATATTTAAAAAATAAGTACAATAAAATAAATTTAAATAAATAAATATATATATAAATAAATGTACATTTTAAAATATAATAAAACTGTAATAATATTTAAAAATAAATAAATAAAATTAATTCAATAAATAATGTATGAAATATATTCAAATAGAAAACAGGTATTTTAAATTGTAATAATAATTAAAAAAAATAACTTTTAATAATAAAAAATTCATAAATTTAAATGAATAAACATTTACATTTATATATTAAATATATTAAAATAGAAAACTTTTCAATTGTTATAATAATTAAAAATAAATTTCAATTTGTGAAAAAAATACAATTAAATAAATTTACGTTTTTAAATATATTAAAATAGAAAACGGTTATTTTAAATTTTCATAATATTTAAAAATAAATTGTAATTAAAAAATAAACACACTTAAATAAATAAATTTACATTTTAAAATATATATGAAAATAAACAATTAATTTTAAATTGTAATGATATTTAAAAAATAAATTGTAATTAAAAAAATACAATTAAATAAATTTACATTTTAATATTTATTAAAATAGAAAACAGTTATTTTTAATTATATTAATATTTAAAAAATAAATTAAATAAATACAATACATTTACATTTGAAAATATCTTAAAATTTAAAAGTTATTTTAAATCGTAATAATATTTTTTTTAAATGTAATAAAAACAATTAAATACACTTAAATACATACATTTACATTTGAAATATATTAAAATAGAAAACAGTTATTTCAATTGTAATAATATTTTAAAAAAATTGTAATTAAATAAATACAATTAAATAAATTTACATTTTAAAACATAAAAATATAAAACAGTTATTTTCACTGTAATAATATTTAAAAATAAATAGCTTTTTAATGAAATACAATTAAATAAAATATAAAATATTTTAAAATATATTTAGATTTAAAATATACTAAAACAGAAAAAAAGTTATTTTAAATTGTAATAATATTTTTAAAGGTCATTTAAAAAAAAATACACTTAAATACATTTACATTTGAAAACATTAAAATAGAAAACATTTTTTAATGTATTAATATTTACAAATAAATAATGTATCACGTTTCCACAAAAACAGTGGTTTTATAAGAAGCATTATTAATAACTGAGTCCTTAAAACAGCACCCCACTGTAGCCTGCCACATCTTGCATGCAAAATCTTCCTTCAAACTTTTAAAAACAAACCTAATTCTCATTAAAACCACAGCACAGCCTAGTAAAAGTACATCTGTATTGCCATGTGTGTATGTGTTTACATCTGTGTTCATGCCCACCCAGCAGGTGTTGTGCTGCACCCCCAGTCACGCCCCCACCAGAGGGATTTTTCCGGCCCACTGTGGCTTATTCCAATTACACAATGGGTGGACTCTCCTATTAATATCCATTTTCAATTTCGCTGAGCACTAAAAGGTCATTATCCCGGTCCCGAGTGTGTGCCACGCTCAAACGCGAGCACGTGTGGGCCTGGGCCAGCCTGGAGCTAAATCACAGGGATTTACGTCGTCCAGCGCTGTGAAATCATGTAGATCTGACAGCTCAGGGAATTATGGGTGATGGCTGTTGTACCGAACGGCAACTTTAATTACAGAAAACAGGCTCGCTGCCCGTGATAATGCTGAATGCAGACTTTTCTCAAGTGTTCAGGTCAGGTTGCACACCAGCAAAACGCTACACGTGTTGTGTAGATTTCATTATAATTTATTTGGAATATTTCTGGCATCATGTGCATAAACAGTCATCTAGTTTAAAGTAGCATTTAAGCAAAACAAAGGTATCTGGTCATTATGGGAAACCAGTTCAGCCACAGGAAAAATAAATAAAAAAGGTCATTTGCGACATTTTATCTCACAATTCAGAATAAACTCAGAAACCAGAAACTCAGAATTCTTAGTTTATAACACAATTCTGTGTTTATATTTCACAATTTTAACTTTTTTTCATAATATTTTTTTTTTCCCTCAGAATTTTGACTTTATATCTCAGAACAGCTCAAAACTGCAATTTTTAAAATCAGAATTCTGAGTTTATATCTCGGAATTCTGAGCATACAGCTCCAAATATTTTATTTTTTCTATCAGAATTCTGAGTTTATATCATGAAGTTCTGAGTTTACATCTCACAATTTTGACTTTTTTTTTCTCAGAATTCTTAGTTTATATCTTGGAATTCTGAGTTTACATCTCACAATTTTGACTTTTTTTTCTCAGAATTCTGAGTTTATATCTTGGAATTCTGAGTTTACATCTCACAATTTTGACTTTTTTTCTCAGAATTCTTAGTTTATATCTTGGAATTCTGAGTTTACAATAGCAATTTTGACTTTTTTTCTTAGAATTCTTAGTTTATATCTTGGAAGTTTGAGTTTATATCTCGCAATTTAGATTTTTTCCCATCAGAATTCTGAGTTTATATCTTGGAATTTTGAGTTTATATCTTGCAATTTAGATGTTTTTCCCCATCAGAATTCTGAGTTTATATCTCGGAATTCTGAGATTACATCTCGCAATTTTGACTTTTTTGCTTAGAATTCTAAATGTATATATTGGAATTCTGAGTTTATATCTTGGAATTTTGAGTTTATATCTCGCAATTTAGATTTTTTCCCATCAGAATTCTGAGTTTATATCTCGGAATTCTGAGATTACATATCGCAATTTTGACTTTTTTCTTAGAATTCAAAATTTTTATATTGGAATTGTGTTTATATCTCGCTATTTAGATTTTTTTTTTCCCCATCAGAATTTTGAGTTTATATCTTGGAATTCTGAGTTTACATCTCGCAATTTATATGTTTTTCCCCAATATAATTCTGAGTTTATATCTCGGAATTCTGAAATTACATCTCACAATTTTGACTTTTTTCTTAGAATTCTAATTTTATATATTGGAATTCAGAGTTTATATCTCGCTATTTAGATTCCCCCCCTCAGAATTCTGAGTTTATATCTTGGAATTCTGAGTTTACATTTTACTATTCTTACCTTTTTATCTTAGAATTCCGATATTATATATATATATATCTCGGAATTCCGAATATATATCTCGTAATTCTGAGTTTACATCTCGCAATTTTGACTTCCTTACAATTCTGAGTATATATCATGGAATTCTGAATTACACATCTCGCAAGTTTGACTTTTTTCTCAGAATTCTTAGTTTATATCATGAAATTCTGAGTTTACATCTCACTATTTTGACTTTTTTTCTCAGAATTCTGAGTTTATATCTTGGAATTCTGAGTTTACAATTGCAATTTTGACTTTTTTTTTCTTAGAATTCTGAGTTTATATCTTGGAATTCTGAGTTTACATCTCGCAATTTAGATTTTTTTCCCCTCAGAATTCTGAGTTTACATCTCGGAATTCTGAGTTTACATCTCGCAATTTAGATTTTTTTCTTAGAATTCTAAATTTATATATTGGAATTCTGAGTTCATATCTCGCTATTTAGATTTTTTTTCCCCATATCAGAATTCTGAGTTTATATCTTGGAATTCTGAGTTTACATTTTACTATTTTTACCTTTTTTTCTTAGAATTCCGAGTATATATATCTCGGAATTCTGAGTTTACATCTCGCAATTCTGAGTTTACATCTCGCAATTTAGATTTTTTTCTTAGAATTCTAAATTTATATATTGGAATTTTGAGTTCATATCTCGCTATTTAGATTTTTTTTCCCCATATCAGAATTCTGAGTTTATATCTTGGAATTCTGAGTTTACATTTTACTATTTTTACCTTTTTTTCTTAGAATTCCGAGTATATATATATCTCGGAATTCTGAGTTTACATCTCACAATTTTGACTTCTTTACAATTCTGAGTATATATCATGGAATTCTGAGTTACACATTTCACAAGTTTGACTTTTTTCTCAGAATTCTAAGGTTTATATCTTGGAATTCTGAGTTTACATCTCACGATTTTGACTTTCTTTCTTAGAATTTTGAGTATATATCTCGGAATTCTGAGTTACACATCTCGCAAGTTTGACTTTTTTTCTCAGAATTCTGAGTTTATATCTTGGAATTCTGAACTTACATCTCACAATTTTGACTTTTTTTTCTGAATTCTGGGTTTACATCTTTTTTTTTTCTCTCAGAATTCTGAATTTTATATCTTGGAATTCTGGGTTTACATCTTGCAATTCTGAGTATACAGCTCAGAATCTAGATTTATTTATTCTATCATAATTCTTAGTTTATATCTCGGATTTCTGAGTTTACATCTCACAATTTAGACCTTTTTTTCTCCCTGAGAATTCTGGGTTTATATCTTGGAATTCCGAATTTACATCTTGCAATTTAGATTTTTTCCCTCAGAATTCTGAGTTTACATCTCGGAATTTTGACTTTCTTACAATCTAAATTTATATCTCGGAATTCTGAGTTTATATTTTGGATTTTTGAATTTACTTTTCACAATTTGGACAGTTTTTTTCTCAGAATTCTGAGTTTATATCTGAATTCTGAATTTACAACTCGGAATTTTTACTTTTTTCTTAAAATAGGAGTACATATCTCGGAATTTTGACTTTTACATCTCACAATTCTGAATTTACATCTCACAATTCTAAATTTACATCTCACAAATTTTATATCTCAGAATTCTGAGTTTATATCTTACAACTCTTTTTTTCCCCTCAGAATTGTGAGGAAGTCCAAATTTTGAGATATAAACTCTTACTGTTTTATTTATGTTATCCTGTGGTGGAAACAAGCTTCATGGTCAAGGTCTGTAGGGCACAGAATTTTAAAAAGAAAGACACAAACAAGGAAACTAACTGCACTGGTGCAGCAAGAATTAAATGGTTATATGTGCTGCTAGTTATGCAAGAAGGACATCATAAATGTACAAAATAATAATTTTAATCATTAAAATTTACATACAGCTGCATGTGGGCATTCAGTTCAAGGAATGATTTCATAACAAAAGTACTCTTCGTATAGGGTTTCTGCAAAGCTCAGGCTAGCGATTATTATCGATATTTATGGAGTTAATATCAAGCAGCAACATGGGTCCGGCCCATTTTTTCTTCTCTTATTTTAATGCATTTTAAATTGACTAGTTCTAGATTTTCTCGCTATTTTAGTTTTTGGTTCTATATGTAAGCATATTATTTAGCACTTTCTTTTATGTTCAGTAACACTTCATAGTAACTTTCAATAATAACTTGAATAAGAAACATGCTTAGGGTGGATAATCTCTGCGCAACAAGCAGCATCAAAACTGAATCGCGAAAAATAATTATTGTTTTCCAACAGGTTTTAAGTTGCAAAAATGCAAACATGTTATATTACTTAACTCTTCATCCTTTATTTTATTCTTCGTATTTAAACTATCACCTTTAGAGTTCATGTAGATTCAAACAAACTTTTATGCAAACATATGAATGTTTCAGGTACTGTGAGTGTAATAATCCATTGAGCAACATATTAATGAAAGTTACTATAAAGCGTAACCAAATCTTGCACACCAAGACAAAACCCGTCATGTCTTTAATGGCAAAGTTTAGTTTACCCAAAAATGACAATTCTACCATCATTTACTCACCGTCATGTTGTCCCAAACTTGTACAACATTCTTTTATCTACAAAACACAAAAAGGAAATATTTAGAATTTTTTTTTTTTTTTTTCGTACAGTGAAAGTCAATGGGGTCCAAATGATCATTTTGGACCCCATTGACTTTCATTTTATAAAACAAAAACATAAGTGAGTCATACAGGTTTGAAACAACATGAGGGTGAGTAAATGATAACAGAATTGACATTTTTAGGAGAACTATCCCTTTAAATGTCTCTACAAGTTTGCAATTGTCTATCGTTTCTTCTTCTGTTTAAGAGATTTCCTTCGTTTGACGATCATCTCATAAAGTTTGTCCATTCCTTCATGGAGACCCTCGCCAATGATGGCGCAGGCCGGTTGGACGTGGTACGTAGTGGAAGGACTTAGTTCATGGAGGGCCAGGTGCTTCTCGATCTCAGTGACTGTTAGGGATTTGGGAAGGTCCTGCTTGTTGGCGATCACCAGCAGAGGAGTTCCTTGGTTCTCTGCGAATTTAGTGACTTTATGCAGTTCCGTTTTGGCTTCCTCAAGCCGGTCAACATCTACCGAGTCCACAACGTAAATAATACCGTCCGTGCAGCGGCTGTAGGATTTCCACAAGGGTCTTAACTTCTCCTGTCCGCCAACGTCCCAGAAGTGACAGCTGATGCCTTTGGCGGTGCCATTGCTGAGTTTGATCTTCTCAGTGTTGAAGCCGATGGTGGGTACGGTGTTGACGAATTCGTTGAACTTTAAGCGATACAGTACAGTGGTTTTACCGGCCGAATCCAATCCGAGCATCACAATGTGCAGGGATTGGAATGCTGCAATGTTGGAGAAACCGTTCCCCATCTTATGATGAATGTATTACAATCAATAAATCACATAGCCAGCTTGCCTCTACAAGCGTCAGTAGACCAGCTTGAGGCTTCCAGGCTCCTGATTAATTGGTTATTTAGCTTCCAACTTGGAATGACTTTGAGATTTAAGGAAAAACGCCAGGTTGTGATCCCGTAAGGCGATCCATAAAACATGCACAGGCACCTCAATGTGTTAACGGTCCAAACCCATAAAAGCATCCTCGATTTCCATTCCACATCAGCCCAGGTAGGTATGCATGGGTCTGGGAAGGGCGTTGGGTTCTCCTCCTGTTTTCAGATGATATGTTGTGCTGCAGACCGCAGACCTCCGTTTATCTCCTCTGTATGTTTACGAAGAGCCCGATCAGATTTCTTCCCCATGCAGCATAAATCCGAGACAGTAAGGTCAGAGAGCGAGGCGTTTCCTCAGCGGTGACAAAAACAAGACGACAGTGAGAGTAGATGGAGGTTTCCCCGCTGTGCTCTGCCTCACACTAAAGCGCTGCTGCTGCTGCTGCTGTCTGTGAGTGTGCATGAGGAATACAAATCTGTGTGAACTCCTCCCACACAGGATAGCAGAAGCATGGAGACGCCAGTTCATAAAGTCACTCCACAACACTGCATGCAAAGCTGCCCCATGTACATTATGATTAAAGTTTAATGCCTAAGCTTTTTGCTTTTATATAACTAATATTAGTTTAGATTGTATAATAATACTATTATTAGTATATATTAGTTTCAGGGTCTTAAGATAATATGACACACATTTATTATAATGTAAACTGAATTTACATTTTTATGTGTTATTATTATGGTAAGACATTTTCCCCCATAGGAGTGAATACATTGTATTGGTTTATATTAGTTTCAGGGTCTTAAGATTGTAATTATGACTTTAAAAACTGAAATGTGACATGTGTTTATTTAAATGTAAAACTAATTTACATTTTACGTCATATCATTATGGTTAGAAATTTTTCCACCATTAGACTGAAAACATTGTAAAAAAAAAAAACAAAAAAAAAAAACTTTTGTGAGTCTGCTGACACCTGGTGTAAAATAGATGTATAACAGCCTATTGAAAATATAAATAATACTAATACTACTAATTATAATAATAGATGACAGAAGGATGGATAGAATTACAGATAGATAAAAAGATTGACAGAAGAATAGATAGAATGAAAGATAAAAGAATGACAGAAGGATGGATAGAATGATAGTTTAAAAAATGACAGAAGGATGGATAGAATGATAAATTAAATGGCAGAAGGATGGATAGAATGATAGATAAAAGGATAGAATGATAGATAGATAGATAAAAAGAATGAAAGAAGGATGGATAGAATGATAGATTTAAAAAATGACAGAAGGATGTATAGAATGATAGATTGATAAATAGATAAGAATGACAGAAGGATAGATAGAATGATAGATAGATAAGAATGACAGAAGGATAGATAAGAATGACAGAAGGATGGATAGAATGATAGATAAAAGGATAGAATGATAGATAGATAGATAGATAAAAAGAATGACAGAAGGATAGATAGAAGGATAGATAGATAAAAAGAATGACAGAGGGATGGATAGAATGATAGATTTAAAAAATGAAAGAAGGATGTATAGAATGATAGATTGATAAATAGATAAGAATGACAGAAGGATAGATAAGAATGACAGAAGGATCGATAGAATGATAGATAAAAGGATAGAATGATAGATAGATAGATAAAAAGAATGACAGAAGGATGGATAGAAGGATAGATAGATAAAAAGAATGACAGAATGATAGATAGAAGGATAGATAGATAAAAAGAATGACAGAGGGATGGATAGAATGATAGATTTAAAAAATGAAAGAAGGATGTATAGAATGATAGATTGATAAATAGATAAGAATGACAGAAGGATAGATAGAATGATAGATAGATAAGAATGACAGAAGGATAGATAGAATGATAGATAGATAAGAATGACAGAAGGATAGATAAGAATGACAGAAGGATGGATAGAATGATAGATAAAAGGATAGAATGATAGATAGATAGATAAAAAGAATGACAGAAGGATAGATAGAAGGATAGATAGATAGATAAAAAGAATGACAGAGGGATGGATAGAATGATAGATTTAAAAAATGACAGAAGGATGGATAGAATGATAGATAAAAGGATAGAATGATAGATAGATAGATAAAAAGAATGACAGAAGGATGGATAGAAGGATAGATAAAAAGAACGACAGAGGGACAGATAGAATGATAGATAGATAAAAAGAATGACAGAAGGATAGATAGATAAAATGATAGATAAAAAAGAATGGCAGAAGGATGGATAGAATGATAGATATGAATGACAGAAAAAGGCAGAATGATAGATAAAAAGAATGACAGACAGATAGATAGAATGATTGATAAAAAGAATGGCAGAAGGATGGATAGAATGATAGAAGGATGGAAAGAATGATAGATAAGAATGACAGAAAAAGGCAGAATGATAGATAAAAAGAATGACAGACGGATGGATAGAATGATAGAAGGATGGATAGAATGATAGATAAGAATGACAGAAGTATAGATAGAATGACAGATAGATAAAAAGAATGAAAGAAGGATAGAATGATGTATAAACAGAATGGCAGAAGGATGGATAGAACGATAGATTTAAAAAAAAATGACAGAAGGATAGATAGATGATAGATAGATAGATAGATAGATAGATAGATAGATAGATAGATAGATAGATAGATAGATAGATCAAATAAAAAAAATGAATTTACTAAAATGACATGCTACGTGTCACATTTATTATTATTATTCATTTAAGTTATTTGTTATTGTTATTGGTGTTGATGTTTTGTAAAAACAAAACAAACTAAATCATATTAATCATACAGATCATATACACATACATTTTTATATTTTAAACTATGAATAACTACAATTTTGAAGATTTGCTTTCCTTAAATTGTATGTTTATTATTATTATTATTATTATTATTTTTGATGTAATTATTTCAGAAGTGTTTAATTAAGATTGTTGTCTGCCAAAAGTGCAATGCTACTTTTACACCACTAGATGTCAGGATTGCAGAAGTTCACAAAAATAGGATCCTTCCCAAAACAATTGAACATCCATTTATTTACCACATGGGGGCATAATGTTTTGACCAAAAACTTTTGTGCCCACATAAATCGGCATCAGTTTAAAATTCTACTGAAGACTTTTTTGGGTGCTCATTTTGTGTTTTTAAAAAAAAGATGACTTTTCTTCATAACTGCTTAGTTTGCTTGATGTTCATAAATGTTAATTAGTTATGTCAGTCCAGACATTATTTTTAGATGAAGTCTCAGTTCTCACACAATGTATCTTGCAGCTCACACATGCAGAGTTTAAGCCGACTGAGGAGAATGCATGCGTGTATGTAAGGATGTCAGTACAAAAAGGATTTCGAGAAGAAAACAAAATAGCGAGTTCCTGCCATTCTGACAGTCCTCCAAGAGGAAGGAAAGGGCTCAGGAAGGACTATGTGGGTCTTACGGAGGAGCTGGAATGGTTTATTGTGGCCGAACAATTCAATCCAGATCAAAGCCCGCTTCACATTTAGATAGGTCTCAAAGAAAAGCAAGACTTACTAATATACTGCACTGTTCTAAAACCCAAGCATGCTTGGAACAAAGATTTTGAAAGGAAATCAGCAATATTATGTTTGTTTCTAAGTTACTGTACCATGTTTTGGTCAAATTCTAAGATCAGTGAAAACACAAATTGACAGACTAAAGAAGATGAAAGAAACTATTGCTGTATGCTTTGTGTTTTTATGTTTAGAGTACCACATTGAGTACTTAATACATGTTAGCATGTTGCTAAGCTAACATGGCATGCTTCTTGCACAGTTAGTATATATATGGACTACATTCAGTATGTTTTTGTACATTTTAAAATGAACAGATGTTAACAAAAAAGCTGCAAGCGGCAATTACCAGGATTCAGGTGTTTTAAAAGCAGTGGTTCTCAAACTTTTTATACCAAGTACCTCCTCAGAAAATATTTGGCTCTCCAAGTACCACCATAATGACCAGCAAAATGCAGTAGCATAGTAGGCCTAAATATTCAGCTACAGCTCTGGACAGTTCAAAAGCGAGGCAGTTTTATTCCTAAAATAAGAATATACAGTGAGCTCATGTCCAGGCCCGTCTGAAGTTTGCCAGGGACCATCAGGATGATCCAGAGGAGTCATGGGAGACAGTCCTGTGGTCAGATGAGACCAAAGTAGAACTTTTTGGTCTTAACTCCATTCGCCGTGTTTGGAGGAAGCAGAATGATGAGTATCATACCAATAATACCATACCTACAGTGAAGCATGGGGCTGGAAGCATCATGCTCTGGGGGTGTTTTTCTACACAGGGGACAGGGTGACTCCACTGTATTAAGGACCTCCTTCCCTCAGTCAGAGCATTAAAGATGGGTCGTGGCTGGGTCTTCCAACATGACAATGACCCAAAGCACACAGCCAGGAAAACCAAAGAGTGGCTCCGTAAGAAGCATATCAAGGTTCTGGAGTGGCCTAGCCAGTCTCCAGACCTAAATCCAATAGAAAATCTTCGGAGGGAGCTGAAACTCTGTGTTGCTCAGCGACAGCCCCCAAACCTGACAGATCTAGAGAAGATCTGTATGGAGGAGTGGGCCAAAATCCCTCCTGCAGTGTGTGCAAACCTGGTGAAGAACTACAGGAACCGTTTGACCTCTGTAATTGTTAACAAAGGCTTCTGTACCAAATATTAACATTTTTTGACTCAAGTGATCAATTACTTATTTGACACAGTAATTAACAAATAAATTGTAAAAAAAAAATCATACAATGTGATTTCCGGATTTTTATTTTTAGATTCTGTCTTTCACAGTGGAAATGCACCTATGCTGAAAATTGTAGACCCCTCCATGATTTCTAAGTAAGAGAACTTGCAAAATCACAGGGTGATCAAATACTTATTGACCTCACTGTATATTGCTGTCATCCACTTGAACATTGTAAATACACAGTTTGAACATTAACACTGCACAGTGCTTACAAACAGGTAAATTGCATGCTTGCATCTGCTCACTTTTGTGAAGTTTTGAGTTTTCATTTAGGATTTATTGACTTTTGGGTATATTTGGCCATGCCCCTTTTGTAAATGACCCTGTTATAGCTATTCAAAGAGTAACTTTTTTTTGATAATTATTAATCTAGAGAGTCCAGAGAATTGTATTGCAGTGGTTTTGTTGAGGTTGGGTGAAAAAAAAAAAAAAACCTAGGACTAGTTCGCAAAAGAAGGTTTTTAACATAGAATATTTAATGAATGATTTCATTGACAGCAATGGTTCTTGAGCCAAAGTTGCTCAGGATGAGGAGATTTATTAAATTATATTAATATTGTGTGGATATGTAAAACACCATGCAATTGAGGCATAAAAAAAACATTAGTGCCACCTAGCGCCCAGTTTCTTTCAAAGTTCTTATAGACCTCTAGAGCCATACTGTAAGTTGAACATGCTCACAGAGTTTCCTTCCGATTGGCCTCCGTTAACCTTGTCTAATAGGTGCTCCAAACCCATTGGCCGATGGCAGCCATGTTTTGCCCTTGTGGGCACTTGTGGCACTTTGGACTAAGAAAGGGCACACCAATTTTCAAGTCGATTTGACTAACACAGGCCCGTAGCCAGGGGGGGTTCGGGTGGTTCGAACGAACCACCCCATATTGCCAAAGGTCCATAATTTAAATACATTTTTTTTTATAAACAAGTGTTCTTTTAAATAACGACATTGAATTAGTATAAAAGCTTTAATTATTAAAGATGTCATAAATTTGGGCAAGGAAAGACAAGAATCGCATTATGGATTAAATGCGATAGTCATTTAAACTTAAGCATGCCACACGGACCGTTTATACTGTATCCGCTCAGATCACAGCAGCGGAGCGCAAATTCACTAAAGCAGACGCGTTTACTAGCGAGCACTAAACAGCGCTGTAAGATCCACAATGAAGCGCTTGAATTTAATAAAAGAACACAAATGACTTTGCGACTTAAACATGCGAAACAGCGCTGACAAACAGGAGAAACACTGTGCGCGACGATACAGTCAGAATCATTTACCATGTAGCCTTTTTATTTTACACTAACTGCACCATGGTATTGTGGCAGAAATGCGCAATATTATATTATATTAATGTAGACACGTATTAACTGTAAAGAAGTAATGTAATATAAGTATAGTATAGCATTTGTGCATTTGTACTAAATTTATTTAGACCACTGTTCTTTATACAAATACATAGAAAATATGTGGGCTAGTTAATTTTTATACCATGGTGTTAAGGTGCTATAGGTCTATGTGTGTGTTTTTACTGGTTATCATGTATGCTACTAGCAAGGGTTCATTTTAATAACTCAAACAGTCAGAATAATTACATTTCACCATAAAAAATCAGCTTTGTTACAATTTTTACAGATGTTATTGTTTTTTATGAACATTATCTGAGCTGTAAATCATGATAGAGGTTTAATATTTTACTAGACATTGCTTTATCCCGCTCATTCAATATTAATTCTATTTCTGCAGGTCTTAAAAAAGGAAACAAAAAGCCTTAATTTTGATTCCTTTCTTGATATTTGTGTTTTGAAAAGGAGGACACTGCATAGGGCCCAGAGGTTGAAAGGGGCCCAGAAAACTCAGTGCAGGGGTGTAGCATGGGTCAAGGAAGAACACGGTACTTTCTGACTAGAGGCAGTTCTGGACCCTTTTTAGATTTGTCATCAACTTTTTTATTTTTCTTGTTCAATTTGCACAGTGAACATAGTTGTAGCTCTTATTTTTGAACTCTCAAAATGCACCAAATTAATGGATTTACCTTTAAAATGTATAAAATTTTCTCCAGGGGGGGCATGCCCCCGGACCCCCCTAGAGGGATGCACATTCACCCACCATTGTCTCTCGAAATCTTACATGACAATGCCTTTGGGCCCTCAACCAACACCATTACCCCCTGATGTTTTGGCTCAAGCCAAGTTTTTTATTTAAATCCTACAAACACAAACTCAATTAGAAGTGTGTCAGTATAAAGGATCTGTGCATTTTTTGCATTAACAATGTCAGTTGTGGCTCTTTATTAATTGCTTTAGGTATTTGTGTATATTTACTGAATAAGGTAGTACATGATCTTGGTAAGTTTGACCTCATTGTAGTAAATATGTTTGGTGCATCAAAAATCATGCTTATTAAGATACCAACAGACATGCTAATCCAGCACAAACGTGCATGAGAAGTCACCAAAATGAAGTAGGCGATTTGAACCTCATAATTAAATACAAAATGGGTGGGAACTGAAAAAGGTCCACTTTTTGAAATAAAGAACCCCCCCTTCTGCTAGGCTGGCTACGGGCCTGTAACAGGTGCATAGTTCTAGCAGTTTTTATGTTTTTCTCCATTTTTTTTTTTTGTTGTTGCTGTTTTTGCCTTTTATCGAAGTGGGAGAGAGAGGGGGTGGGGGTATCAGTAAAGGTCCGCAAGCTGGGCCTTGAACACGGGACACCTGAAGCGCAATGGTGCTGCATGTCGACGCAGTGCCCACAAGGCTATCGCGCTGACCCTTTTTTTTCCATGGCGAAAATATCTCTTTCCATTCAAGAGTTATAGGTCTTTTAGTAAAAGCAGCTGCAAAAATTTTGCCAGTATGATGATCGAATCCACATTAAGGCATTTGAGACTGCAGCTAATGGTTTAGGAGGTATGAGCAATTTCGTACTTTTGATCGCTGTAGCACCCCCGCCAGACCAACTAGGTAAAGCCTTGGTGACATTGTAATCTGTAAAAAAGTAATCTGCTTAAATTACTCACGTTTCTTTTCATGCGTTACCCCCAACAGTGACAATATAGCCTCTCATTCTTAAACTGTGGGATGGTGCAGTTTGTTATGTTTTATTCGTTCCTTACAGAAGTTATTGACTAGTACAGGAAGTGAAGTAATGTGGAAGTGTTTTAAGACAGAGGACACAGGGACTCTAACTGCCTGAGGTTGCACCTTGTTATAAATGAGCTCAAACAGGTCCATGCCCTTTAGTTCTTCCTGCCCACTTCGACAGCTGCTCCGAAAGCCAGCAGTGGGGGAGAGAGGCCAGGGGAATAGGACAACAAACACACATACACCTACATTTCTATCTCTCTCTCTCTGGCACACACTGGCACACACAAACAAAGTTGTGCTCAAAATTTTACCATGATAGTCAACATGAAATCCCAATTCATTGGGTTAAAATAACCCACAGATGGGAAGGTGCTATACCAACCCATAGTTGGGTTACTCGTTGGGTTATTTTTAACCCAACATTTTTTAGTGTGTAGATATGTTAGATAATGTTATATCTATATCTATCTATCTATCTATCTATCTATCTATCTATCTATCTATCTATCTATCTATCTATCTATCTATCTATCTATCTATCTATCTATCTATCTATCTATCTAACATCTCTGTCATAGATAGATAGATAGATCTAACATTATCTAGCATATCTGTCTAACATATCTATCTATCTATCTATCGTTATCTAACACATCTATCCATCTATCTTAGACATATAATAATAGATAGATAGAACGATAGAACGATAGAACGATAGATAGATAGATAGATAGATAGATAGATAGATAGATAGATAGATAGATAGATAGATAGATAGATAGATAGATAGATCTGTCTATCTATCTATCTTAGACAGATGTTATATAATGATAGATTTAATCAAACCAGCAGTTCACCTTTTCCCCTTCAGAGAATCTTTTTTTCCCTTCTAGCGGTGCTGATGGGCAAATAGATTTAAACTCTTCGGGTTCTTTAGATGTAATAAATAACTAAATGTTTATTTGTTTTTACATTTGAATATTCTATTTGACTATTTTATTGTAAATACATTTGATGGTATTAAACATGCAACTAAATCCCAAAACTTTACCTCTAACTTTGGCCCAATTTTTCCACATTCCTCAATAAAGCCAATTTTTCCATGCTACACTAAACCAGCGGAGGATTTGGGATTTGACAAACATTTCAAGCTGAATATTTGAGAGCTTTATAGCCACCAGGGGGACGTAATCCTCAGGGTTAATAAAACTCCTGCTGCTCCAGAACATCTCATGTTCTTTGCTCGCTATGGAAACCAAGGCCTCCTCAGGGAGTTCCTTTGAGGTTCCTCAGAAAAAACCATAAGCAAACAAACCCTGCCATATCATACTTCACTGCTTTTAAACATCCTCTCACTCTCTCGAATGCGAAGCGGCCTCTTACGTTAATGTGTTTTGACGTACAAATTTGCTGTCAGCGGAATGTTCTCATCTCCTTTCTGTTTTACCCACAAGAGCTCTTGCGTGAGGAACAGGTAGATGAGGAGCCACATTAACATGCGGAGAGGGTGCGTAACCGAGCAACAGGCCTGAACGGGATGTGCTGCTAATTGGTTTGTGCTCCCGTGAGGCTCTTCGATTTTGTATTTGATGATGCTGTAAGTCAAGATCAACCAAGACACGATCAGCGTTCTTACATTAGATCAGGGTGATCACCCCTCTGGAACTATTGCTGTATCAAATTAGATTTCCTTTGTATGTTTGTATTATGCTAGCAATGCTAACATTGCTAATTTGAGACTGTATTATAATTGATACATACATTTCTAATGACTCTACCCCATATTACATACTCATTTTTATAGGGTAATGTTATAGCTCTTATGTTTCTATTTCTAGTATTTTTAGGAGAAACATCTGAGAAGCTTCTTATTGCTTGTCTTGTTTACAATTCTTACAATGTTGCTCTCTTTCCTGCCACACCACGATAATCTCTCTCGTTTTCTCTTTCACTCAGGTGTAATACGGTCCACCTGTTATCCACAAAGCTCAGCCAAGCAGGAAACTCATGTTTTTCACAACAGATGCAAGCGCACACCAGAGACGCTGTCTTCCCCTCACCGCACTGAAACTCATTATTCTGCTTTTGAAACAGATGGAATCAAGTTTGTTTGTGACGTGCTGAAAGTTATAAAGTACTTCATACGTGACTCAGTACACGTACTTTTGCAATAAGGCCTTTGAATCTGTTCTCTATTGCGAATACAGATAAATGGCTTTGAAAGACATAATGCAGAAAAGGAAGCTAAAGACAGTACATCCTGTACTGACCAACTAACATCTAGGATCAATAGCTGGATCTGTTTTGTAATAGAATACTGTACTGTTGCCTGGTGTCTTGGGGCTTGCAAATTTTCCCTCTGCTTCATGATTAGCTTCATAATTAATTTTCTGCATGCGCAGCGCTCATTGTCTTGGCACCCACCTCCAAGTCGAGACTGAATAGGAGTTTGGTTTAAGTAACATGTTTAATTGCCGGTGCCAAATTGTAATGAATCAAGCCAAAAACTGAAATGAAACCCTCAGCAGTAATTGCTACATTCCTCTACGGTGAAGCACTAATCTGAGGCAGGGTGATTCCCAGGAAACAATGCCATGTTTCTATTCCTTTAGCATACTTGGAGTACTTATAATGGAGAGAACATACCGAATGTAACGTTTTCAGAAACTTAACTGCATGTTAAATGAATAATTCCTTTAAAATCGTCATAATCCACACAACTCCTGCGTTTTTCTACCTGATCTCATGGCGAAAACGTAGCTTTGGGAACTTTTTCGCAAAACACGGAATACATACTAATAAGTCTGTTTCCAACAGAAATGAACACTAGAGGTGGTAAAACAGCAAGCACTTGTAAACATTTCCAAACACACTTACGAATACAGGTCCATATGTTTCGATTCTGGACGTAACAAGCTTGCTTGGTAGTTTAGCTGGCACGGAATTGGACTTAGGATGCGGAATCCTTGGGTACGAATCTTGTGAAAAACACAACAAAGGTCGAAAAACAAGCTAAAATGGCATGCTTGCGATTGCGTTTTTACATGACGTTCGCTTCTGTTCATATAATTAGGTGTTGTGCGGATGGTATGTTATTTTAAAACGTCATGGAGCATTACTGTTATAGTGCCACTCAATGGACATTTCAAGTCAGAGCTGCGGTGACACGTACAAAGCCAAATGTACGTTCATCTGTTCCCAGGGAGAAAAACAAATCCTCTTTTAGAGCCACTCAGTGGACATTCCACATCGAATATGTCAAGCGTTAAAGGTGGTACATATTTTGCGTCTGGCGAAAAAGTTCCCAAAGGTACGTTTTTGTCATGAGATTAGGTTTGAGTGTTTGTAAGAATTTTGTGCATAATAGATTTCACATAAAAGAGGTTTACATATAGTCCATAAAAGGAAATCAATTGAATGTATAAAAAAAAAATGACCCTGACTTGATTCTTAATACTGTGTTGTTACTTGAATGATCCACAGCTGTGTTTTCTTTTGGTTAAGTGAAAGTTGTTTATGAATCCCTTGTTTGTTCTGTTTGTCTTTTAGTCTTTTAGGTCCCACAGATTCTTTGGTTTTCCACCATGTTTGTGCATTTGAACACTTTCCAACAATGACTGTATGATTTTGAGATCCATCTTTTCACACTGAGGACAACTGAGCAACTATTACAGAAGGTTAAAACACTCACTGATGCTTCAGAAGGAAAAATTATGCATTAAGAGCCAGGGGTGAAAACTTTTGAATGGAAGGAGGGTGTGTACATTTTTCTTATTTTGCCTAAATATCACTTCTTTTTTTCCATTTAGTACTGCCCTTTAGAAGCTACAGAAGATAGTTACATGTTTCCCAGAAGACAAAATAAGTTAAATTTACCCTAATCTTCATTCCATTCAAAAGTTTTCACCCCTGGCTCTTAATGCGTTGTTATCCTTCTTAAGCATCAGTGTGCGTTTGAACCTTCTGTAATAGTTGCATATGAGCCCCTCCGTTATCCTCAATGTGAAAAGATGGATCTCAAAATCATACAGTCATTGTTGGAATAGTTTCAAATACACAAAAAAATTGCTGAAAAACCAAATAATTTGTGGGACATGAAGGATTTTTTCTGAAGAACAGCAGGCAGTTTAACTGTTCAGGACAAACAAGGACTATCGCTAAACAAAAAACACAGCTGTGGATCATTCAGGTGACAACATGGTATTAAGAATCAAGTGTTTTAGACCTTGAACTGGATCATTTTTAGAAATTCAACTATTATGAACTATCTGTAAAAACCTTTTTGTGAAATACCTTATTCAGGTCAGTACTAAAAAAATAACATGCATTTTATGATCTCTCATATTTTGGTAAAAATTAACATTTTGCAGATTCTGCAAGGAGTGTGTAAACTTTTGACTTCAACTGTAATAGCTTCGGAGATAGGCTCTAAACTTCAATATGGCCTAATTTTAAGTCAACTTTTCTTCAGAATTCATTTCCATGTGATCAAAGACAAATATCAGTTTCTGTTTGACACAGACATGCTATACAAACCTCTGCGAAACATCATTTCTACACACGAAGTCACAATACACTCCCTGAAGGACAGGACACTCTACTGTGCCACCTCTCTCCACAGCGTCTGACAAATCAAAGCATGTCACATCAGTCCAAATCCCATCAGGAGCCAAAAACAGCATGGAATACATATTTAATCAGCTGATATGCGAGTGGCCTAAAGGGTTGTCCCAGTGACAAACTGCGGGCACAAGAGAGCTCGTTTATCTCATGCAGATCGAGGGAATTGAAAGAAACACTGAAGTCCATTACAGATCTTTTTTTCACCCCAGTCTGCCAGCCTTGTGACCTGACCTTGGGGAGTATTTCACAAATTAAAAGCAAATGAGATTAGACTGAATTCTTTGTTGCTGCAATGGAGTGTAACAGCGACAACTCAGTTTCTCAGCGACCTTGTTTCTAGTATGATTCTTGTTCATTTTCTCCATATGGTGTTAAGAAAATTTAGTAAGGAGTTTTAAGCCAACAAGCTTTTTTACTTAGTAACAAATTTCTGATTGGTCCATGATGATTGAGAATTTAGCGATAAAACAACAGTCTTAAACGTGTTAATTCTTTACAACAAGATTCTGTATATTAACATGAGGACAAACTATTTTACTTCATGCAAATAAAAACATCCATAATCCATAATATATCTTGTTTGTTAGACATTTTGGAGCTGGACATTTTGATTTCTACATTTCTTCTCCCCACAACCTGATTGCACTATTCTTAGGGTGTAAGAATAATCTTTCTCCATCTCAAAAGGATGTTTTCCCCATCATGAAATGATGCCGTTTTCCAGGTGCATTTCTTTTTTTACCATTGTCACCGAGCGTTTGCATGTGCTGTGTAATTATGGAAATGAGCTTTGGCAGGCCAACTCAGCTATGGCACGATCTGGACACCTCGTGAAATTGGAAATGAGTTAGCGTCGCTTGCCTGCCACCGATTTAGAAGATAGGAGTTCAGATTCAAAAGCATGCCAGAAAAGCGAGGGGAGATGCTTGTTGCGTTGTGCCGCACTGAAATACATTTGTGATTATGAAAAGGTCAAAGCTGTTAAATGTGAACTGTTTCTTCTGAACTGAAAGTTCACAAAGACAGCAATAAATTAAAATCGACCCCTTTTATTTGCTTATGTCCCTGGTCGTATTGTGCACAATGTACAATATTGTTAAAATATGTCCATAATTTCTCATCTTAAAGTATAACTTTATGTAACAAAAATACAGTGGCATTCCCATGGTACAGTGATCGCATCAGATGGCAACACAATGGTTTTGAATGTTTACCATATTAAAGTACCAGAGTATTTCCAAAGTATCATGGTGCAAGTACAGAAATATGGTTACCATGGTAAATGAGCAAAAACCATGACCCAAAAAATGACTTCATGGTGGTTGTCTTATGATACTAAACTTTAAGATTTAATACCCTTGAATACTGTGTTGTTACCTGAATGAGTCCCTTGTTTGTCCTGAACAGTTTAACTAGCTGTTCTTCGGGACAATCCTTCAGGTCCCACAAAATTCTTTGGTTTTTCAGCATTTTTGTGTATTTAAATTTCCAGCAATGACTATATGATTATGAGATCCATCTGAGGGACTGATGCTCCAGAAGGAAAAACCATGCATTAAGAGCCATTCTGTTCAAAAGTTTTCTCCCCTTGGCTCTTAATGCATTGTTTTTCCTTCTGGAGCATCAGTGAGCATTTGAACCTTCTGGAATAGCTGCATATGAGTCACTCAGTTGTCCTCAGTGTGAAAAGATGGATCTCAAAATCATACAGTCATTGTTGGAAAGGGTTCAAATGCACAAAATGGCTGGAAAATCAAAGAATTTGTGGGACCTGAAAGACTTTTCTGAAGAACAGCAAGCGGTTTACCTGTTCAGGCCAAAAACAAGGCCATGAACAACTATCACTAAACATAAAACACAGCTGTGGATCATTAAGGTCATTTTTATAAATTCAGCTATTATTGTCTCTTGTGGACTATATGTAAACATCTTTTATGTGAAATATCTTATTCAGGTCAGTACTAAATAAACAATAACATGCATTTTGTATGATCCCTCTTATTTTGCTAAAATAATTAACATTTTGCAGATTCTGACAGGGGGTGTGTGTAAAATTTTGACCTTAACGATAGATAGATAGATAGATAGATAGATAGATAGATAGATAGATAGATAGATAGATAGATAGATAGATATAATTACCATGTTATCACAAAAAAAATCATTATTTATGTCTAATTTTTTTTTTTTTTTTTAGTAGTAGTGCACTTTTCCATCTAAACATAACTTTAATGGATAAAACCAAGTCCTGTCATTCATCATTTACCACTTAATATTCCTTTTTACTAATATATCATAACAGACTATTTTCATTCAAATAACCAGTTTGGTTTTCATTAAGCTCTATCGTTCTTCACTGAGAAGATGGACTCATCCCCACAAAGAGGAGCAGGAGAAGGAGCTATTGATTTATTCTTCTAACTGTTATCCGTCCGCTGCACTCTGCGGGATGAGGAGATGTTAATTAAAGGGCTTTACTCCAACAGCAAGGGCAAGTCGGGTTCTCTCACTTTCTCTTTCATATTAACTTTTCATTTCGAGTCCGTTTCTTTAACCTGCACATCATTCGCCTTCAGCGCTTTCTCACAGAACTGAACCGTCCGAACAGGAATATGAATAAGACCCGGCTGCTCCCTCAGGAGACGTTTTGGCTGTTTTACTGGAAGACTGGGTACCAAACTAGGCTGTTTACTCACCTTTCATTGCTGCTATGAGACAAACGGGTGCTAATGACTCACAGGATGCTGGGTGTTCAACTCGGAGAAAGGAAATTTAAATTCGTCCCCTACCTTGGGCTGTGTGTGGAATAGTGTGTGTGCGCGCGCGCTTTTGTCCTTTAAAAGGAAACCGTAACTCCTCACAAACTGCTGACAAGCAGCTGTGTGTATGTGTGTGGAGGGTTGTTGTCATAGAGACAGCGCATTATTAAAGGCGTAGAAAAGCGATTATACTGGGGGAAAATATGCTTCAGGTTTCTGTTTTCGTGTTTAAATTATTAGCCTAAAAATGCATTTAAAGTTCTTTAGAATATTAGCGTTTTCTCCCCTAATGAAAACGTTATACACTTTAAAGGAATAGTTCACTCTAAAAATGAACCTTCTGTCATTAATTACTCACCCTCATGTCGTTTCAAACCCAAGACCTTTATTCATCTTCAGAACACAAATTAAGAGATTTTCGAGGAAATCTGAGAGCTTTCTGACCTTGCATATGGGTGTACTTTGTATATTTATTATGTATAGGCCTATATAAATACACACACACGTAAAAATATTTGTATGTATTGTATGTATGTAAATACTTGTATATAACATATTACATATAAATCTAACATTTTTCCTTAATACTGTTATAATGACGACGGAGATGAGGGTCCAAATGCAAGTTTTATTTACAGATCGTGGTAAAACAGGCAGGGTCAATTAAAACACCAGCAAACGGGAACATCCAGGGCAAGACGAAGCATAATCCAGTAGTACAGGTGAGGGTTGAAATCCAAATGAGCAGTCCAAAGTAACAACAGAAAACAAACAAAGAAACGAGGGAAAACTAAGACTAGACTAGGACTATGAAAACAAACAGGGAAACGACTAGGAAACTCAGAAACTAGGAAACAAGGCACGGAAAAACAGGGAAATCGCTTGGTAAAGTTAGCAAGAGCAAAACAATACTTCGCAGAGTGTGTTTGGTATGGCCTTCCTTAAATGGCTGACAGACAGGAAATAACCAACGAAGCAGCAGAGGGAGCAGTAACAGTCACAGAAAAGCAAAGGCTCCCTCTGCTGGCCTGGCGTAACAAATACGCACACGTATGTGTGTATTTATAATATATACACATAATAAATATACACAGAACACACAAACATACTATGCAAACAAACTTTAATTTTGATTTGATTAATCACAACTAATCGTTTTGCATCTCTAAATTGCAGCATATATGAAGTCTAATAAAAGCAGATTTATTTTACATGCACTGAATCTGAAAGCAAACATCTGTATTATTTAGTAGTGTTTTTCACCTAATACAGACATTAAATTTTGATTTCAGATGTCCAAATGTTTCAGAGTATGTCCAAATACAGAGTATTCGAAAAACAGTAGGCGAAAAGTACTCAGTATAAGGGGAGTATTTGTGAATGGCAGTGAAGCAACACAACTGACGCTATAGGTCACATGACCATATCAACATGCCGGATGTAGTATGTTCGCATTTCATTCATACTGCCCATATTCATTCTTTTTTTAAAACAGTTTTAAAGTAAGTTCAAACTCAAATGTATTAGCTACTCGGTATGTGATTTCAGACTCAGTAGCTGCGTTTCCATTACCGTTCAAATTGCGTAAATTGAAATTGCGAATTGAAAATACGCCTAATGGAAACATCAATTTTGCAAAATATATCCCATATATCGCAGAAACTTTTTACGCTTTGAAAAAGGAATATTCTGCAAAACTGCAATGGAAACAGCTTTTTCGCATTTAAATGTAACCTTGCATACATAAGTCACATGATCATTCTTTAATGTACTGCAGCCTCAAAAAACACCTCACACAATGCTTGAATAAGGGTAACCCCTTATTTACATACACTGCACAAGTTTGTGGAGCTGATCACGGCCACTCTAGTCAATGCTTGCATTTATACTAGGTGCGACGTTTCAGTTTCAGAAGGATCCCAGAAGCAGCTCTCTTACGATTAAAATTAATGGCTAGAACAGTGGCTGCGACATAGATAAACCTACCAACATCCATTGGCATGACTTATCACAAGAGGAAAAAAATGTTTTAGTCGCATAAAAGTGCTTAATGGAATTTCACAATTATATACATTTAGACATTTATAAAAGATTGTAAAAGTTGTGCGCAAATCTATAATGGAAACGAACCTACTTGCGCCATAGAGGCTGCCATTTTGAAGTCACTTGACCAATCAATTTCTGTGGAAAAAATCTTGACTAAGCTACCAAACTGATCCCTTTAGGTATTGTATTTCACACCATTGAAACCACAAATGTAGTCAGGTCCACATTATTGTGAGACCTTCACTGTGTATTTGTTTTTTTTTTTTTTTGTTAGGCTTCTTTAGAAAACCATGACCCTGTTAGCCAATCAGCCTCAAGTATTCACCCGTATCCTGGTAACCATGTGGAATGTTTCCCTGCATCCCGCTGTGTGGCCTTGCCACATCGCTGTGGATACGCACAAGCTCTCAGTGTCAGCCGCCTATTGTGATGCGTAATGCATTACCGGAACATTTAATTAACCTAATTTTGCAATGGATGCCTGTGACAGACAATTATGTCTTCAGAATGATGTATGCGTCTGATCATTAGCAAGAAATGCAAGCTTATTAAAAGGAAGAGTGTCCATGGTGGGAATATATTTCAGAAAGCTAAATGAAACCATAACGATAAGGCTTTTGTTTGTCTTACGTGAAAGAAAACTAAAATCAGGGGTTTATTTGGTTGGCTGGTTGATCCATTTCCATTAATCCAACAGTTTATCATTTCTGCCACTTGTTTTGCATCTGCGCTTGAATTTCAGTCACGGTCTGAGGTCTGTGACAAGCAAAGGGTGTGAAATAAACAGAAAAGTGAAGAGCTTTGCATCTCGAGAAGTTTTACTCCTCAGAGAGTCGTCACGCTTTGAAGCCACCAACATGAAAAGACTCCATTAGATGATGAAGAAAATGGATCAAACGTCTTTTTCTAAACTTAAAGCCTAATATTTCAATAGAAGACACCTTTAAATCACTCCTCAGTTTATTTATTCATTAAAAAAGCCATTTTCATTTCTCATTTAAGCTCGGCTTTGAGTTAATCTCTCTGAAACATGCCCACATCACATTTTCATGCCATTTAAGGACATTTTGCTTCATATTCTAGTTTTCAAAAGCTGTTTTACATACGAGTTAAAAAATAAAGGTTCTTTATTGACATCAATGGTTCTATGAAGAACCTTGAACATCCATGGAACCTTTAAAATTCAGATAAGGTTCTTTGTAGTCGAAAAAGTTTCTTTAGATTTTTAAAATGTTCTTCAAAATGGTTATTTTAGAACCTGAAAGGTTCTTGGCATCAGTGCAAAAACACCCTTTTGGAACCTTCATTTTAAGAGTGTATAGGGGATCTCAAAATAAGTTTTGGTTTCTTTCTTTTGATTTTACAATCTTAGAAATAAAGGTGCTTTAAAAGGTTCTTCATGGCAACTATTCTTAGTTCCATAACAAACCATTTAGTCAAAGGTTGTTTAAAGAACCATTTCTTTCTTACCTTTATATAATTTTAGAACCTTCTTTCGCCACAAAGAACCTTTTGTGAAATATACAGGTTCTTTAGAGGTTCTTTATGGAACCATTTAAACCAAAAGGGGTTCTTCTATGGCATTGTGAAGCACCTTTATTTTTAAGAGTGCAGAGTAAAATATGGCTTGTACATGTTCTTGACAGCTTTAGTAAGATTCACATGTAAGATAAGGAAAAGACACTACCGTCTAACTTCAAAGAACGTGCAAAGAAGATGAAAGGAAAATGTTAACAGGACTCAAGGGAATATTTGTCAATTTGCTCTGTTTCTAGCCATAACAAAGCTTGTCACTGACACTGTAGACATCGCAAACAATGAAATCAAGCACATCTGAGCTCTCGACACCTGTGAAAAGACCTAAATATTTACTGCAGGGGCTCCAGCTGCTCGGGCTGCGGTTGTTCCCTTAATTTGTTTTCATTTGAGTAATTTAAAACCCTTCTCTGTCGTCTACTCCATTTAACAGTCTACTAAATAATGGTTTTTGAGTATGTAACAGTAATTGCCTGTGTGATTATTTATTTATAAAGCTATCCTAAAAAAACAAAGGTATTAAGGGCACAAATGTTCAGTAGATATTAAGTAGAAATTGCACCCAACATTTAAACTAAGCTTAAAGCTATTTTTCAACTAAAAATACAATTTACTTACATACTTCTTGTTCTTGTAAGACATTCTGTTCTTCCGTGGAACACAAAAGGACATTTTTAGAAAACTATTTCTAGTCACTCTTTTAAAAAATAGGCATTGAGTGCTTTAAAAGTGTGATAAAAGTATCCTACAATTACTCCATGTGACTCGTTATTTATAAATATCCTCATGATAGCTTTCTGTGAGGAACAGACTGAAAATTCTCTCCTTGCACCTTAAAGCATTATTGTGAACAGGTGTTTTGCATCATTGCTGTTATTTGTATTGTGCAATTTAGCACAGCTGGATCGCTGTATCGACCAATCAGCATCCAGGACTGGATCTTCCCATTTTTTTCATAAAGGATCTAGCATTTGTTGCTGTGATTTGATGTGTTTGCTCTGCATTTATGTCTTCATTGACTCTTGTCATCATCCTTTTCTTCTTTAATTATGATCGTAATAAAACGGTCTTGATTTTATAGTGGCCATTCGACTTTCTGCAAGCTTGTAATTAATTTAGCAATTTAAATATAGTGTAAATTGATTTTCACAGTCAGCTCTATTGAAGTGCTTAGGGATGCAGAAAGCTGCTCGCAGACTGGGTGGAGGTCAGACACAAAGACTGCAATACTTACTGTACATCTCTCTCTCTCTCTCTCTTACACACACACACACACACACACACACACACACACACACACACACACACACACACACACACACACACACACACACACTAAAGGACACTCTTTAAATGCATGAAAACTCAAACAATCCTAGTTATACAATAAAGCATTCATAATATCTTAGGGGTTGGTGATATCCCTGCTGAAACAAAACAGCTAAAACCAGCTTAGGCTCATATGGTCATAGCTGGTCAGCAGGCTGGTTTTAGAAGGTTTTTGGCCACTATCCCAGCCTGACCAACCAGTCTTAGCTGGTCAGGCTGTGAGACCACCAGCTAAAAACAGCCTGGAATACCAGCTACTTCCAGCTTAAACCAGCTAAGACCAGCCAACCAGCCTAGGCTGTTTTAGCTGGTTATAGCTGGTCAGCTGGCTGGTTTAGAGGGATTTTGGCCACTTTCCCAGCCTGACCAACCAGTCTTAGCTGGTCAGGCTGTGAGACCACCAGCTAAAACCAGTCTGGGATACCAGCTACTTCCAGCTTAAACCAGCTAAGACCAGCCAACCAGCCTAAGCTGGTTTTAGCTGGTCAGCAGGCTGGTTTTAGAGGGTTTTTGGCCCACTTTCCCAGCCTGACCAACCAAGTCTTAGCTGGTCAGGCTGTGAGACCACCAGCTAAAACCAGCCTGGAATACCAGCTACTTCCAGCTTAAACCAGCTAAGACCAGCCAACCAGCCTAGGCTGTTTTAGCTGGTTATAGCTGGTCAGCTGGCTGGTTTAGAGGGATTTTGGCCACTTTCCCAGCCTGACCAACCAGTCTTAGCTGGTCAGGCTGTGAGACCACCAGCTAAAACCAGTCTGGGATACCAGCTACTTCCAGCTTAAACCAGCTAAGACCAGCCAACCAGCCTAGGCTGTTTTAGCTGGTCATAGCTGGTCAGCAGGCTGGTTTTAGAGGGATTTTGGCCACTTTCCCAGCCTGACCAACCAGTCTTAGCTGGTCAGGCTGTGAGACCACCAGCTAAAACCAGCCTGGAATACCAGCTACTTCCAGCTTAAACCAGCTAAGACCAGCCAACCAGCCTAGGCTGTTTTAGCTGGTCATAGCTGGTCAGCAGGCTGGTTTTAGAGGGATTTTGGCCACTTTCCCAGCCTGACCAACCAGTCTTAGCTGGTCAGGCTGTGAGACCACCAGCTAAAACCAGTCTGGGATACCAGCTACTTCCAGCTCAAACCAGCTAAGACCAGCCAACCAGCCTAAGCTGGTTTTAGCTGGTCATAGCTGGTCAGCAGGCTGGTTTTAGAGGGTTTTTGGCCCACTTTCCCAGCCTGACCAACCAGTCTTAGCTGGTCAGGCTGTGAGGCCACCAGCTAAAACCAGCCTGGGATACCAGCGACTTCCAGCTTAAACCAGCTAAGACCAGCAAAAAAAGTGGTCAAAATTAAGAGAGAACTTTCAAATCTAACAACAACGCTCTTTAAATTTACAGCTGCTTTATTGAATCCACGGGAACAACATGGGACAGCATGTTTCATTTGTTTTCTTGCTAAACATTTGGCTGCAACTAAGACAACGTGTGAATTATACATTTTCAAACAGTTACTCTCAAAGAGCTAGCACAAAAAAACAAGTTATGAATGTGACAAAAAATGTAAATCACAGAATATATATATATTTAAATACATACATACATTCACTTTTTCCCTACATGCTGTTTCAAAAAACAGCACAAAATCTCCTTGACACATACAGGACATAAAAGAAATGATTATTTTTTTAAAACAAACAAACAAACAAAAAATCTTGACAAGAACATAAAAGTCTGAAAATGAAAAAATGTAGGTACAAAAACAAATGATACTCATAAATAAAACCATGCTATGATCTGTTCATTTATTCTTCTGACTGCATTTGTTGAATGAATGAGTCACAATTGAAACTAAAGCAACACTGCAATTTAATACCTAGTACATGGTGCAATATCTGGTCACACAAATGCAAGCTTCGCAAATTTTGCAAAAGCTCGAAGGGACAAAACACGGCCCACAGTCTGAACTTACCGTGTCATTAACAAACCATATTCTCCTTTCTCTCATGTAACAACTTCGTAGTGTTTCACGTTTCTAGTAAGACTAATCCGTCGTCTTGTGCAAAGCAACCGAAGCGACAAATCAGTGGGATAAAATCACAAATGTGGAAGGCTTGAGCGTTTGGCAACGAAATACAGAACGTCCAGACCAAGACAAACATGGATAAATGTGAAGTCACAAAATAGACCTTCGCTTTCAGTAATGAACAAAGATGCAGTTTTTTCTGAAAAAAATCGTTCTTGAAAAAACGCCAAAGTGATTGTAAAAATTTCCTTTGTGCCATCCAGGTATAAAAAATATAGATATCGCAAAGAAGAAAACTGATAAAAATGCCTTCGGAAATCTCGAAAAATAGCTACACTTAAAACACTCTGTGTATTGGCTTTATTGGCTTTCCGCATGCCCTTATATGGACGTGGGCGGGAACAGGAAGTCCTTGCGGCTATTGGATTGAGGTAAACTCACAGCTGACGGCGACGTAGAAAAGTGTACATCCGTTAAAAGTTCAGCACAGTCTTCTGAGGTGATGTCGAAACGGAATTGTGAGGAGGCGGAGCTAAATGGCGAAGTCATCATGAGGGGCGGGGCTAAAGGCGGAGCTTCGAAGCAAGTCGAGGCAATTGACAAGGATAAGGGTGCCGGTGAGGTGTTTCCAGCGTTTGGTGATTGGATTCTTCATCCGGTCCAGGCCCATGTGCAGTTCGTGGATGACGTCACGATAACTGTCGCCGATCTGAGCCGCCCACGTCAACAGGAAGTCATAGGCTGGTTTCCACATGGCCTGAAATTATTAGATAAATGGAGATTTTATCATCTGATCGAATTCACAAAAGTGAACTGTACTCTTCTAGACTGAAAAAGAAGGTTTTAAGTCCTCACCTCACTGTCTACCATCCCGGTTTTGTCCCTGTGTGGAGCCTCGTAGGCCTCCATTTGTTGCTTGGATACGTGGGCGAGTTTGTCGGCGAGATCCCTCCAGCGAGGCGCCACTTCCACTGCCGTCGTCAGCAAGACGAAGTCCATTATAAGTCGGGCCACCAAACCCTGACAATCGATCTTCAAAAGAGCCTGAGTAAGAGATAAAAATATTAGGTTAATATCCCAGAATCATGGTTATTGATGCTGTAGAAGGATTTAAATCATCTATAAAGTAACAAAACTGTACAAAAGTTGAAATACTGCACTGCAATTTCACTAAATGTGGTCACGCTTGACCTTAAACGTTTGCGTTCTTCTAATTTATAATAATTCACAAGCAACACCATTAATATTACTGCTGCCCTCTGGCCCTGCGTAAAATGTTCATTATATTTCATAATGACTCTATTACAGAGTTTCATTATAAGCTTTATTAGTATATTGCTAGTTTCTATAGGGTGATATTTTGACTGGGGAGCTTTCTAGCACCATAATACACAATGTTTTGACTCAAACAGGCCTGATTAGGTTATTTCCCATGGAACTGTAAACATATGTGAATTACTACATAAAGTGATGTCGTTTTTACACTTATGTCAGACTTGCCATTCATTTATTATGAATAATTGTACATTATGTAATTCAAATTCACAATTATTTTTAATGTATTAAATATAAAAAAAAGGATTCTGTGATGAATAGAAGGTTCAGAAGAAATCTTTTGTAACGTTCTAAATGTCTTTTGATCTGTCACTTTTGATCAATTTAATATGGAAGCCTGTTTTCACCAATGAAAAAAAGGTAATTGCGATATTTTATTATCTCCTCACTTGTTTACATCTGGTAATTCTGAGAAATAAAGATGCAAATTCTGAGAAATAAAGTCAGCATTGCGAGATATAAACTTGCAATTCTGAGAAATAGTCGTAAATTCTGAGAAATAAAGTCACAACTCACAATTCTAAAAAAAAATAAAGATGGTAATTCCGAGAAATAAAGTCAGAACTGTGAGATATATACTGAGAAATAAAGTCAGAAATTATATAAACTCGCAATTCTGAGAAATAAAGTTGCAAATTCTGAGAAATAAAGTCAGAAATGTGAGAGAAACTCGCAATTCTTAGATATAAGGTTGCAATTTTTTGAGAAATAAAGTCAGAAATGTGAGATATAAACTCACAATTCTGAGAAATAAAGTTGCAAATTCTGAGAAATAAAGTCAGAAATGTAAGAGAAACTTGCAATTCTGAGAAATAAAGTCGTAAATTCTGAGAAATAAAGTCAGAAATGTGAGAGAAACTCGCAATTCTGAGAAATAAAGTCACAACTCGCAATTCTAAAAAATATAAAGATGGCAATTCCGAGAAATAAAGTCAGAACTGTGAGATATATACTGAGAAATAAAGTCAGAAATTACATAAACTCGCAATTCTGAGAAAAAGTCCTAAATTCTGAAAAATAAATTTGCAAACTCACAATTTTGCAGAAATAAAATATGAAAATTCTGAGAAATAAAGCCAGAATTGCGAGATATAAACTCGCAATTCCAAGAAATAGTCGCAAATTTGGAGAAATAAATTCAGAATTGCGAGATATAACCTCACAATTCTGAGAAAAAATGTTGCAAATTCTGAGAAAGTCAAAATTGCGAGACATAAACTTGCAATTCTGAGAAATAAAGTCAGAAATGTGAGAGAAACTCGCCATTCTTAGAAATAAAGTTGCAATTTCTGAGAAATAAAGTCAGAAATGTGAGATATAAACTCACAATTCTGAGAAATAAAGTTGCAAATTCTGAGAAATAAAGTCAGAAATGTGGGAGAAACTCGCAATTCTGAGAAATAAAGTCGCAAATAAGGTCGCAAATTCTGAGAAAGTCAAAATTGCGAGATATAAACGTACAATTCTGAGAAATAAAGTCAGATTTGCAAGATATAAACTCGCAATTCTAAGAAATAAAGTCGAAAATTCTGAGAAAATTAAGTTTTTGAAAGTTATAAACTCACAAGTTTAAATCTCGCAATTCTGACTTTATATCATGCAATTGCAAGTTAAGTCAGAATTGTAAGCTATAAACTTGCAATTCTCTTAACATTTTAGACTATAACTTGCAATTGCGAGTTTATAACTGACAATTAAGAAAAAGTCAGAATTTCGAGAAAAAGAATTGAGAGAAAAAAACAAACAAAAAAACAAATAAGTTTTCATCTTGCAATTCTGACTTTATTACTCACAATTGCGAGTTTATATCCTGCAATTCTGACTTTAAAACTTACACTTGTGAGTTTATATCATGCAATTCAAAGAAAAGCCACAATTCTGACTTTGTTTTTCCTTACAGTTTACAGCTTGCAATATGAGAAAAAACAAAACAAAAAAACAGAATTGTGAGAAGTTTTAAACAGCATTATTCGCTTTAGTTTCCTGTATAAACAAAAAATATATTACTTTTATTCATGTTTTATAATGTTTATTACTATATATATAAATTATTTTTTCTATATAAACAGTATAATGTGACACTAAGGACCACATATATTCATACAAAACAGCTTAAATTAAACAGCCAATAATAACAATCCCACACATACGCACACAAACCTCTCAGTACGCACACTAGAAAATGAGCTAACCTCCCACAGGAGTGAAATCTGATTGATGTCAAGTCAAATGTGTTTTAAAATAAATGTCCAGGTGTGCAAGGAGAACAACAATACACCCAGTCATAAAGCAAAAATGGATTAGGTACGTAAAAAAATGCAAGGTCAGGAATTTGTGGTCTTTGCTCTGCGGCCTCCACGGATGAGTGACTAAACCCTTTAAAGGACCCGACCGACCCGGTTTCCTGCCACACACACAAACACAGCCATGTTTGGAATGAGAAGGGACCCCTGGGGTCTGGAAAAATGGAACGGTAATCCCCATTCTCCTTCATGCTTGATGCCGAAGCAGGGAAAAGAGAGGAAAGAAAAGCACAACTAGAGCCACGGGAGAACTTCAGCCATGATGATAAGATGGATACAATCACGAGAACAGTCTCCCCGTTGGGTAAATAAAGTCAATGACTTCCTTTTCATTGCATTATGAGATACTGTACACGTATAAATGAGACGAGGGAAGGGGAAACTTCCGGAAAAAGGGAGCATCGCTTCAAAAGCGTGATAAAGCTGTGAGGTGACTTCTGATTAATTCCCCTGCAGCACTGAGGATTCTTTTGTTTAAGGAACGCATAAATATTCTTTACCGCAAGCACTGAATGCTTCTGTAAATCTAAACCTAAATGACAGGCACTTTAGTCTGAGGAAAAAAAGTCAGGAAAATGCCAACAGAAGCACTCAATGCTGCAAAAAACAGGATTTATAAAGTTTTATAAAGCAAATCTATATAAGAAAAATATATATATATATTCTAAAAATAAAGTTGGTTATTCTGAGAAATAAAGTCACACATTTTGAGATATAAAGTCGCAAAATCTCAGCAAATAAGTCGTAAATTCTGAGAAATAAAGTCATAAATTCTAAGAAATAAAGTTATAAATTCTAAGAAACAGTCACAAATTCTGAGAAATAAAGTAGCAAATTCTGAGAAATAAAGTCATAAATTCTAAGAAATAAAGTTACAAATTCTAAGAAACAGGTCACAAATTCTGAGCAATAAAGTCGCAAATTCTGAGAAATAAAGTCATAAATTCTAAGAAATAAAGTTACAAATTCTAAGAAACAGTCACAAATTCTGAGAAATAAACTCGCAAATTCTGAAAAAAAGTCGCAAATTCTGAGAAATAAAGACGTAAATTGTAAGAAAAAAGTCTCAAATTCTGTTAAATAAAGTTGTTAATTCTGAAAAAAAGTCGCACATTCTAAGAAAAAAGTCACAAATTCTGAGAAAAAGTCGCAAATTCTGAGAAATAAAGTTGCAAATTCTGAGAAATAAAGTTGCAAATTCTGAGAAATAAAGTTGTTAATTCTGAGAAATGAAGTCATAAATTCTAAGAAATAAAGTCACAATTTCTGAGAAATAAAGTTGCAAATTCAGCTAAATAAAGTCGCAAATTCTGAGAAATAAAGTCGCAAATTCTGAGAAATAAAGTTGCAAATTCTGAGGAATAAAAAATACTTCTAAGAAATAGTCACAAATTCTAAGAAACAAAGTCGCAAATTCTGAGAAAAAGTCGCAAATTCTGAGAAATAAAGTTGCAAATTCTGAGAAATAGTCGTAATTTCTTAGAATTTGCAACTTTATTTCTCAGAATTGAGTATATATCTCGCAATTGACAATTTTTTCAGAATATGTGACTTTATTTTCTGAGAAATAAAGTCGCAAATTCTGAGAAATAAAGTCACATATTCTGAAAAAATTGTCAATTGCGAGATATATACTCAATTCTGAGAAATAGTTGCAAATTCTAAGAAATAAAGCTGCAAATTCTAAGAAATAAAGTTGCAAATTCTGAGAAATAAAGTTGTTAATTCTGAGAAATTAAGTTGCAAATTCTGAGAAATAGTCGCAAATTCTAAGAAATAAAGTAGCAAATTCTGAGAAATAAAGTTGCAAATTCTGAGAAATGAAGTCACACATATTGAGAAATAGTCGCAAATTCTGAAAAAAGTCAAAATTGCAAGATATGTATGACTATATGTAAATAGTCATTAACTCACAATTCTGAGAAATAAAGTCGCAAATTCTAAGAAATAAAGTCATAAATTCTAAGAAATAAAGTTACAAATTCTAAGAAACAGTCACAAATTCTGAGAAATAAACTCGCAAATTCTGAAAAAAAGTCGCAAATTCTGAGAAATAAAGACGCAAATTGTAAGAAAAAAAGTCGCAAATTCTAAGAAATAAAGTCGCAAATTCTGAGAAAAAGTTGCAAATTCTGAGAAACAGTTGCAAATTCTGAGAAATAAAGTTGTTAATTCTGAGAAATGAAGTCGCAAATTTTGAGAAATAAATTCGCAATTTCTGAGATATAAATCACAAATTCTGAGAAATAAAGACGCAAATTGTGAGAAATAAAGTTGCTAATTCTAAGAAATAAAGTCGCAAATTCTGCTAAATAAAGTTGTTAATTCTGAAAAAAAGTCGCAAATTCTAAGAAAAAAAGTCACAAATTCTGAGAAAAAGTCGTAAATTCTGAGAAATGAAGTTGTTCATTCTGAGAAATGAAGTCGCAAATTTTGAGAAATAAAGTCGCAATTTCTGAGATATAAATAGCAAATCCTGAGAAATAAAGTTGCAAATTCTGAGAAATAAAGTCACAATTTCTGAGAAAAAAAGTCGCAAATTCTGAGAAATAAAGTCGCAAATTCTGAGAAATAAAGTCACAAATTCAGCTAAATAAAGTCGCAAATTCTGAAAAAAAAAGTCGCAAATTCTGAGAAATAAAGTAGCAAATTCTGAGAAATAAAGTTGCAAATTCTGAGAAAAAAGTCACAAATTCTAAGAAATAAAGTCGCAAATTCTGAGAAAAAGTCGCAAACTCTGAGAAATAAAGTCGCAAATTCTGAGAAATAGTTGCATATTCTGAAAAAAATAGTCAATTGCGAGATATATACTCACAATTCTGAGAAAGTTGCAAATTCTGAGAAATAGTCGTTATTTCTTAGAAATAACGACTATTTCTTAGAAATAACGACTATTTCTCAGAATTTGCAACTTTATATCTTGCAATTGACTCATTATTTTCTGAGAAATAAAGTCGTTAATTCTGAGAAATTAAGTTGCAAATTCTGAGAAATAGTCGCAAATTCTAAGAAATAAAGTAGCAAATTCTGAGAAATAAAGTCGCAAATTCTGAGAAATGAAGTCACACGTATTGAGAAATAGTAATTCTGAAAAAGTCAAAATTGCAAGATATGTATGACTATATGTAAATAGTCATTAACTCACAATTCTGAGAAATAAAGTCGCAAATTCTGAGAAATAGTCGTTAACTCACAATTCGGAGAAATAAAGTCGCAAATTCTGAGAAAGTTGTTAATTCTGAGAAATAAAGTCAGAACTGTGAGATATAAACTCAGAAATCTGAGAAATAAAGTCGTTAACTCTGAGAAATAGTCGCACATTTTGAGACAAAGTTACAAATTCTGAGAAATACTCATTAATTCTGAGAAATAAAGTCAGAATTGAGAGTTATACAAATAAATGTGCAAATTACGAATAATTGTATATTTTTGTTTATATCGTTAATATACCAAAATACTATTTAATTTAGTATATTTTAATAATTTACATTTTATGAAGGCATTCATATAGTCAACGGTTATATACATATTCTCTTGTGATGGCAGCTGCATATTTACTGTGACAGTATCTGTCACCACAGGATGCAAACAGTCTTTTGTATGAATGCAAAAGCAATTTCCATCTATTCCTTTTATTCCTCAGCTTTTCTCAATCTTTCTTTCTCTATCTCTCTTTCAGCACGCTTTAATTTGATTGTGGGCCAGTCTCTGCCTGATCTTCCAGGCCCTCGCTGCGTTCTCGGCCGAGAGAAGACTCTTGTTGAAAGCACCCAAGAGGTCTGCTGAGTCCTGATATTTGGGATGAGATGGCAAAATGTCATAGTCATTAGAGGGAAAAAATACGTTCAGCCGAACAGCCCTGGGTAATTTTCTTTCTCGCCAAATGGCTTTGTAATTTATTATTGTTGGAAGTCTCACCTCGCATAAATGTTTGCAAGAAATGTACAGCATTGCATTACTGCTCCCAACAACTCCTCCAGCTAACCTTTAATCAATGAGTGATGAGTCTTTCAGATAATTACTTGCAAAGATCTCAAATATCCATTTGTATTTATGTAACCTCTATAACGTATATTGTAAACCTTTCTAAACAGATTGCTTCAAATGTAGGACTGTAAATTTTTGATTCGCTAAATAGCAATGTCATTCACCAGGAATCAGAACAAATGGACCACACAATATTTTATGTTTTGATTCACTAAAAATAATGGTTTATTAGAATAATTTGTTCTGGAATCAGACTACATGGGTAGCGCTGTATGCTTCTTTAGATTAGATTAGAATCATTCATTCAGAAATCAGACTAGACTGGTTGTCCTGTGTATTTTTTCCCCCCAATTTGTTAGGGAATTTGACTACACCGGTCACGCTTTATGTCTTTGATTCGCTAAAAAGAATCAATTTAAAAGAGTTATTACTTTAGGAATTGGACCATCCCAGTTGCGCTTATGAGGACTACATCATTTACACTATATGGTATGTATTAAATCACTAAAAAGATCTGGTTCAAAAGAATCCCTGGCTTCTAATTCATTAAAAAAGAAAAAAGAAAAAATCTGTTTATGGGACTAAACTTTTTGTTTTTGCTAAAAGAACTGGTTAATAAGAATCACTTATACAGGAATCAGACTACACTGCTCGTGCTTTGATTCACTAAAAACTGTTTCATAAGAGTCAATGAGTACGTTTACATGGACAACAATACTCCGATTTTAACGCGATTAAGACAATACTCTGATTAAGAAGCAACCATGTAAACTGACATTTTTGATTAATTTAATCCGACTAAAGTCATAATCGGAGTAAACACAAATCGAATTAAGACAGGTGGAGTATTCCTATTTTAGTCGCATTATGGAAGACATGTACACACCTTAATCACACTATTCCCCTTGCGTAGGACTTTTCACCAGAGGATACACACTAATGCTGCGTTCCAGACAGGTTTTTGAGCTCGTAAATCACGTCTTCAAACCACGACTCAGGACTTTGTAGCACTTTCACGGGTAGAAGTTTGGAAAAACACGGGTTTCCTGGAACGCGGCATAACGCTCTCAGTTGGTTGCACGTGCATATGCTTTGGTTTCATTTTTATTTATTAATTTTTTTGCTACAACATGGGATTAATCAATGCTCATTGCTGATAAATAGTTTGTCTGTTATCATAATTTATAGTTTTATGGAAACGTATTTAACATTCAACCCGTTCTTTTTCATTATAGGCTATTATTTGTGATTTTAATTTTGTGAACGGGATTTCCGCTATTGGAACGTCTTAGGATGCTTTTCACTTTTACGAATTCATGATCTTTTGCTTACATATAGGCTACACCTATCAATTTTAAGATTAAAACAAATTCTTAAAAGATGGATTAGTTATTTTTAATTAAACAGCATAACAACAATCAAATAAAACTAGCTTATATAGCATTTATTAACAAAAACTAATAAGACGAGGCATGGACTCCATCACATGCTGTGTTAGGTATATGCCGACTAAACCATTTATTACAGGGCGCGCAATCAAATTAATTAATAAAAAATAAATAAATAAAAGAAAGCCTCCAAGGCGTAATGTGACGTAAACGGCAAAGATAACAGGGTTTTCAAAATGAAAACAAACAAAAAAAGTCAAACTAAACTGGCTTTCGGTGACTGTGCTTGCGTGTGATTTTTTTCCTAAAAACTGTCTGGCTCTGAAACGCTCGCTGTATGCAGCAGACGCTTTGGAGCAGCACAGCATGCACAAAAATGTGTTGCATATGTCCAGAGCCACTTCATGCTTTTGTCAAATTAAAACCGAAACATCCAAAAGTCTATAACGAAGATGAACTGATAGCGTCACGTGTTAATGATGCGTGTCATTAACCGATCTATGTACTATAACATGTAAAACGGGAACATGAAAGGAATATTCTAAAAGCAACTCATGTAAACAGCTTAATCATATTATTGTCTTATTCAGAATAAGGTCATTAATTAGATTACTGATGTCCATGTAAACGTAGTCATTTACTTGGAAATCTGAATACATTTTTTGTTATATCCTTTAACTCACAAAAAGATCCAGATTAAAAGTCATTGTTTTGAGAAACTAGCTACAGTGATGACAAAACCAGAACTGAATTTACTACATCATTTGCAATGTACTGTAAGTTATAATTCGCTAAAAAGAATTGCCTCGTAAGAGTCAATTCTTCAAGAAATGAATTACACCAGTTGCTCTTATGAGGACTGCATCGTTTACGCTTTATTGTATGTTTCGATCGATTCGCTAAATTAACTGGTTTATAAGAATCTTTTTTTTTCAGGAATAAGACTACACTGATCGTGCTTTACGTTTTTGATTCACTAAAAAAAAAAGTTTAATTGGTCGCTTTATGTGTCTTTGATTCTCACCTCATAAAAGTCATTCCTTCTGGAATCAGTCTATACCAGTTGTGCTTTTTGTTTTGATTCACCAAAATCAACTTCGAAAATTCGAAAATGTAATTCAATTGGAAAGCAAACCACAGGGGTGGTAAACTAAATCTGACTTCATTGTTTGTTATATGTTTTAACTCACTAAAACAATCTGGCTCAAAAAAGTCATTATATTGGGAATCGAACTACAGTGGTGTCTGATTCGATAAAAAAAACCAATTCTTAAGAGCCATTCACTGGGAATAAGAATTCACTGGCCACACAATATTTTATGACATTACAATATTTTTGACTCACTTAAAATAATCGGGTCATTAGAGTCATTCGTTTAAAAATCAGACTACATGGGTAGTGTCGTATGTTTATGATTTGCTCATTTCATACAAATAATTTGTTCAGGAATCAGATTAGACCTGTATGGTTTTTGATTCACTCAAAAAATTAATTCACTTTAACGTAATTTGTTTGGGAATTTAATTACGCCGGTCACACTTTGTCTCTGACTGGCTAAAAAGAATCACCTCAAAAGAGTCATTGCTTCAGCAATTACACCAGTCACAGCTATGAAGTTTACATCCTTTACACTATAGTTTTGATTCACTAAAAAAAAATGTATTCAAAAGAATCATTGCTTTGGGAAAACAGTGCCTTGCAAACTTATTCACACCCCTTCATTTTTTTTTTTAATTTTGTTATGTTGCTGCCTTATGTTAAACTACTTTAAATTACTTTTTTTCCCACATCAATCTACACTCCCTACTCCATAATGGCAAAGCAAAACATAGGTTTTTAACATTTGTGCAAATTTATTAAAAATAAAAAACTGAAAAGATCCTGTTGCATAAGTATTCATACCCTTTTCTGAGACACTCGAAATTTAGCGTTTAGAGTTAAACTGTGGCAAATTCATTTGAATGAGTATGATTTAGAAAGGCACACACCTCTCAGAAAAGGTCTAACAGCTGAAAATGCATATCACAGCAAAAAACAAGTCCTGAGGTCAAGATAACTGCCTGTAGAGCTCAGTGACAGACTTGCGTTAAGGCAATGATCTAGAGAAGAGTTCAGAAAAAAATCTGCTGCATTGAAGGTTCACAGAAGCATTATCCATAATGGAAGACGATTGGAACAACTAGGACTCTAGAAAATGTCTGCCAGCCCCCATCCAAGCTGACAGAGCTTGAGAGGTGAAAATGTGAGGCAAAGAATGGCAGATAATTGCCAAATGCAAATGTGCAAAGCTTGTCACATCATACCCAAAAAGACTTGAGGCTGTAAAGGTGCTTCAACTATGTACTGAGTTAAGGGTATGAATACTTATGCAATGTACTTACTTCAGTGTTTTATCTTTAATAAATTTGTAAAAACTGCTTTGTCATTATTATGGTGTATGGAGTGTAAATTTTACAAATGTATTAAAAATAAAACACTGAAACAAGTACATTGCATAAGTATGTATGTGAAAAAAAATTAAGGGGTATGAATAATTTCCCAAGGCACTGTAGTTGTGGCATTTTCAATTCAATTTTTTTATTCACTTAAAGAACTGTTTATAAGGGTCATTCTTTAAGGAATTTATTTACTTTTTGCATTTTGCATCTTAGATTCTCTAAAAATGATCACCTCATAAAAGCCATGCCTTCTGGAATCAGACCACACCAATCGTGCTTTTTGTTTGATTTACTAAAATCAACCGGTTCAAAATGATCATTAGTTTGGAAAGCAAACCATAGTGGTGGTGAACTATGTTTAGTTTGATCATCATTATTTTGGGAATCGACATAGAGTGGTGGCAAAATGATGTCTTTGATTCGCTAAAAAGAATCATTTCATAAGAGTCATTTCTTTAGACTACACCAGTTGTATGGTTTTAAGTCACCAAAAATAACCGGATAAAAATGCCATTTGCTACAGTGTATGTTTTGATTCACTAAAAAGATCCAGATCAAAAGGAGTCATTTGTCAAACTACAGTACTGACACTAAAAAAGATAAGCTATAAAGAGCTGTACCACAGAGGGCCAGATTTAAACCATAATGCGAATAACTGCAGTCACTATTTATTACTTTACCCTTGTCAAAGAACAACTGATAGCAATTCCCTCGATAAATAAGTCTCCAATGGTTTTTTTACTCCAAATCCGAAAGAATTGGCTCTAAAATGAATGGTTTATTTACTGTTTAAATGCGTCTAGCCAGCCCAGGGTCAAGAGTCTATTTCCAGAGATTCCTCTAAATAGACTTACATTTATGTATTAACTTCCTGAGCTTTTTCATCTTTGCAAGCCTTTCCGAAAACTCCATAAACAATGGGAACGATGTTTCAGTCTACAATGTTTGTTTTACTGGCAAGACCATAAAAAGCATCCACTAACAGAGTAATCAGACCCAAAAGAAGTCACATGAAAGCATAATTGATTGGATGTTTTGGTATGAGGACTTGGGGAAAAAAATGAACATGCAAATTCAATTAGATGTCTGCTAAAGCATGAATAGCTTCCTATCCATCTTTTAGATTAAAATCTGACTCGAAAAACGCAGAGCATCACCTCACTGGAATACCTATCCAGATTCCAGACTCACAGGAATGTAAAGTCCCTACCGGAGCGCGACTGGAATGTAACAAGAGCGTTTCGGCCGCATCCAATCGGACTCCCGAATTACCTGGTTAATAAAGAAAATGATGAATCGTCAAAAAAAATGGGACCTCAGGCATGATCAGAATTCGTGCGCCTATCCATCACAAAGGAATGTTCCGGAATTAGAACACAGAACTTTCCGGAGGCCAGGGGGCCACCTGTTCGGAATGCAACCGCTTTAGTGAGGCTAGAACGAACGATACTGTTTGGAATAGGAGCAAATCTCAGAGCTATGTAAACTTAACCATCTGTGCAGGGCGACATCTGAATAAACTGCCTAGCAGCCGCTACCACAGTGTTATCAAAGGCAAACAGCTCTCATAACATCAGACTTCAGTTGCCAAGCTCATCAAGATGCTTCAACATACAAACAGGGAGATGATTGGATTTGGGATGGTGCCGTTATGAAGGTAAACGTCTGAGGTGAAATTCAAAGGTTCATAAATACAAAGAAATGAGAGTTAGAAAGAAGAAAATCTGTATGTACTTAGATAAATAATAACATTATATAACAATCTTTTAGCTACAAAATAAACGAGTATTTTTAAATTCATACACAAAATAGTATGTGTATTGTTGTATACATACAGAAATACTAGGGGTGTCACGATATACCGGTATTGACGATATTCGAAAATGAATCGTACACATACGATAATATGACATATCAATCCATATGGAGCGTTAAACTCTCACGTGTAATTTGTTTTATTCATACTCGACTCCGGAGGGCGCCCTTGTGAAAAAGTTGTTTTATTAGGAGTACTTTCCAGAAAATCTCTTATATAGACAAAGCCATCCAGCTGTCGCTGAATAAAACGCAGAACAAAATGTTTTGAACAAAGCATGAAGAGAATCTCCACACAAGGGTATGGTTCATCTGTGCTCTTCAAGCCATCTAAGGTATTTTCATACGATTAAAGTATATTTATATTGCAGTGCTAATCGATATAGCCTTTATCACTGTATAGAATATGTTCAAATAAGAATCAGTTCACAGAAGGAAGCTAAACACTCGATCGACGCTGTAACGCAGGTTTGGAGTAAAAATATGTAGTTATTCTCATGAATTGTCTTACTTCGACACTGTGATAAACTAAAACGGTTAGCATTTTAGTCTATTCTGTTTAGTGTAATTGTGTTTGCTAACTCTAACTTACATTAAAAGCCCCAATGGCAAAACTTCTCACAGACTTTTTCTGTCAGATTTAACCACAAATTACATTTTATATGAATCTCTGGTTTAGTTTCATGAATGAAAACAAGTCAAGGATTCATATTGTTGATACTCGGATGTAAACAACAGTATTAACTGCAAGGTTAGTGTACTACTGAATACGTTGTTCTGCTAATTTATGCTGTCTAAACCACAGATAAAAACATGTGGAATTTGCTAAATCATATAGAGAAGGACTTGTATGGAAAGGGCACACTGTTTTGACTAACTAAAGACAATAGGTGGTAAAGATATATACGAGCAGTATTAATTAAGATATTAGCCTAACATTCTGACTGAAAATTATAAGAACAAACACAAATATTGTCAAGATTCTCACCCTGGAAATCCTGGTTCAGTTTGGCCAACCACAAACGCCTTCTGTTCCTCAGACAGTTTTTTGCGCTCTTCTTCGTTTTGTTATAACTTTTGGCAGTCTATAGTAATCCAAATTTTTTCCCGTTCTTACCGATTAGTACAGCCCAAAACATGACAATAATTGACCAATTTACGCAGCAATAATCAGCAAAAAAACTGCTCGATCTTGCAAAAAAAAAAAAAAAAAAAAAAACTTTGTTCTCCTCTCTTTCTTGATCTTCCCTTTCTAGCCTGTACTCATCTAACAACGCCTAATATATGGTATTTTTGAGCACTTCCTATGTTGATCTGTCTCCTTAGGATGAATCACTTGTTGTATTCCCAATTTTTAAGTCGCTTTGGATAAAAGCGTCTGCTAAATGAATAAATGTAAATGTAAAATATTTGAGTTTTGTTCAGTTCAGTGGCTTTGTTTACATTCAGTGCCGCCAATATAGCCGATATGGATGTGAACACACTATAATGCAAGTAAAAATGTGCAGTTATTCTGATTCTGGTTTAGTTTATAAATGAAAACACCACATTAATGACTGAAGCAGCCCTTAAGTTCTGAGCAAAAGTTACTATAATGCAACAAACTGCTCCTCAGGGTTTCAGACCTGAAAGTGGCATTGAAACCAATTTCAGGTTTTACAGGAATGTTCCAATCACTAAGAAAAACCCATTAAGGGTGTCGGAATAGTGGCTGAGAGGTTGAGAATAAGAGACACGCTCTCAAATGGGATTGTTGTGCCGCTCGCTCTCGGCACAATATCGTCCACTTTCCCCAGAGACAACCTGACAGGAGTGATGGACAGATGAAATTGACCTGTGAGCTTAGGAATGGTGGCATCTCGTTTTCTACAGTTTAGATGCCTGCTGTGGCTTCCTGCGTTTCGGTAGTTTAGGGAGAGAGGCGAAGCAAAAAAGATGGAAAGAAAAGAAACAGTAGGGGGGAAGCGAAAGCCGATGAGTGGGAGGAAGACGAAAGATTTTTCTTTCTTAGTTGTAAAACTGCATAAAACCAACCCAGCAAGGATTTTCTATCTCTCTAGTGACAAGAATAATGAGCCGAGTTTTTATTTTCTAGTTGAAAGGCTTTTTTTCTAGTGCGTGTGAATGTATAATATCAGATTTGTTCAGCATTCTGGCCAACATATTACAGGAATTGTTCAACCAAAAAAATGATAATTCATCATTTACTCATCCTTAATGTCTTTCTGTGTGACTTTCTTTTGTGGAACAAAGGAGGAAATATTTTTTGCACATAATAAAAATGTAAATAGTGACCATGGCAGTCAAACAAGACTTTTTAAGCAAGATGAGAAAAATGTTGAAAATGAGATTCAAATGCTTTCGGATTTTCTAATATTTTAGATTACCCTAATGGCAAATTTCACATTTTTGCAAAAAATATAATCCGTAATGTATGGAAGCCCGTTTCTGCCACTGAATACAAAATTTTGGTAAAAAAAGGTAATTGCAACTTTTTATCTCACTATTCTTACTGTTTTCTTACAAGTGCGAGTTTACATCTCAAAATAAATATAGTGTCACAATTCTGAGAATTATAGTCAGAATTTTATTATATAAACTTGCAATTGCGAGATATAAAATCGTAATTGAGAAATAAACTCGCAATTATGAGAAATAAAGTCAGAATTCTGAGATAAACTCATAGTTTCTGAGAAATAAATTCACAGTTCTGAGAAAGTTGCAGTTCTCCAAAATAAAGTCAGAATTGTAAGTTATAAACTCGCAATTCTGAGAAAATTGCAATTCTTAGAAATAAAGTCAGAATTGTGAGATATAAACTCGGAATTCTGAGAAATAAACTCGGAATTCTGAGAAATAAACTTGGAATTCTGAGAAATATACTCGGAATTCTGAGAAATAAACTCGGAATTCTCAGAAATAAAGTCAAAATTCTCCGAAATAAAGACATAATAGTGAGAAATAAATTCGGAATTCTGAGAAAATCGCAATTCTCCGAAATAAAGTCATTATTGTGAGATAAACTCGGAATTCTGAGAAATAAGCTCTTTATTCTCAGAAATAAAGTCGAAATTGTGCAATATAAACTCAGAATTCTGAGAAATAAACTCTCAGAATTCTGGAATTCTCAGAAAGTTGCAATTGTGAGATATATAATCAATAAATTTACAATTCTGAGAAAGTCACAGTTCTCCTAAATAAAGTCAGACTTGTGAGATATAAACTCAGCATTCTGAGAAATAAACTTGGAATTCTGAGAAAGTTGCAATTGTGAGATATAAATATGATCAATAAATTTACAATTCTGAGAAAGTCACAGTTCTCCAAAATAAAGTCAGAATTGTGAGATATGAACTCGCAATTCTGAGAAAATCGCAATTCTCAGAAATAAAGTCAGAATTACGATTAAAAAAAGCAAACTCACATTTTTTTTTATTTTTTTTTATTTTTTTTGCAGAATTGCAATAAACTTGGAATTCTGAGAAAATCGCAATTCTTAGAAATAAAGTCTGAAAAATGTTAATGTTGAGATATAAACTCATTTTTTATTCATATATGTGTGGTGGAAACGGGATTCCATAGTATAATGAATAGATCTGATTTACATCAGAAAAGGCAGAATAGTAACTTTTTTACTAGTAATCTCAGACTTTTGGATTGTATTCCCTACAGAAATGTTGGTCAAATTTTACAATATGATTCCAAACATTAGTTAACATGAACTTACAATTAAAAACAATTCTGAACCATTTATTATTCTAAAATCCCCCCCCCCCCCCCAAAAAAAAAAAACAATGAGTATTATCTAGTGAGACCTTATTGTAAAGAGTTACTGAATATTCTACTTTTACATTCCGAATAATAAGCAAAAACACCATTTTAAATGAAAATAATATGTACTATTTTTATACTGCAAGTCAATCATTCCAAAATATAATCTTTCCACATTTGCATTTCAGCTTCTCGGTCCAGCTGACTCCCTCCCATTAACTTTCATTTTAGGGAATGATGGGATGGATATCTCAAACGTTCAATTACCAATTGATCCATCACAGCATCTTTCACAGCTGCTGGATTTATCCTGACCTCCCTTGGCATCCTCCCATTACCTGGTTTCCCCCATCATCAGATAGATCAGACCTGCCAAAATCTACCATTGGCACCGCAAGACACCCGGATCAGACAGCCCTGACTGAGAGCCGTGAGGTAAACGTAGCTTGTTGTCTGGAGGGTTAAGGAAATAAATTGACGACAAATGTCTGCTGTCAGAACTCACTGTGCAGACAAAAAAGTAACTGTAGAAAATGAATGACCTCTGTCGGCATAACCGGCTTGATCGCAGCTGGGAGATGTTATTTATTAGGGAAGGTCTTGATAACACTGATGAATTTTAGCAATAATTCCAACTGATTTCGATCCGTTCATACTGGGGTGCGGTTAGCATAAGTCAAAGTCTTGAATTACGGTTCTGAAAAGGTTATGGTGATGAATGCTAATTGGACATGCTAACACATTTGAGCTATGAGACTGAAAATGCATACTTATAGGATGCATTAAACGTATGTACGGCAAGCAACTCAAACTAGTATGCTAGTATTTTGACATGCATTTATATTTGCTAGATGCTAACACACTGCTAACTTTTTTTTTCTCAGAATTGAGATATAAACTGATAATTGCGGGTTACAAATGAAGTCAAAAGCAATTTTGACTTTATTTCTCACAATTTCAAGTTTTTATATCATGCAGTTCTGAGAAAAAGTCAGAATTGCAAGTTGTAAAGCCAGAATTGTGGGATATAAATTTGCAGTTCTGAGAAAATATCAGTCTTTTTCCCCCTCAGAACTGGACATTATAACTCACAACTGTGAGAATTTATCTCACAATTCTGAGAAATAAAGGCAAAAATGCGAGATATAAACTTGCAATTCCGATAAAAAAAAGTTTATATTTCACAATTTTGACTTTAAAACGCACAATTGCAAGTTTATATCATGCAATTCTGAGAAAAAAGTCAGAATTTTGAGTAAAGTCAGAATTGTGAGATATAAGCTTGCAATTCTGAGAAAATATCAAGTCTTTTTCTCCAGAACGACTTTATAACTCACAATTGTGTGTTTATATCTCACAATTCTGATTAAAAAAAATAAAATAAAAAATGCGAGATATAAACAACTGAGTTCATATCTCATAAACTCCTAATTCTGATAAAAAAAGTCATAACTGTGAGATAAACTTGCAATTTTGTGAAAAAAATGTGTGTATTACAACTCTGACTTAACTCACAATTGCAATTTTGAGAAATAAAGTCTATATCTCGCAATTCTGACATTAAAACTCACAATTGCAAGTTTATATCATGCAATTCTGAGAAAAAAGGCAGAATTTTGAGTTATTAAGTCAGACTTTATAACTCACAATTACGAGTTTATATCTCACAGTTATGAGAAATAAAGTCAGAAATGCCAGATATAAACAGTTGTGTTCATATCTCATAATTCTGACTTTATTTTTTAGCAATTGCGAGTTTATATCTTGCAATTCTGAGAAAAATGTCAAAATTGCAAGTTTGTATCACTCAATTCTGACGTTCTCACAATTTCAAGTTTATATCTTGCAATTCTGATTTTAAAACTCACAATTCTGAGTTTATATCACGCAATTGTGAGAAAAAGTCAAAAAAGTCAGAATTGTGAGTTACAAAGCCAGAATTGTGAGATAAATTGGTAATTCTGAGAAAATATAAGTCCCCTCAAAACTGGACTCACAACTGCGAGTTTATATCTTACAATTCTGAGGAATAAAGTCAGAAATGCAAGATATAAACAATGGTGTTCATATCTCATAATTCTGACTTTATTTTTAGCAACTGCAAGTTTATATCCTGCAATTCTGACTTTATAACTCACAATTGCAAGTTTATATCACGCAATAAGGAAAAAGTCAGAATTGCGCGTTTGTGTCACTCAATTCTGACTTTATTTTTAACAATTAACGAGTTTATATCTTGCAATTCTGACGTTAAAACTCACAATTGCAAGATTATATGAAGCATTTCTGAGAAAAAAGTCCCAATTGTGAGTTACAAAGCCAGAATTGTGGGATATAAAAAAAAATTCCTCAGAACTTGACTTTATAACTCACAGTTGTGACTTTATCTTACAATTCTGACTTTAAAACTCACAGTTGCCAGTTTATATACCACTAATACCACTTATATACCATTAATTCTGAGAAAAAAAATCTGAATTGCAAGTCAAGTCAGAATTGTGAGATATAAACTTGTCTTTTTTTCCCTTAGAACTGGACGTTATAACTCACAATTGCGATTTTATATCTCAAATCTGAGAAATAAAGTCAGAAATGCAAGATATATACAACCACATTCATATCTTGTAATTCTGACTTTATTTTAGGCAATTGTGAGTGTATATCCTGCAATTCTGACTTCTTTCCTTTGCAATCCTGACTTTAAATTATAACTCACAATTCTGACTTTATTTTTCACAATTGCAAGTTTATATCAAGCAATTCTGAGAAAATAGTCAGAAATGTGAGTTACAAAGTCACAATTGTAAGATTTAAATTTGCAATTCTGAGAAAGTTTATATCTTACAATTCTGACTTTAAAACTAACAATTTCAAGTTTATATCATGCAATTCTGAGAAATAAAGTCAGAAATGTGAGATATAAACAACATTTCAATTCTGAGAAAAAATGTCAGAACTTAGAGTTGTAAACTGGCAGTTGCGAGAAAAAAAAACTGAATTGTGAGATAAGTTGCAGTTGCCTTTTTATTTTTTTATTCAGTGGCAGAAACAGGCTTCCTTAGAACATATCTGAACATTAGCATATTAAAAAAGTTAAAAAAGCTAATCGCCTTAAATGTGTACACATTTCTAGCATGATTTAAATGTTACCCTCTAGCTAAAAGCTAACAAAACTTCTAAAATCTATCTAAATTTCTTTCATTTTCATTACTTCCTAAAAGTGTATAAATACACATTCAACTATATGCTAATCAAATCATGCAAGAAATGCGTGTATTAAATCTAACACTGCTTCAGTGTTAATATTTAAACATTCTATCATCTAGCTTTAATTTAATCCATCTTTAATATTTGTTACCCTTAACTTTGAAGTTCATACATAAGTCACAAGCTTGTTCTTTTGTTGTGCAAGGAATTGTGAGCAAATTTACCGCCACCAAAAAAGCATCTTTTAACATACTATGGTTTAGAATTCACAAACTCGACTCTTGCACACTATTTATAACAGAGTATGCAAATTAGAATGCAAGTAGGTGAGAGACAGTGTGAGAAGTCTCAGCTTTTCCCTTTGAAACTCAATAGAGCTAAGCGATACTGCTGAATACAGTAGCAGCCACATAACACGTCAATACACTACTTCCACTTACAACAATGACTGAAAAATGAGTCAAAGTGTTGCGGTTATGATCGAAGAGCCACAGAAAAATAATCAAATTTTAGCCATGCTACCAGAGGGCAGGGAGAGGTGAAGGTCATGTTTCACATTGATTTCTAAAGAAGCATGTAAAATGTGTCCCACCACACCATGGCTATTTGAGAAAAAAATGTCAGGGCTCAGACAGTCCTGAGGCAAAATCTGTTGGAAATCCTTTATAAATGCATTATTTAACCCTTAGGGGCAGAGACGGCCAGACAGCAAGACAAAGCTGTCAACTTGCTGTCAGCAAATTTAGATGATAATAATGCAGTAATCGATTTTAGAAATGGCTAGAGATTAGAGCTCTCCAGTAATTTTAGCACAAACAAATATAAATAAGCTATCTAGCAACAAACGCTTTGGCTATAGCGACTGTAGTGACATTTACACAAAAGAAGCTGCACCAAACCCAAAAAAGGTGGCTCGCTGTTAGCTGGCGATAACCCCAATTCTGCCCACTGCAAATATTTAAACCAAGCACATTAAAATGGCTCAGTTTAGCTTGTTTTCTTTTCTAGCCTGATGGCCTTGGAGTGCCCCCATGCTGTTTGGTTTTATTTTAGAAGTGTTTAGATATGGCTGAGGCAGCTGCCAAGCTCTTTCAGTCTTTGGAAGCTTCCAGAATGCCTAGCCAGCCACCTAGAACACAAGCTTTGAAAATGCACCACTTGCTGAGTAAAGGTGGCAAGCTGCCTTTTATGACTTGATAAAACCTGGCTTAATAGGAAAAGTCATATATTTATGGATTTAGGCTAAGCACATTTGCACGTGTAGAATGCCAACCGCAAATGAGGATACTGAGGCAGCATACAGAATTGCTAAATCACAATACAGATGGTATTAGCTTGAAAGACCTATAAATTGCTGCACTAAGCTTAATAGCTGGCCTGTCAGACTTAACGCTGAGCAAAATTTCTTCCATCTCATTGTCTGCACAACTCAAAATGTCACCAGGCTCAGAAGCATTGGACGCAATTACCAAACTCAAAAAGACAAATCGCTAAATAATAGCCAGACCGAGGCAAGAATAGGCCGTGTGTCCATCAGGGACTACAGGCTGCAATTTCAAAATCGATTCGCTCCCACAAAAGACAACCGGCTGTCCTGTGACGTCAGGCCTTGGGAATAATAGCCTCATCTCCACTTGATGAATGTGTCAGCACTTGAAGCACGGTGGGGGAAACAATGATGAAGCCCCCTCTCAGCAAGGAGAAATACACAGAAACACTGTGAAAGAGATGAGAACGATTGCTGAGATGTTACGCCCTGTAACAGACGCTTACCACCCACTCAAGTCTTGAATAATTTAAATTGAACAAAAGCTCTGCCTGTTGTGGAAAGAAAGATCAAACGACGATTCCTCTCAGGGATAGATCACTATAACACTGGCGTTAGGGAACAGGCAGAATCTCCATTCGGACCTTTACAAACACCCAGCATTTTCACATTTGTATTGTTTATCCAAGATAAGATGCTAAAGCTAACGCTTTGCTAAAGATAAGACTGGAATTACATCATCTTTCCTCTCTCTTGCTATCCACCCCGAACAAGCGATAACACATATCTTTCTCTGTGCTCCGTCTCCTCAGATCTGCAAGCCCTGAGCTGACTGAAGTGGGGCGCTAACCTGTTTACTTATAAATGGGATATTGGTCAATGCTAGTATGTAAGATAGAAAGGGTAACACTCCTAACATTCTCTGCTGTGCTGTTCCGAGACTAGTGTTCTTTCCCAATATTGCATTTCTGTCAACACTAGTGTGGTTGAGTAGTTCATCCAAACCACCCATTGCAATATGCACTATAGTTTGAGTCTTCTAAAGCCATTCAGTACCTTGGTGTGAGGACCAGAGCAAAATGTTTTACATTTAAGAAAGCCATAAAGGTTTGGTGAGTAAAAGATGACAGAGTTTTCATTTTTAGATAAACTAATCCTTTAAGGACACCAAAGAGTTTATATTGCTGGACATTGTGTAGATTAAACAGAGGTAGCTTGCACATTACCAGCCCTGGACATCCTGTGCCCAGTGATAAAAAACTAATACAAGTGCAATCTTTCTTTCAGTCAGAATTTGAACGAGCCAAGCAGGGCACCGGCTGCTGTACTTGCAGGTTTCCACAGCTGTACAGATAAGAAAGGCAGCAGAGAGCAGCTAAGTGCACTCTCATCAGAATTAGCCCCAGGCATTAATAAGAGGAAACGAAGATAAGCGGGACTGCATAAAAACGGGTTTAAATCAAATATTTTGTGGACAAATTTCTAATAGCTATCCTTTTAGGGCAGGGGCATCTACTGCATTCAAAAAGCAAACACAACCACAATAGTTTTCAAACAAATACACACAGAAGCTTACCATCATCAGTTCCTTCTGAAAAGACTTTTTCTCCTTGGTCTCCATGTTGAGGCAATCTTCCTTCAGCTTCTCCAGCACTGAGGCAACCCTCTCTGGTTCACTATCCAGCTCTGCTCTGCAGAAATATGTCAAAGGAAGATTCACATAGCCCAGAGCATCAGCAAATGCTCGCCAGTTTCCTAGATTTTCCATAAGTATTGTCCTCACAGAGGCGTAAATGTAAGTGAGAAACTTGCAGGGCTTTAGAATTTGTTCCATCAGCATTGTGGTTGTAAGGTCTGGCCCACAAAAGTAAATAGGCTTGACCTTTCCCAAGACAAGCACATTTTTTACATGTACAAGCCCAATCTTTCCCTGATAGTATCCAATGTACCACTCTTTGGTCCATAGTTGTCCTTTGAGTTTGATCTTCTCCTCACTGAGTAAGGCGATAATATCACCTTTTTTATATTCCAGCAAGTATTGATTCTTGGTCTGCCTTATAACCGTTTTGATCAGTTTGCCAAATTTCAAGTTGGTAATGCAGCGCTCTTGAAACTGCGGGTATTTGGTGGTGATGGCCAGAGGAGACAAAATTATTTTGTCAACTTCCTTTTTCTTTAGGAACCGCCTCTGGCCGTTGTTCCGCATCCCGGTTTTAGGCGGCGGCTGTGGTGTCTGAACGCAAAATTGTGCAAGGATGCAATCCTGATCATCTTTTACCTGGACACGCAACGTGAAGTCAGAAATCTCATCTGCATTCCGAGACGTAATCATGTAGATGAGCCGACTCACCTTGCCTAGTTTGATCTGAAACCCACGAACGATCCTAGCCTGATCATTTGCCTTGACCTCATAATTTGACATGTTGGAGTACATGCCTATCTGCAAGTCCTGAGGTCTCCCGAGGACAAATTGGTGCTTCCCCCACAGTTGCAAGGCAACAGGAGGAGCAGACTTTGCTTGTTTCCCAACTTCGCTGACTAGTAGAGTCTTGGGGGCACAGTCATGGCCAAAAATGGCCACCACAGTCTTAAAAGATGGATGAATGTGCTTGGGCCCATAGAGACCCAGTGTAACTTTCTTCATCATATGATCCCAAACAGTTGAATTGAAGGAAACATGTTGGGTCTGGACAACAACTGCTACATACATGCAGGGCTCCAAGTTGTCCAGCTGAACCTGAATTGTATCACCATAAATGTAAGCTTGCGGAACAGGAGAATAAGGACCTTCTTTGCAATCACTTCTTACACACAAAATCTCTGCCATTTGACTTTCTGTCCTAGTTGCAACAGACACCTTCATCTCCAAGGTAATGAATGACTTTATCTCCATGTTGCTCAGTTTGATTTCAACCACTGGACTGACAGTCGAGCATCTGTCATTGTTTAGCTCCAAGGGAGGATCTAGTAGAGCCTTCATAGAGATTTGCTGAGTGTCTCCCACTGCAACATGGCCTTCAGGAACATGAATACTGATATTTGTATCTGGGAGCTGGACTGCCCCTCCACAGCTGTCCAACTTGCAGACAATGTTGGTCTCTACTGGCTGTGTTTGACCCCAGCCTGGGTTCTGTCCAAGGGACTCAAGGTCATGGCAAGATCGTGCCAACTTTCGGTGGCTTAACCATGCTGTCCTAAAGTCCTCTCTGTTTTGAAACTGCTCCGGTGAGGGAGCTTTAAGCCCTGTGAAAAACCCTGATGAAGGCAATGGAGGATTTGACTGAGATTGTAAAATAGATAACTCTGATAAACTATAAGATCTCTTGCTTCGAAAAAAAGGATTGTCCTTGCGAAGCATCTGCAAGGCTTCAAAATCAGCGCTGGTGGATGTTCCATCAAAGACACTATTGCTGTACCCTTTCGTGTTGCTGGTGGTTGAGATGGGGGCTGAAGGCAAGTCGAAGAAAAGCAAATCCATGCTGTTGCATTGGTTCGACTTCTCATTGCTGTTCTGATCAAGAACATCATCCATGGAGCCATTTAGGAATGGGTTGGTTGAGCAGAGCATGGAGAAGGGGTTGTTGTTGTCGTAAGGCAGGGAGGGCTTCAGGGACACTCCAGTCCACTCCCCCAGCAGGTCCAGCTCTTTAACTCCCTCCTCTGAGCAGTCCCCAAGATTGTCAATCATCCCACTGTCACTTAGAGATGAGTTCCTGTAGTTGATCGGCTGGACATATGTTGAAGGGATGTATCCCATTTCTCGGTTGTTGTGGGCGTACCACCATTCCCCACCAGACGTGTCCAGCACATAGAGATGATCCCCTTTGGAGAACTTCAGAGTGGTAAAACTGGATGGACAGTAATCCTTTATGGCGACCACTTCCCGTGCAGTTCCAAATGACGTTGAGGGGGCCAAACGCAAGGCACTGGGAGAAGGCACTGTAGCGATAAACATATTCATAAGAATGCATATGGTACAAGCAAATCAAACATACCACAGTGTTTGCAGTATAATAAACTGACCTTTGACATCTATGAGACTGGCCTCAGTCACTCCCTCATCAAGGTCAATAAGAGTGCCCTCTGATTTACATCTAGGGAGCACATTGTTGTTGTTGGTTACTCTGATCCTGTGGGCAGCCATCTTGCATTGGTTACTCATTTCACCATTGCTCCAAACTTGACAATCAAACAGTTCTCCGTTTTTTCCTGCTGGGAAAACAAAAAGGACAGGGACAATCTTGATTAGCTTTATGTGGCAGGACAAACGCTTGATGCTCTGAGAATAATGAGACACGCTGCAATCAGATTATTGGATCATTAAGGCAAAACTCTTCAGAGAGATTGTAGCTAGAGATTAGTGTGGCATAGCTAAAGGGACAAACTGGGACAAGATGTAACACAAATGTACTGCATGAGATTAAAAGATCTTTAAAGTTGATTACTTTGGAAGAGGTTTGTGTATTGTTGTCTGTTTAGAAGCAAAGTTAGAAACTGTTGGCTTGGAAGTCAAGAAAAAGACGTTTCCAGATGCTGGTGGATTCTGAATGTCTCTTTTTTGTAGTGTAAATAATGCTCTTTGTTCATTTCATAACATTCAGGAACAGATAAATAGCCAAGGGATGACAATTGAGGAAAATCCTGCAGAGGTTATTACAATCAATAAGACCTATTCAGCCAATTCAAGAAAGACTATGCCATTTCCTGGAAATTACCATGGACCACAAACCCAGTCATAAGGGTAAATTTTTTGAAATTGAGATTTACACACAATCTGAAAGCTGTGTGTAAAAAAATAAATACGTTTACTGTTGGTGTATGGCTTGTCAGAATAGTACAACATTTGGTCAAGATACAACTATTTAAAAGTCTGGAATCTGAGGGTGCAAAAAAATCACCTTTAAAATTGTCCAAATGAGGTACTTAGCAATGCATGTTACTAATTAAAAATTAAGTTTTGATATATTTACGGTAGGAAACTTACACAATATCTTCATGGAACAGAACTATTGCTACAAACATTTTTTGTGGTCCAGTGTCACATGTGTTCAATCTTTGACCTTCACTTCAACTTTTACTTTACTTAACCTCTCAGAAAACTTCTTAGTGACTTCTATCTGCTAACACAACATAAAGCTACCAAGAAATTAAATTGTACACAATTTACTTAACACACATTCCTGGTCTTTTTGTGCATGTTGCTCCAAACAACACAACCAGTCTTTTCTGAGACTTATTTTTCAGCTAATGTCACTAATTCCTCTTTTCCCAATTCCCATCTTGAATATTGTTCAAGTAAAATATACAATAATTTACTTCTGTAGCTTTAAAGCTGCATAAGGCTTTATGGATCAATGTTGGTACACAGTGTGCACATTTACTTATACTGAAAGCCACACTACCTCAAACAAGGTAATAAAATTGTCATTTACAAAATGAATAAATCTAATAAATATAAGGTAGCTCTCCTTGCTGGAAACAACAACAGTATAAAATGTGTCTAATTTATAGACCTGATATCTGGATGAAACTGTCTTTTATCACGGGTGGAGCTTTTGATTTGCCGGGTACTAAAGAAAGATATCAAAGCATATCAAAGGACACCTTGAACTAAAAATCACATGCATACGGTGCAGCAGGGGTTCCATCAATTAAACAAACTAAAACACCCGCTGGGTGATGAACATGAATAAATACCATCCTAAAACTGAATATATTACTTTTTGTGTCAGCATGGTTCCATTTAGAAAAAAAAGGCACTTTGGCAAATTCCTGTAGCGCTATATGAAATGATCAATTTTTGCACCTTGTTGTGGATTAGAGGTGCTATTTTTTCTGTTATGATTTATGCTCTCTTAAGGTGAGCAACAGTTTGGCTTTGGGGGGAGGAAACAGACTCAATTTCCATGCATGATTGCCTCAACTTCTGTCTGAGACGATGAGCGCTATTAATCTGCTCTTGACGTGACAGACATGCAAAACAACACAGAGATGTAAAACAAGCTATAATTAGTTGGACTAAATAATCATAGAAGCATGAAACGAATATCAAACAAGACCAAAGGGGCAAGTAACTTAGAGTAGCTGATAATAATTTAATTTCAACACAACAATTGAGCATTGGATGCTATAAATGAGGTTTGCGGGTGTCTCTTTACAGAAAAGCTGAGTGCAAAGTTTTCTTGTGGAAAATTTTTAGAAAGCTCTGTGGAAGATGAAAAAAAAAATATCACGAAGGCCTTGGAAGGACCTTTCATGTCTGCTACTTAAAGGCTTTATGAACCCTTCAATAGGAGGTAAGCATCTCTGGCATGTATGTTTTAAAAGCCTCTCACAACAAAAGACTCATGGAAGGATTTATTCCCTTTTAAATGTCCATTTCTTTTTATCTACATTTAATAGATGCTGAAGTAGGTCAACAATACCATTTGGCTTCGTTCCCTTTAGTCCAACTCTGCAAAAAATCTTCCCTCATGCTTTTATTTTATTCATAATTCAGGCCATCAGAAGTTGGAGAAAGTGCATTCCTGGAAAAAATGAAGTTGTACAGCGCTGACCTCCCTTGGCTCTATCAGCTCTATCTCTGGAGAAGTGCTTCAAAGTCTGCGGTTCTAGCGGAACCCACAAATGAGACCCAAAAAGGTCTCATTTTATACTCTACGAGCCCATCACTGGCACGGTTGGATGTGTCAATGGTGGTATTAGGAGGCAGGGGAAGAGTGACTGATGGATTAGGAACCTAGAGGTCTGACAAAGGATGTAATCATGGTTTCTGATAACAGCACCTGAGGCACTCCAAAGACTGAAGACTAGTGTCTACTTCCCATAATCCCTTTGTATCCCTCATCCTCTTTTCTGTAGTGTCTATTTTCACACAGTCAAGTGATAAAGTTATTTAGTCATTGATCTGTCAACCTTAGACTTAAATTGTAAGTGTGTGCAACATCATTGAATATGTTGAACAAATTCTTTTGCATTTTGACAGTACCCTGGAAATCCAGAGGTCTCGCGAGAGCACAATTTGAATTGTCTCTGCAAGACACTCTGGCATCGAGCAATGATGCACGTTACTGCATTACGTAAGCAGTTCTGGGAACCAATCAAATCGGTGTATCTGATGTAGGCGGGCCAGAGGCGAGCTAAGCTGATGACGGCAGCGCTGCGGCGTCCGGAATCATTTAGTAAACATTGAAAGATGGCTACAGATGAACACCAGTTGTTTGAAACGGCTTTGGCCGCTACAATGAACGAGTTAGACTTGGCTTTTCATATAAAAGAGGAACAGAAAACCACGCTCGAATCGTTCCTTTGCAAGAAGGACGTTTTTGCTGTTTTGCAGACTGGATACGGCAAGAGTTTAGTCTATCAGTTAGCTCCGCTGTTGTGATTGGTCGTGGCGTTATCCAATTGCGTGCAGTGAGAGTTTCAAATGCATGCTTGGTGCCGCCCCTCAAGTTAGGCCCTTTTCATTGCTCGATGCCAGACCCTTAAAGGATAACTATTGCCAAAATGCAACCTGGGCTGTTTTTTTTACTGTAAACGAGACAAACTTATATCTAAAAGCATAATTACGACAAACAAGCCGTTTTTGAGATTGACCGTGATTTCGTTTTGTGGTCAATGGCCGGTGAATGGGAGTTCTAGGGGCATAACTTTGAGTGCATCAAAATCGATATTTTTACAACACTAAGAAGGCTCGACACACCATGAAACTTTGCTCGAAGTATCGCCTGGGTCTCTACACATGAACTTGAGCATTGAGAACATTGTGTAAAAACAGCCCAGGTTGCATTTTGGCAATAGTTATCCTTTAATCTTAATAGATTAGGGTTTGGATTTTTTCCAGGTTATTTTGACAGGCCTCAGTATTTAACAATATGTAATTTTATAGCTAGCTAGTCAAGAAACTAGCTATAAACATGCCTAGTTTAGCTAACTTGCTTAACAAGATTCTCTTCAAATGGTTGAAACTAGTAAATTTAGAATGCTTCTTACAAAAACGAAAAAGTATTTTTTTTTTTCGTAACTTCATGATATTACGGTTGAAACACTAATATCACATGGACTATTTTATCAGTGTCCTTACTACCTTTCTGGGCCTTGAACATGGTAGTTGCGTTGCTGACTTTGCAGGGTCAGAAAGCTCTCAGAGAGGGTTGCCAGGTTTTCAAACAAAACCCACCCAATGTCTACTCAAAACGATGGTTCAATGGGGTAAAATACATGTTTTTTGGGGGAATTCCCCTAGTAAAGTTGGCATTCCAGAGGCTAAATATCATGTTATTGGGGTCACTTCAGCCCGCGGACATTAAAAACAACCTGCGTCAACAGAGCCCAATTCCACTGAAAAAATGCAGCCTTGGCAACACTGCTCTCGGATTTCATCAGCAATATGTTAATTTATGTTCCAAAGATAAACAAAGGTCTTACGGTTTGGAACGACATGAGGGTGTACTGATAGAATATAAAGTTTTTGGGGAACTAAAGTAATTTAAAATTCCAACTTTTTCATTAAGTACTCTCCCTTATGTCACTTCAAACCAGTAAGACCTTTTTTGGAAAACAAAGTGTATTATTTTAATAAAATCTGAGAGCTTTCTGACCCTGCAAAGACAGCAATGCAACTGACACATTCAAGGCACAGAAAGGTAGTAAGGACATCATTAAAATGAAGGAAACTGTTTCTAAAACACTGCTCTTGGATTTCATCAGAAATATCAAAATTTGTGTTCCAAAAATGAACGGTCTTACTGGTTTGGAAAAACATGAGAGTGAGTATATAAAATGATAGAATTTTTATTTTTGGGTGAACTAACCCTTTAACATTTAAAAAAAAAAAAAAAGCAATTACATAGCTTTTGATAATAAAAGGGCAACTTTTATAACATAGAAACACACAAAAAAATAGAACTATCAGATACTGAGCCTTGCAATTCCCATGTAGTCACATCCCCGTAATACACAAACATCAGCAATTATGCAACACAAATGACTGTGGTTTCATTAGCAGTTTTAAAACATGCATTTTCCGCCAGCATGAACAGAATGGCATAATTCAGTGCAAAACAACACTCAATACTTGCCCAAATGTACTCCAAGAACTGTTAATGGACCTGGAATCGGAAACAAAACCCTCGCTATTCCCAATATAGCAACAACCCTGTAATATTCAGCCAGCGAGATGTTTTAAACCATCCACTGACAACATGAAACACTGGTAATCCACGACTCTTGGGTGTCCCATAAGACATGAGAACTCTTATCTTGGATGCGGCACGTAACTCACAGAAGATGAGTGGAAAGCACTTCAAGCTGGGGGCCAGGGAATTTAGATGCTCTTAGATACATTGTTAGCTCGGCAGAAACCTCATGAGTTTAAATTCAAGCGCTCCTCCTTAATCATCGTCCTTCAGACAGCTTCATACAGATAAAACGCCAGTGTTTGGCTGAATTAATTAATTCAAACAGAGCGCATTACCACATCCATATAAAACCGATCCTTCCGCCCTGTGTTAAACCACCTGTCATTTCGACTGAATTATTATAATTACATTTCCAAAACGTGGCGTTGGGGCAATAACGGAGATAACGTGGCACATTACGGCCTGTGGTTAATAAAATTTTATTAGTTCCATTGATGATATGAAGGAGTTTTATAATTACTTTGACAAGCTAATTGGGTGAGGAAGGCGAGTGGGATTTCCGCCAACAGCTCATCACTTGGTAAATATGACCACCTCGTATATATATATATATATATATATATATATATAATATATATATATATATATATATATATATATATATATATATATATATATATGACTCTTCCGCAGAGGACAAAGCAATTTCTCCCTTCGCTGCCTCCCCAGTCCATAATTCACCAGTGACTCTAAAACAAAAGGTTTACTCAGGTAAAGTGCAGGGGGGTGTGGGTGGAAGATAATATTTCAAAGCGCCCATAAGAGGTTAATTTCAGGAGTCCATTAAATGACCGACTTCATTTATCGTCTCTGCGTGAATAGGTCATTCGACCTGACAAGGTTCAGCTACTGCAAATGAGTCTGACATTACAAGCCTCTTTATCAAACATATTCCACAGAAAGAAATCTTTCTGACAAAAGGCCTGTTCACATCAAGGACGATAACTATAAAGATAACAATAAAGATAAATACCATGTGTATATGCGATTAGGAAATGTTGCAAGCTAAATTCAAACATGAAACCTTATAGCAGGCTCATTGTGCCAAAGCATGTGCACTGATTTTACTTCTGGTGCACAGCGAGTCAAGGGAGAACACATCATATTGTTGTTTCAATTACACTGTGAATTTAATTTGCATACATGAATACGCAAAAAGAAACAATCCAAGGCCAGTGAATTGTGCTCCCAAAATGTACCTCTCAAAAGACAGAAGAAAACCATGCCAGATTTCATTTCTGTTGGGAGGTCTGGATTAGCCGAAGCTCAAACAAAGTCCTCTGTAAATGAACTGTGTTGTTTTGCGTCAGGTCGGGCCTCCCTTTCAAGAGTCGCTCTACATGACAATGAAGACTCGCTCGCCTCCGTCTAACTTCACAAATGTTTCGAAAGCCCAGCACGTTCAACGTAAGCCAGTGAAGATTTACCTCAGGAGTCACGCCGACTGACGACAAGACTTTCAGGGGCATTTAGGGGGATTACAAGGACTGAATTTGTGCTGAGTCCCCATTAATTATGAAACACAATGCAACACTATTGTGCGCGTGGAAACTGATGACGATTGTGCTTTTTTAGGTTTGTTCCACTCCTCAGGGAGAAGGAACAGTTACAAGATGTAGACTGCAACGCTGCAGAAGTCATGCTTTTGGCCACTAAAAGTCATGCTCAAGATTATTGGGTTGCTGTCAGTAATTACGCCAGCAATCATTTGTTCATTTTTTTTTTTTTTCCAAAATATACTCTGAATGCAAACTTTTCTAGATACCCAAGCTTAGTTTAATTCTTCAGATTGTAATTCATAACAAGTAGGGCTGCACAGAATCTAAATTTCATTATTATTATAATAAGGTGTTTATGCAAATGCAATTGGAAACACAATACGTGATAAACACCTTATTATAATTGTAATGAGAAGTGCTTATCAAGAAAGGAGAACATTCAAAGTTTTCCAAAAAAGTTTGATGGTTAAATGTTGGAAAGTAAAGCGATTACATAGCAATTAAAATAGTAAGTATATTTTTATTGAGTAGTAGTAGTGGTAGTAGTAGTAGTAGTAGTAAAAGTAGTACCAATATAGCTTACTGATTAGGGGTCTGTCATGGGTTGTGGGAGGTGAGGAGCATGAGGGAGAACGATAGAGCCAGGAAGTCAAAACAACCAGAATATTTAATAAATCAAACTGTGAAACAAGGAGAACACAACCTCTAGAAACAACATTTAAGAAAGCGCAAAGAAACCGAGGAAAGGCGGGGCAATAAATACTCATCAAACGAGGAACTAATGAGGAGAACAAACAAGAACAAGGTGCAAGGATTAATCAAATAATTAGACCATATAAGGAAACAGGAACTAAGGTAGAGCAGAAAACAGAACATAGATGTGACAGAGTCGATCATATATGTGTTTTTCTGGGCCGATGCCAATACCGATTATTAAATATCAAGTAGACTGATAAACGATATTTTGAACCAATATACATGTCTGGTGTACTACTGTCCTATCAATAAAAGGCAAAAATGCCAAAACATAAATCTAAAAAAAAAAAAATGAAAAAAAAAATGCTTAATATCTGTGCTGATAATCGGTTGACCTCCATTACTGATATATAATTAAAAAAAAAAATTGCTAAAATGTAATAATAACAAGGTATCTGACAAAAGCTTTCTTTAAATGTTTTAAAATTATTTTATCAGCAAATTGTTTTTTAAAAAGCGACCGATAACGATAACCATAAAATGCTTAATATCGGCACTGATAATCGGTCGACCCTGGTTGCTAATATATAATTACTCAATTTTTGCAAAATATTAAGAATAACAAGGGCTCTGACAAAAACTTTCTTTGAATGCTTTTAAATTATTTTGTCAAAAAATCATTCTGAAAATACCGATAACAAAAAAAAAAAATGCTTAATATTGGCACTAATAATCGGCCAGGCCATAATTGGTCGACCCCTATTGCTGATATATAATTTTAAAAATTTGCAAAAATTAAGAATGACAAGGGATCTGACAAAAACTCTCTTTAAATGTTTTTAAATTATTTGATCTGCAAAACGGTTTTGACACCGATAACCATAAAAATGCTTTTAGTATTGGCACCAATAATCAGTCGACCCCTTTTACTGATATAGAATTACACAATTTTCTCAAATTAAGAATAACAAGGGATCTGACAATTGGTTTTGAAAATGACTGATACTGATAACCATAAATAACAAGGGATCTGACAATCAGTTTTGAAAATGACCGATAACCATAAAAACACTTAATATCGGCACTGATAATCGGCTAGGCCGATAAACGGTCAACCCCTATTACTGATTACAATTTTTTTGAAAAAATAAGAATAGCAAAGACTCTGACAAAAACTCTTTAAATGCTTTTGAAATACTTTATCAGCAAATCAGTTTTGAAAATGACCGATAACCTTAAAAATGCTTAGTATCGGCACCGATAATCTTCCAAGCTGATAAGCGTTTGACTCCTGTTACTGATATATAATTACAGAATTTTTGCAAAAATTAAGAACAACAAGGGATCTGTCAAAAACTCTCTTTAAATGCCTTTAATCGGCAAATCGGTTTTCAAAATGACCGATACCGATAACCGTAAAATATATTATTACAAAATTTGTGAAATTTTGGAACCTTAGCAAAGCATATTTAATATGATTATTTATCATATAAAATAATTCATATATGATATAGATTTTTTCAAAATCAGGCAGCCCGTAACGGGAGTATGCAAATTGCATTCTCAGTGTCTGAAAAGCATAGCATATTTACTCTTCTACAGCCAGTTTATCTTTCAGGCCAACTATTTTCAGAGTTTTCACAAGCAAACTGAATAAGCTACTGCTAAAAGCTAACATATAGCAGGCTAATTCAACAACAACTTCAATCCAGTCGACAGAAATTCTTAAGTATAAAAACTGAAATACTATTTGCTTATAAAACAAAATCACAACCCATCCAGAACGCACAATATAAAAACTTAACAAAACAACACAATGGCGATGTTTATGTTTGCACACTTTGTAGAGCATTTGTGAAGTTTCTGGCTATATTTGTTATTGTAATTGGACATGAGACCACCTACAGGATGTGATTCCTGCGATTCAGCAAGCACGTAATCATTTACTTTCTGAGTTTTCACTAGTGTGTGCAAGTGTTTGAGAGAGAGAGAGTGAAGTCCTTGGTGGGAGGAGAAACCCTGCAGAGACTAACCAGAGCAAAACCATGGAGTCAAACCTAATTATTACAGTATACACACACACACACACACACACACACACACACACACACACACACACACACACACACACACACACACTCTCTCTTCTCTGGAGACCAGTGCTGACAGGAAGCCAGCATCCCAGCACATTCATCATTTAACATGTTCATGGTGCAGTGGAATCATATTTTACATTACACACCAAATGTGGCCTGAAATTAAATAAAACCTGGGTATCTATGTGTGTGTTTTCTTCCGTGTGTATATTTGGCTACTAGGGTGCTGGAGTTTTCACTTCAGAGGTCTTGCATCACTCAACCGTGAAGATATTTCTCACCGTTTCATGATGCAACCACCATTTGTGATAGGAAAATATCAGGTGTCTAATGCAGTGATAAAGTGGCAAAAGGTGCAAAATACTTTATTCGTTTATTTATTTGTTAAATTAAAACAAGGTTACTATTTTTAAGATTGGTAAGTCTATGAAATATTGGGTAACACTTTATTTTAAGGTTACAATTACATGCAAGTAACCCAAATCCTAACCCTAATTATAAAGTAAGTACATGTAGTTAATTAATATTACTCAGTAATTAAATGTATAATTACACTGAAACAAGGATACCTTAAAATAAAGTCTAACCAAATATTATTAGGCTGAGAACAATCTAAGTGTTATTTTGAATATATAATTATTAATGTTACTAAATGATTTATAATTATAAAATAACTTAAATAATTTTGTAATAATCAATATAAGAATTTACAATTTTTTTTGTATATATTATCGTAGCATCTAAAAAATACCGATACTGAGATTTTAATAAAATGATTACTGAAGTATTTATATTTAATATCAACAACTTGGAAAATAATTAACTACAAATATTTCAGTAATATTTATGATAAACTATCCATAATATTTTCATATTTTATATATTTTATAATAATATATTAATTTTAATCTTGAAATTATTTAACAATGTAAACTAATCTATCATTTAAATTCACTTATCAGTAAAATTGTTATTTAATAATTAGCATAATATAAATATATTAAATAAATATATATATACTGAGGATTTGATTTATGTTTGTATTAATACATTTTACAATTATCACTTAATAATATAAATATTACAAAATTTTTGGTAATATGTATTTACCACATAATAATAATAATAATAATAATAATAATAATAATAATAATAATAATAATAATGCAAGAGTATGTGTAATTGTAATATCTAATATACATTTTATTTTATTTTTTATTTATTAAATAAGTATGCAGATGATCTGTGAGAGTAAATTAATTGTAATATTTTATATTAATATATTTATTTTAATCTTGAAATTATGTACCAATGGATACTGATATTTTAATACATTTATATGTAATATAATTAGTAATAATAATAACAACAACAACAACAATAACAATAATAATAATAATAATGCTTAAATGTATTTTTATATCCAATATATGTTTTTATTTATTAAATAATATTTATGGAGATGCAGATTATCTATAACAAACAGCCACCAAAAGTGATAAAATGATAAGATTCATCAAAATCATGCAGCAACAGCAACAAGAAGTGACAAAGCTAATAAATTGGCCATCTGCACTTCTAGATATCACTAGATATCACATAATTTTGGACATTTAAACACCGCAGGGTGTATCAGGATGTCCCTGATGAGAAAGTCAAAAATAAACTGTTTATCAGTCTAGCATTAATGAAACTCAAATTGACAATTCAATCTCTCAGTCACTAACCCAAACGCCCGATTGGCTAAATTCCAAAACAGCGACAACCAATCAGATTCGACGTCTTAGATATCAGAGAGCCTGGATCTCAGATGCATGTGTTGTACGATTCCTCTGCATTTTAGTCACAAAGTCTCTCTCAGACAGCAATACGTCATCCCTTCTGGCTAGAAAACAAATGGAAGTGTAAAGGATAATGACTAGATTTGTCGATTAAATGATAATCTTTTGAAATCGACTTAGTTGAGCACTCAGAGGAATTCTTCTCTTCTTCTCAGACTTTCAGAGTTGGTTTGGTGTGACTTTTTATCTATGAAACACTTCATTAAATGAGACTTAAACACGTACTTGTTCTGCTCAGACATTCATTCAACAGCAAAAGCTTTCATTAACTAATATTTTTCCTTACAAAAGTGTGAAGGAACTAAAGTTTAAGGGCAAATCTTTCAAAAACTGTCCTAAAATTCAACTGACCAAACACAAACCTACAAGAAATAAAAAGTACTGCATAAAAATTGCCATTTGGGAAGGGTCAGCAAAAGCAAAAGTTTCGTTAACTAATCTTTCTCCTTACAAAAGTGTGAAGGAACTAAAGTTTAAATGGCAAATCTTTCAAAAACTGTCCTGAAATTCAACTGACTGAACACAAACCTACAAGAAGTTAAAAGTACTGAATAAAATTTGCCATTTGGGAAGGGTCAGCAAAAGCTTTCATTAACTAATCTTTCTCCTTACAAAAGTGTGAAGGAACTAAAGTTTAAAGGCAAATCTTTCAAAAACTGTCCTGAAATTCAACTGACTGAACACAAACCTACAAGAAATTAAAAGTACTGAATAAAATTTGCCATTTGGGAAGGGTCAGCAAAAGCAAAAGCTTTCATTAACTTATCTTTCTTCTTACAAGTATAATGGAAACTAAAGTTTAAAGGTAAATCTTTCAAAAACTGTCCTAAAATTCAACTGACCGAACACAAACCTACAAAAATTGAAAGTCCTGAATAAAATTTGCCATTTAGGAAGGGTCAGCAAAAGCAAAAGTTTTCATTGACTTATCTTTCTTCTTACAAAAGTGTGAAGGAACTAAAGTTTAAGGGCAAATATTTCAAAAACTGTCCTGAAATTCAACTGACCGAACACAAACCTACAAGAAATTAAAAGTACTGAATAAAATTTGCCATTTGAGAAGGGTCAGCAAAAGCTTTCATTAACTAATCTTTCTCCTTACAAAAGTGTGAAGGAACTAAAGTTTAAAGGAAAATATTTCAAAAACTGTCCTGAAATTCAACTGACCGAACGCAAACCTACAATAAATTAAAAGTACTGAATAAAATTTGCCATTTGGGAAGGGTCAGCAAAAGCAAAAGCTTTCATTGACTTATCTTTCTTCTTACAAAAGTGTGAAGGAACTAAAGTTTAAGGGCAAATATTTCAAAAACTGTCCTGAAATTCAACTGACCGAACACAAACCTACAAGAAATTAAAAGTACTGAATAAAATTTGCCATTTTGGAAGGGTCAGCAAAATCATTCATTACCTAATCTTTCTCCTTACAAAAGTGTAATGGAAACTATCGTTTAAAAGCAAATCTTTCAAAAACTGTCCTGAAATTCAACTGACTGAACACAAACCTACAAGAAATTAAAAGTACTGAATAAAATTTGCCATTTGAGAAGGGTCAGCAAAAGCTTTCATTAACTAATCTTTCTCCTTACAAAAGTGTGAAGGAACTAAAGTTTAAAGGAAAATATTTCAAAAACTGTCCTGAAATTCAACTGACCGAACGCAAACCTACAATAAATTAAAAGTACTGAATAAAATGTGCCATTTGGGAAGGGTCAGCAAAAGCAAAAGCTTTCATTGACTTATCTTTCTTCTTACAAGTGTAATGGAAACTAAAGTTTAAAGGAAAATCTTTCAAAAACTGTCCTGAAATTCAACTGACCGAACACAAACCTACAAGAAATTGAAAGTACTGAATAAAATTTGCCATTTGGGAAGGGTCAGCAAAAGCTTTCATTGACTTATCTTTCTTCTTACAAAAGTGTGAAGGAACTAAAGTTTAAGGGCAAATCTTTCAAAAACTGTCCTGAAATTCAACTGACTGAACACAAACCTACAAGAAATTAAAAGTACTGAATAAAATTTGCCATTTGGGAAGGGTCAGCAAACGCAAAAGCTTTCATTAACTAATCTTTCTCCTTACAAAAGTGTGAAGGAACTAAAGTTTAAGGGCAAATCTTTCAAAAACTGTCCTGAAATTCAACTGACCGAACACAAATTTCAAGAAATTAAAAGTACTGAATAAAATTTGCCATTTGGGAAGGGTCAGCAAAATCTTTCATTACCTAATCTTTCTCCTTACAAAAGTGTAATGGAAACTATCGTTTAAAAGCAAATCTTTCAAAAACCGTCCTGAAATTCAACTGACCGAACACAAACCTACAAGAAATTGAAAGTACTGAATAAAATTTGCCATTTTGGAAGGGTCAGCAAAATCTTTCATTACCTAATCTTTCTCCTTACAAAAGTGTAATGGAAACTATCGTTTAAAAGCAAATCTTTCAAAAACCGTCCTGAAATTCAACTGACCGAACACAAACCTACAAGAAATTAAAAGTACTGAATAAAATGTGCCATTTGGGAAGGGTCAGCAAAAGAAAAGCTTTCATTAACTAATCTTTCTTCTTACAAAAGTGTGAAGGAACTAAAGTTTAAGGGCAAATCTTTCAAAAACTGTCCTGAAATTCAACTGACTGAACACAAACCTACAAGAAATTAAAAGTACTGAATAAAATTTGCCATTTGGGAAGGGTCAGCAAACGCAAAAGCTTTCATTAACTAATCTTTCTCCTTACAAAAGTGTGAAGGAACTAAAGTTTAAGGGCAAATCTTTCAAAAACTGTCCTGAAATTCAACTGACCGAACACAAATTTCAAGAAATTAAAAGTACTGAATAAAATTTGCCATTTGGGAAGGGTCAGCAAAATCTTTCATTACCTAATCTTTCTCCTTACAAAAGTGTAATGGAAACTATCGTTTAAAAGCAAATCTTTCAAAAACCGTCCTGAAATTCAACTGACCGAACACAAACCTACAAGAAATTGAAAGTACTGAATAAAATTTGCCATTTTGGAAGGGTCAGCAAAATCTTTCATTACCTAATCTTTCTCCTTACAAAAGTGTAATGGAAACTATCGTTTAAAAGCAAATCTTTCAAAAACCGTCCTGAAATTCAACTGACCGAACACAAACCTACAAGAAATTAAAAGTACTGAATAAAATGTGCCATTTGGGAAGGGTCAGCAAAAGAAAAGCTTTCATTAACTAATCTTTCTTCTTACAAAAGTGTGAAGGAACTAAAGTTTAAGGGCAAATCTTTCAAAAACTGTCCTGAAATTCAACTGACTGAACACAAACCTACAAGAAATTAAAAGTACTGAATAAAATTTGCCATTTGGGAAGGGTCAGCAAACGCAAAAGCTTTCATTAACTAATCTTTCTCCTTACAAAAGTGTGAAGGAACTAAAGTTTAAGGGCAAATCTTTCAAGAACTGTCCGGAAACTACACTGACCGAACACAAACCTACAAAAAATGAAAAGTACTAAATAAAATTTGCCATTTGGGAAGGGTCAGGCATTCGCCTGGACGGCGGCTCTGTTTACAGCAACGGGAAGTGGCCAGACTATGACAGGAAGTGCTCTGGAGAAGCTGAGAGAGTAAAGGAGAAACAGTGAGAGAGGAAAACAGAAAAAGAAAGAGAGGAAATGCTTTGCTGATGAGTAGCTCGCGTCCCTCTCGTCTCCTCCTCCTGCTGTTCGGAGTATCTCAAGCCCTGCAGCTGGAAATCGGCTGCCACAGACTGGAATTTAATATCATTCCTCAGCTGATAGAACATAAACAGCACAAGAATCTCACTCATAACCCTGAGCTTCCTCTGGGCCAAATACAGGAAGCAGAAACACTATAGAACGAAGACAAACTACAGATGGCAAGCACATGTCAGTCAGCAGAATCAGCGATTGAGGAGAATCAGCGGTGACTATGCTCCTATTTTACATGTAACAAACAAAAAAAAACAACAGAATATCTCACTAAAATACATATTTAAAAAATCTGGAATCTAAAGGTGCAAAAGAACTAAATATTGAGAAAATTGCCTTTAAAGTTGTTCAGATGAAGTTCTTAGCAATGCATATTACAAAATATATTTTGTCATATCTTTATCTTTACTTAATATTCTAATGATTTTTGGTATAATTTTGACCTATACAATGTATTTTTGGCTATTGCTGCAAATATACCCTTGCTACTTAAGTCACATATTAATATTTACATTTTTACTAAAGAAAATGAGCCATTTTAGTTTTTGCATTGTTTTTGCACAATTATCATGACTTATGCATGTTTTCCAAAAATGTTAATATAATAACCTTTAAAATAATATACATTAATCTATATATATATATATATATATATATATTAGAATGCTAGAATGCTTTTTGTAACCCTTTTATTCTCAATGGTGGTTGTTTTTTGTATTTTATGTATTATATTATATTACATTAAATGTAGTAGCATTCATAACTTTTACATTGTAAGAAGTTCAGACTTATTTAATCATATTGCATATATTTATTAGATATGTAATATTTACAATTATTTAATTATATTACATATTATTTATAACAAAATAATTATATTAAATATAAATACTATAGATATGATTTATTTTACATTTTGTATTAATATTTAATAATATAAATTATTAAATAAATACCGTTATTTTAAATTATTATTAATTATAATAAAATATGATGGATTATTGTTACTAAATTATTTGTATTATAGCATAATTTACATAAAACAACTAAAATAAATTAAATATAAATTATAATAAAATATATAGATTTTTACTAAATTATAAGTAATATTTATAGTAAATATACTATAATTACTATATAATGAAATTACTACATTATATTAAATAAATATAAATATCTTAGATATGATTTAGTTTATATTTGTAATTTTGTAAAATAATATTTAATATAAATTATTAAATATAACATTATTTAAAATTATTATTATAACAAAATATTACAAATTACTTATTGCTAAATTATTTGTTTTAATATACTTAAGATTAATATTTATTAATATAAATTATAAAAAAATAACATTATTATTAATTATAATAAAATATGAATTGTTTTACTTAATTACTATTTTTCAGCAAATTAATATAACTCTTAAAATAATTATAATAAATGATAAAATAAATTAATATAAATACGTCACATGATTTATTTTATATTTTGTATTTTTTATATTAATATTTAATAACATTATAATATTATAAATTATTCATTATTAAATCATTTCTAATATTATTATTTACATACTTAATAATTATAATTATTTACAATTATTATCAATAATAATAATATTAATAATATAGCAATATTAAATAATTGTTTTATTTATACCTACCAAATAAAACAATAAAATAAATAATTCAGCATTTTTTTAAACATTAATATTATTTATATATATTAATATTATTTAGATATTTACTTATTTTATATCAAGTAAATGTCATGCAGATGCAAATTGTCTGTGATATTAAATTAAAGCACATAATAGCCACAAAAACACAATAAGAAAAGCATAAATTATAAGTTTCAAACGCAAAGAACTTTTCAATTTTATATACCTCATTATTGTAATTTCTAATTTTTAGTCAGCATAAACTAAAGGCAATACATATTTTACTATTAAAAACTCACAATTTAACGTAAATTAATATTCAAAAATTATATATATATATATATATATATATATATATATATGTGTGTGTGTGTGTGTGTGTGTGTGTGTGTGTGTGTGTGTGTGTGTTTATAAATAACCTCATTGTTGTAATTTTGAATTTATTAATCAGCACATATTCTACAATTTAAAAATCACAATTTAACCTGAAAACCTAAGATTTTAAATATTTTACCCCAAATTATAGTGGGAATTTCAGTGGAAAATGTGTTTGTCTTGAAAATAAATATTTATTTTTTTTTTTTTTTTGCGATAAATGTAATTGATTAAATTTGACTTTAGCCACAAAACCCCCCAAGCAATTCGCATCTCATTTCATGCTTCAACTTGAACTAAAATAAACTAAGGTGGCTAGTTTATATATAAACACATGTGCGGCTGATGAATCATCAGGAATCAGAGGGTTAGACAACAGGCTTAAATTCGAGCCCCAGACGGTCTCATGTTTGAGTCCTGAAAACAAACCGCCCAGGTCTTGGTCCTGATCCCAGCTCAAGACAGCCACTGATACCATCAACAATACACTCCCTCATCCCGACGCACCGAAAAAGCTAAAGAGAGTGTATAATTCTAGGTTCTTCTGAGTAATACTTACCCTTAGCTGAACTGAAACTAGCGGCTTTCTTTAAATATAGTATCATAACGCAAACCGTCTATAACAGTCATTCATATTGGAAGAGCCACGGCAATGGAAAGGCCATTTGGATGCGACTTGAACTACATCAGGCCTGCTTGCCTCAGGATAAACGCTGTGAAAGCCACAATTTACTTACAGTGTAATCTCTCCTGATGGCCAACTCTCAAACATTAAATCCTCGTAAAACGATCTGCCATTTTATGCCCTGGCCTTTTTTTTTTTTCTTTTTTTTTTACAGTCTGCTGCCATCTGACTGCAGGGGGATTTTAACACTGCTGTTCTAAGCTGGACTAACATGGATTTATGTACAGTGGACACGACAGCAATAATAGAAAGAGTGATTTTTTTGCTCATGGGCACTTCTGTAAAAGCACTGCTTGGGTTTAGATACAAGCTCAGCAGTATGGAAAGCATGCTGTAGTAGTTTATTTTATTCACTTTGGTACTTTTACGATTTGGACAATTTGAGACAACGTGGTTCACGAGACAGCATCAGAGATATTGCTTTTAACTATTTTAGCTGTGATTCCTACCTGATCTCATGATGAAAACATACCTGTGGGAACTTTTTCTCAAGACGTGAAATACTTACCAATAAGTACATATCCGTTTCCAACAGAAATGAACACTAGAGGCGGTAAAACAGAGAGCACTTGTGATCGTTTTTATGTCGCAACGGACATTTCAAGTCAAAATTGTGGTGACATGAAAAAAACACGAAAAAAAATATGTTAAAGTACTTTGGTACTTTTACGATTTGGACAATTTTGGACAACATGTCTCACAAGACAGCATCTGAGACATTTTGTCATGTTAGTTATTTTATTGTGGTTTATGGTTTGTTTATATATATTTTTTCATTACTTTTAAAATTTTTAGTGGCGATTAATAAATTTGCGTTAAAGGTTGTACTTTAATTTATCGCTTTTTCATTGTCTACTTCGGATGGACAACTTTGGACAATGCGTATTGTACCATTTTCTCTTTCTGAACAACACAAGACAGAACATGTGGCATTTTTGTCATGTTTTGTTTTTTAGTTTTGGTATTAGTGTGCTGTGCTAAAAATACGGTTAAAGTACTTTGGTACTTTTACGATTTGGACAATTTTGGACAACATGTCTCACGAGACATGTTGTCATGTTAGTTATTTTATTGTGGTTTGTTTATATATATTTTTTCATTACTTTTAACATTTTTAGTGCCGATTAATACATTTGCATTAAAGGTTGTCATTTCAGATGGACAACTTTGGACAATGCACATTGCAGTGTTTACGCTTTCTGAACAACATGAGACAGAACATGTTACATTATTTGTGTCATGTTTTTTTGTTTTAGTTTTGGTATTAGCGTGCTGTGCTAAAAATAACGTTAAAGTACTTTGGCACTTGGACGATTTGGACAATTTTGGACAATGTGTCTCACAAGACAGCAATTGAGACATGTTGTCATTTTAGTTTTACTTACGTATTACTTTTTAACATTTTAGTGGTGATTCCTACTTGTTCTGATGACGAAAACATACCTGTGGAACTTTTTCGCACAGTTAGTACAGTTTGTGTATATATTTTTCCTTTACTTTTAAAATTTGTAGTGGGGATTCTTAAATTAGCATGCGTTAAAGGTTTTCATTTAATTTATTGCTCTTTATCGTCCATTTCAGATGGACAATTTTGGACAATGCACACTGTTTTCTCTTTCTGAACAACACAAGACAGAACAAGTGACATTATTTATTTTAGTTATGTTATATTTTTGCTAGTATTAGCCTGCTGTACTAAAGGTTACATTAACATACTTTAGTCAATGTGAGACATATTTATTCTTAGGGCTGCACGATTAATCGCACAATGTTGTGAGGCGCCTTTAGTCAATGAAGCCGGTAAATCACTGACAAGCTACGCCAAATCGCGCTCAAAATCAAATGCGATTTTGAGCGCCATTTGGCGTAGCTTGTCAGTGATTTACGTCTCTGTGTATTAATTGCCGCTCCAGCTGAACGCACGTGATGGAGATTTACTACTAATCAAAGTACCGGCTTCATTGACTAAACGCGCCTCACAACATTGTGCGATTAATCGTGCAGCCCTATTTATTCTTCACTTTTGGTATCTTTGGTGGTAATTAAATTGGTGTGCCAAAGGTTGCGTTAAAGGGCATAATTTATCGCACTGTTTTCTTTTTCTGAACAACACAAGACAAAATGTGTGACATTATTTATTATCCGTTATGTTATATTTTTTTGTTTTGCTTTTGTTTTGATATTAACATGCTATGCTTAAGGTTACATTAAATGTTATCTTTTAAATTTATCACTACAGTCTACAGTCAAATACATTTCTACATGGTGATTTTGGACTATGTGTGTTGAGTTTATTATTATTTATTTTGTGTGGATTTACAATTTTTCCTCCTTTTCAGTGGTAATTAAGTTAGCATGTAATGCTAAAGGTTACGTTACAGTTATCGCCTTTTCGTTGTCCATTTCAGATGGACGATTTGGGACGGTGTGTATTTTCTTTTTCTAAACAACGTTGGAACAGAATGTGTGACATTCATTTTAGTTCCATGATATATATTTTTAGTTTTAGTATTATTTTTAGTGTTGATTTTTAAATGAGATGAATTACATGTTTACATTACGTTTACAATAACGCACTAAGAACAAGTCTACGGTGTGAGGCATTTTAAACACTTAATAGCAAAAATGTCAAGCTGTGAAGTATTTTCCAAACATAACTAGATGATGTTTTCTAAACATAACTTGATGAACCTCTTGTTTTGAAATAGCAACATTATTCCTGTGGGTGGAGTTTGAAAATAAACAATGCTTTGTGAGTAGTTACGTCAAGTTCCATCCTTGTTTGTATCATACAAAAGCTATCAGTTTTACTGACATGGTTATAAATTAGCACATACTGTATAAGGTTAGTTAGATGTTATAAACACACTATTCTCATGTTAACACATCTCAAGGCTATACTTGACATATTGTAGCAAAGCTTTCACTCCACTGTAAGAACGTTACTGCACTAGCATCTTGTAAAGAGCGCGTGGGTATCGACAATATCTGGAGCTGTTCTAACTTAACTTTTCAAAATTTTGAGATGTTTCCTGACTCCATTAGTTTCACTACAAACAAGCTTATGAATAGAAGTTACACACATGCACACACAAACACAACCATACCGATCTAAAGTAGCAGCAGCCATTTGTTCTGCGAGCCATGAATATTTAATACACCTCGTAACTTGAAAATAAATTGTTAATATAAGAGGGGGAAGCTGAGGTCTTGTCGAAAAACGAGGCTGAGTTATGCCACAGGTCAGTCCTGTTCCATTCAAAGTCTGAAAGGAATGCGGGAAGGGGAGGGAGGAAAACGAGAGGGGATAGACGGCTGGGAATGGGAGCCAGGAGGGAGAGGGAGGGGGAATGTATAGGATGTCCTAACCATTAGAAATGACCACCGGGGTGGTCGTGACTATCAAACACTGATAACCACGGCAACAAATAACCAACTGTCAAGCGAGAACAAGACGTTCTCAATGAAACTGTACCATGGTTACCCTAATTTCGGTAGTTTAGTTACTTAAAATTAGCTATTGTAATCAAATTCATACTACATATAAAATAAATGGTGTAGAAACAGTTTTCACTCAGAAATCGCTAGTAAATTTAACAAAAAAGTACAAGAATTTGTACAACATTTAGAATTAAACGACATTTTGAAGTAGAATAAACAGTATTCTCTTGCTAAATGTACTGTAGTGCAGTAATTATAGTATTTAGGCATATAAGTGTAGATTTACAATGGTTTTTGTAAAATTAAAAGACACATGATTGAAGAAATCAATCTAAATATAAAAAAGCAGATATTTTATGAAGTATTACAGGAATAAATAATGGTTCACAAGTGAAATAATTCACACTTCTTTACAAAAATTCACTATACATATATACACACACATATAGCTCATTCAATCAATAATTTAAGATTATTTTAGTTCTACAAACATTTTACCATTTTTATGCATGTATATAGCCTATAATTGATGTTGCCTTAATAGTCTGCTCATTTAAGTTTATGCATTTAAAAACTGTATACACCTGAAAGATGTCCAACTTCACGTTTGTAAAAGCATCTGAAATGTTACAAGAAACGCATGTTCAACAAAACCCTGAGCGCTGAGAGAGTAACACAAACATTTCGGAGGTTTCGAAATATAATCCGAATCATTTCAAAAGCAGCCAAGAGGATTAACAGGCACAAAAGCGCAACGATGGTATAAACTCACCTCTGCATTCCTGTTATGCTTATCCCAAGCAGCGCGCAGTTGTAGTGTTGAGTTGGTCACTTCACTTTGTGCTCCTTTGTGGCTCTTGGGCAGACGCGTCTCTCATCGCATCTGGGCGGGGCTCGAGCGCCGGTGATGTCACGTAGAGGGGCGGGGACTGTGGCACGGCGGGGCGGAGACTGGAATCCGGTGGTTCGCCATCTGTCACCGCGGGCCCTCAAGGAAAATCACTTTTCCCCTGGCGTCTAGAGTTTGCCTGATCAATTATTAATTTCACTGAATGATGATGCGGATGATATTCATTCTATCCCCTACATCAAGCTTTCCATCACTTTCATACTTGAACTCCTAAGAACAAACTGAAAATATGATGTAGTATCAATTCCGGTAGAATGCAATATTAAATATAAAACATCTTAAATGACTCGTTTTAGTGGGTTTGGGGTCTTTGAATTTATTTAAAAGTACATAATCTAATCTGTTCAATGATAAACGTTTCAATTTCGAAATTAAAGTTATATTTATTTTGTGGGGCATACAGTAACAATGCCAAGGTGTTTAATGATATAGACATGATTCAAAGGCTTTAATATTTAAAATATTTAAAAAAAAAGAGGTAGAGGATCAGAAAAGGCGAAGCATCTTAAAGGGATAGTTCACCCAAAAATGAAAATTCTGTCATTAATTACTCACCTTCATGTCGTTCACAACCCATAATACCTTTGTTCATCTTTACAATACAAATTATTTTTGATGAATTCCGAGAGCTTTCTGACCCTGCATAGACAGCTATGCAACTACCACATTCAAGGCCCAGAAAGGTAGTAAGGTCATTTTTAAAATAGTCCATGTGACATCAGTGGTTCAACCGTAATGTTGCGATTACTTTTTGTGCCCAAAGAAAAGAAAAACAACGATTTTTTCACCCAAAAATGAAAAGTATGTCATTAATTACTCCCCCTCATGTTGTTGCAAACCTGTAAGACCTTTGTTCATCTTCGCAACACAAATTAAGATATTTTTGATGAAATCCGAGAGTGTTCAAGATCCAGAAAGGTAGTAAGAAAATCGTTCCTGACAACTTTGTCTCTAAAACCACAGCTGTTTGTTAAATGATTGAGAAGACATAAAAAAAACTACTTTTGCGAACTAGTCCCAGGTTTTCCTAGGTCAATAGTTAGGTCCAGGCAAATAGTTATCAAAAACCATTGGAAAGCTATAACAGGGTCATTTGGAATAGGGGCCGGTCCAAATTTACGCAAAATCCTATGAAGCCAAAAGGAAAGCTGAAAACACAAATCACAAATCCTGCTGAGCACATGCGACAGGTGGCTATAAACAAGCACGGAAACAAGCAAGAGCTTTCTGACCCTGCATAGACAGCAATGCAACTACCACATTCAAGGCCCAGAAAGGTAGTAAGGTCATTTTTAAAATAGTCCATGTGGCATCAGTGGTTCAACCGTAATGTTGCGAAGCTACAAGAATACTTGTTGTGCCCAAAGAAACCAAAAACGATTTTATTCAACTATTTGTTCTCTTCTGTGTGAGTCTTTGACGTACAATCACAAGCAGAAACCAGCATTCCAACCCGATCTCATGACAGTTCGTATGATTTTTGATAAATTGTACGTATCTTATGAGTTTGCCGTCATTCGTATGAATTCGTACAAATGACCTACCCCTAACCCCACCCCTAAACCGAGACAAATTTCACAGAATTGTTGTAGGTCGTACAAATTTGTTTACCCTTTGGGAAGCTATAACGGGGTCATTTGGAAAAGGGGCCTCTAAATTTACCAAAAATCCTATAAAGCCAAAAGGAAAGCTCAAAACTTCACAAATCCCGCTGAGCACACGCGACAGGTGGTTCTAAACAAGCATGGAAAGTTTTAATCTGACCACAGCTGGTGTTAACAGTCATAAACGTTAAAAAACATTATATTTCTATGGTAAATTACCTGAATTTCTTCGCTTTACCGGACTCAGTCACATTTAAAGAAAATAACTTCCGTTTGGCAAAATACGGTGAATATCCACCTTTCTCTTCAATGTGGAAGTAAGCCTATGGGCGAGACTTCTGGTTTCATAACTGCTATATAGGGAAATAAGTAAAAGAATAGCAACGTGCAGTTAACAGTAAAACTGTTTGCATTCCAAACTAGTGTGTTCATAATTAAGATAATACCTTAAAATAACAGCAAAATGAGCTATGGACGGCTAAAAATAGCTGAATGTGAGACCCAAAGCCTCGCACAAATATTTACAAACTCTTACGGGATACTCTTAAGAAATTGAAGTGTTATGCCATTTAGCCCCTACTGGTGGATGTGTTACACAATCTGGCAGCTGAAGCATCTTTCTGAGTTTAGTTATAAAACATAAACCATCTATTTACAGTGTCTATCGATTAATATTTATGCGTGTATGCACAAGATAAAAAACCCACCAAGGAAAAAAAGCTTTCAGCAAGGAGTTTGAAGTTTTAGAAAGCTACAAAACCTTCCAAAAAATGCGTGGGGGTCTGTGGGGTGACGCTCAAGGGGCCGGTGGAATAATTTGATAGCAGTCTCAGGGAGGGAGCGAGAGCCGCTGCTATCTTTGAGACTGCAACAAAGAGACTCCTCTTCTTCACCGCGAGCATCATGCCCCGTGTTCTCCGGGGGTGGTGAGGGCTTGTTGTCTGTTTTGTGAGAGAGGGAGAGAAAAATGCATTGAAACGGAGAGAGAAAGAGATGAAAAACATACGAAAAGCCACATGATATGCTTTCAAATAGCGAGGACCAAAAACCCCAGCCTTTTCTGGCATAAAGGCGGCAAATGAATGAAATAAAATCATTAGACAATGATGCACTTTGTTCAGACAAGTTGAGTTCCGCCTTGATTTGACAGACAACCGTCGTTACGCATGAAGAGATACTACACAGTTCATTAGTCTCCCTGACATGGTGTCAAAGTTTGAGGGAAGGAGTTCGCTCTCAGAGGGCTGTGCTTGAAAGGAAATAAAACAAACGTGCGAAAATACACTACCATTCAGGTTTAACGGCTGGAATTTGCATACAGCCATGCAAGCAGAGAGCTCATTATTTGAGAGGTTCTTCTGTGTTGACATTTGTACGGTCTCTGCACAGGCCTGTTTACACTCAGTCTGTATTTTAGCCCAAGGTGCATACGGATGAAATGAAAAACATGGCATGCCAGATATGCTTGTATAGTACCTTCCACATAAGCTTTATGTTAACTCCATACCCGGATGGGTGGCCATATTGGTAAAACCCGGATATAAACGGCAGCATGGATCGCACATGTACAGTGAGGGAAAAAAAAGACAGAATAACAACAAAAAAATCCAGAAAAACATTTAAAATTATAAATTGATTAGCATTTTAATGAGTGAAATAAGTATTTGACTCCTTCGCAAAAGCACGACTTGTTGGCAATCACAGAGGTTAGACGTTTCTTGTAGTTGGCCACCAGGTTTTCACACATCTCAGGAGGGATTTTGTCCCACTCCTCTTTGCAGATCCTTTCCAAGTCATCAAGGTTTCGAGGCTGATGTTTGGCAACTCAAACCTTCAGCTCCCTCCACAGATTTTCTACGGGATTAAGGTCTGAAGACTGGTTAGGCCACTTCAGGACCTTAACGTGCTTCTTCTTGAGCCACTCCTTTGTTGCCTTGGCTGTGTGTTTTAGGTCATACCCATCCATGACCCATTTTCAATGCGAGTTAAGTTGATGCCAAAGAGCTCGATTTTGGTCTCATCTGACCACAACACTTTCACCCAGTTCTCATTTGAATCATTCAGAGCTGTTGGCAAACTTTAGACAGGCCTGTACATGTGTTTTCCTGAGCAGGGGGACCTTGCGGGAGCTGCAGGATTTCAGTCCTTCATGGCGTAGTGTGTTACCAATTCTTTTCTTGGTGGCTATGGTTCCAGCTGCCTTGAGATCATTGACAAAATCCTCCTGTGTAGTTCTGGGCTGATTCCTCACGATTCTCATGATCATTAAAACTCCATGAGGTGAGATCTTGCATGGAGCCCCAGACCGAGGGAGATTAACAGTTATTTCGTGTTTCTTCCTTTTGCGAATAATCGCACCAACTGTTGTAAACTTTTCACCAAGCTGCTTGGCGATGGTCTTGTAGTCCATTCCAGCCCTGTGTAGGTCTACAATCTTGTCCCTGACATCCTTGGACAGCTCTTTGGTCTTGGCCATGGTGGAGAGTTTGGAATCCTATTGATTGATTGCTTTTGTGGACAGGTGTCTTTTATACAGGTAACAAACTGAGATTAGGAGCTCTCTCTTTAGGAGAGTAAAACATGTCAGTACTTGTTTAGCTCACAAACATACAAGACAATCAACTGCCATCTGTTTACATAGATCTTAAAGGGACAGTCCACTCAAAAAAAAATTGTAATCATATAAAGTCGTTATTTTAGTTTTTACCTTGTTTTGGGCACACAAAGAGTCTAGTAGCTTCATAACATTACGGTTGACCACTGATGTCACATGGACTATTTTATTAATGTCATTAATACCTTTCTTGGCCTTGAACATGGTAGTTGCGTTGCTGTCTATTCAGGATCAGAAAGCTGTCGGATTTCATCAAAAAATATCTTAATTTGTGTATTGAAAATGTCTTACGTGTTTGGAAAGACACGAGAGTGAGTAATCGATGACAGAATTTTCATTTTTGGGTGAACTATCCCTTTAAATGAGAAAATCTGCTTAGAACAATAGTCCTTCCGCTTAGCGATGTTTTAGACAACTATACAGCTTAAATAATGCACAACTTTTATATGGGAGAACTAATATAAGTGCTTAAACAAAAATTTCTGAATTCTGAACCACATGAATGTAAACACAATTATTTGTTATTCAAACTGAAGGTGGAGTTTAAATGATATTCTGTGGTTACTGACAGCATGTCACATCTTGTATTTAACCCGGTACGTTCACTTAAAAGTATGTGCTGTATCTCTAAACCAGTGAGAACGGTTCAAGCTGTTTTTGTTGATATTATCTGCATGTATCGTCACACAGAGGCTATTTGTGCAAACTGCAGTAGTTTTCGATGCCCGCTCTGCATTCTCAGGCATTGACTCAGAGGTTTTTCAGTCTGGGAACTGAATTATGGGAAACACACAGGGGTATTCAAGCGGCCACATCCTTATCTGGACTTCTGTTTGAGCTCCGAGGTCACGCGGTGACGCGGCGTAGCACGTTGTCACACCTGGCTGCAAAATAAACACAAAAGATGTGAGAATTTTGACAGGGAGTCAAGGCATTTGAGAATAAAATTGTTACAATTTGACTCTCAGATCGTCACATGATCATATTCAGGCCAGTCAAATTCTGTTTCTGCATAAGTGTTGAGCTGGAAATTTTTCCACAGCCAACGTAATCTGTAAAACATGTTGCAGTGGGCAGTTGTCAGAGGTTTGGGCCATTTCCAATTCTCTGTTAACATTAAAACCCTAGAGTGATGGCAAATGTATAAAATAGACTGGCACACACACACACATACACACACAATGATGCAAGGCTTTGTAATTAACAATTTAAACAAAACCAGAGCTGCTTAGCAAGGGTGTGTGCTTTAGAAAAGACGTGTGTGGCACAGCACACATGGAGAGCAGAGTGTTATGTCTGAAGAAGAAAGAGAATGGGAGAAAGATGGCTTTAGTGTATGTGTGTGTGTGTGTGTGTGTGTGTGTGTGTGTACATAAATGAGGGGGAATGTAATATAGTCATGATCCAAATCCAGTTTTCACAATCCAATTGATAAAAATCAGGTGCTTCCCTACATCCAGCAATCAGAAATACATCACATTACAGAAGTAAAACAAGTATAGATACCTTATTCCAGCCAAAATGTAAGTCAAGCACTATTCTGAAGTGCTCATGCCTTCAAGGTTTGAAGGATATAGGAGACCAAAAGACTCTTCCTTGCAACACACTTCTGCGTCATTTTACCGTCATCGCACACATAAAACCATGGGAATGAAGTGTCCATCAGTTGTACCCTTTGAAATCCTTTGTTCTTTGAAGTGCCCAGTTATGAGCTCTTCAGTATGGCAGCCATGATTGTTCTTCCTCCGAAGGACCATTTGGAGATGGATTTATCCTATCTGGAATGGAGTGAGAAGATAAATATTCCCAGAATGCATTCTGAATGAAAATGTTGACTGTTAAAGGTTTAGTTCACCCAAAAATAAAATTGTTGTCTTTAATTACTCACCCTTATGTCGCTCCAAACTCATAAGAATGCCATTCATCTTCAAAACACAAATTAAGATATTTTGAGGAAACTGAAGAGCTTTCTGAGCCTGCATAGACAGCAACACAACTACTGTTCAAGGCCCAGAAAGGTAGTGGTTCAACCTTAATTTTATGAAGCTACATGAGTATTTTTTGTGCGCAAAGAAAACAAAAATAACGACTTTATTCAACAGTTTCTTCGCTTCCGTGTCAGTCTTCGATGCGCCATTCACATGTAACCGTAAATGGAGAAGATCCTATGAAGATCCTAAGAAGGTTCTATGAAAATGTACGAATGAAATCGTATGAATTTGTATGATTTAACCATCAATTATGAACTGTTATGAGAATGTATTTGTACACTGTAATAAATAATGGTTTACAACTTAAAAAATCAATTGTTCATGCTTCCTTCAAAATGTAATGTTTAATCAACTCAAATATCTGTTTTCATGTAGTACAACTTAACATTTCATGTTGACTAAATTTTAAGGCAGCATAAACACTTACTTTTTTACATTGTATCACTGTGTTAACATCAAGCACTACTGTGAAATAAGTAACTGATGGAACTGTTTTATGAGATGGCAAATTTGAATCAGTTCATATATGATGTGATTTGTATGGAAACATTAAATTTTTAGCAAAACCATAAGCATGAGGGTCCACCTCTAAACCTAACCATCAGTGGGTGTAAAAAGACAGTAGAAATAATAAAGGAAATAATGTCAAAACCGTAGAAATAAAATTGTACGAATTCATATGATTTAGCCACCATTCGAAAAAAGCATAAAATTGTTACGAATGCCATGAGAGTGTCTTGGTGTCACTGTGTTAGCTTAGCAACATGCTAAGGTCATGATCCAAGGTAACAAAATATGTTCTAAAAACGTTTGGCAAATGTTCCCATTAAGTTATGAAAAAACTATTTAAGAATATTTGCTGGATGTTCAAAATGTCTTTCTGGGTTACGTGAACATTAAAGGATTAGTTCACATCCAGAATAAAAAATTCCTGATAATTTACTCACCCTCATGTTATCTAAGATGTCCATGTCTTTCTTCAGTCGCAAAGAAGTTTTTGTTGAGGAAATCATTCCAGATTTTTCTCCATATAGTGGACTTCAGTGGAGATCAATGGGTTGAAAGTCCAAATTGCAGTTTTAATGCATATTCAAAGGACTCCAGACGATGAATAAGGGTCTTATCTAGCGAAACAATTGGTCATTTTTTTGTACCTACCCAGTGTACAAAGTGAATGTGCAAAGAAAATCAAACGGCTTTACAAAAAAATGTAAAACAACGATGTTGGATGATTTTGAAGTTGGAGGAGATAGTAAGATAGAGTTTTTCGCCCTACCTTTTCGCCCTTGGCTGGGATAATATAGAGCCCTTTGAAGCTGCGCTGAAACTGCAATTTAGACCTTCAACCCATTGGCTCCCATTGAAGTCCACTATATGGAGAACAATCCTAGAATGTGAAAATCTTGGATGACATTTTCTCAAATGCTAACATTATTAGAACATTACTTTTAAATGTTCGTTTGACGTTTTTTGTGCTAACATTTTAAGAACATCAATAAAGACATAACTTTAAATGAACGTTCTATTAACGTTGCTGAGAAACTTGCCAGAATTTTAGCCAAAGCTCTGAGAAAGATCTCTGTTAGCTGGTATTCTGAACTGGTTTTGCGTTTTTTTTTAGTTTGAGAGTCCCAAATCTGTCACTTACCACTGTCCATTTCAGTTAGGATGCTGTTAGGCAGTAGCAAGCTTATTAGGGTTTGAAAAAGAGCTCAAGTCTCACACCAGACTCTGATGTCTTAGAGTAAAAAGTGCCTATTTAGTATAAAAAATGCTGCAGGGTTGAAATGCATTGTGGGAGCTGGGGAATGAACATGCTGATATATTCGATTGCCCTCGGTGCCATTTCATTTCCCTTTGTCAGAGAGGCACACATACTTCTGATAGATATGAGCCTCAGTTACAGTGGCCGTGACTTCAGAAATGACGTCTGGAAAATGACCCAATCCTGTCTCATTGGTTCCAGCTGTCCTGTGATAGCATGGAAAGTTTCATTATATGAGGAAAAAAAGTGTTAATTTCGTTAATTCCGTTTATGGTGTTTTGAAGTGAGTTGTCTTCTTTAGAGTGACAAATCATGCAGAATGCAATCGGCTTCCATGAAGTGACGTTAGAAAAAAAAAAAATCAATCTGGTTATCAGATTTTGTACTTTAGATCCTTGGGCCTCAAGCCGGGAATCTGCGTGAAAATATTGATGGCTTAGTGTCGTCCTTTTGCATTTGTGATGCGCGCTGACATTTTGAAAGCTTCCTGGGAGCCGTGAACTCTCAGCGGAAGCAAGGTTATAGTGAAGCGAAATGAATTGCCTTTCCGCATTGTTCGTTCTCCTTCAGGGCATACAAAAACACGTAAGAATAACTGTCAATGTTTTTGTTGTAGAAAGATCATCTGGCCGGTGTGTTGGGAACGTCCTTGGAGCAAAAACACAATGTAAGTAGACAAATGTTTCTAAAGTACTTAATTTTGAGCTACTTTTATTACCTCAATCCATCCAAATTCCAGTATATGTGACTGACTACCCAGCTAACAAAAATGTGTTTCAAGAACATTTTGCTAACATTCCCACTAAGTTATGAAAATGTTATTTCTGAATGTTTTGTAAACGTTCAAACCATCTAGTTTTTTAATGCTTGAGGAATATCCCAATCTACCATTGTCATAACGTTATGACAACCTTATTTGAAAGTTCTCTCTATGTTTGAAAAATCCCCATTATATGTCATAAAAAAGTTTTTTTTTTTTTTTTTTTTACTGATTATACAACAGTTAGACAAACATTTTAAAAACCATTACAATAATCTCTATCGTGTGCACATAATTTTAAATGAAAAACAATTTAAATGAATACTTAAAACTGAAATGAAAAATTTACTTCAGCCAGAAATTTACTTTTACTATGGTAAAATAAATATTCGGCGATATCTTCAAAAGGCTTTTGAATTTTGGCGCACTTTTTTTCTCTGCATAGTGTTGCTATGGCAACAAGTAAACACGGTAAATTTTGTTATGCTAGCATGTGTGGAAATATTTAAACCATGCGTGTTATGACTAACCTGCGTTAGTTTGTTGCCCCGCGCTACCCTAACATCAAAAGAGCGTTCAGAGAATGCCGGTCTAAGACCATTTTCTCCTACCATTACAAGAACGTGAACCGTGTACAAATAACATCAAAAGTGCGTTTTAAGAATGTCGTTCTAAGACCGTATTCTCTTACCATTTCAAGAATCTCAACTGTGTACAAAAATCATCAAGAGAACAATTCGAGAACGTTGTTCTAAAACCATTTTCTCTTACAATTACGAGAACCTCAATCGTGTGCAAAAAACATCAAAAGAACAATCCGAGAACATTGTTCTAAAACCGTTTTCTCTTACATTACAAAAACCTCAATCATGTACAAATAACATCAAAAGAGCATTCCGAGAATGTTGTTCTAAGACTGCATTCTCTTACTATTTCAAGAATCTCAATAGTGTACAAAAAACACCAAAAGAACAATTCGAGAGCCTTGTTCTAAGACCGTTTTCTCTGGCCATTTAAAGAACCTCAATCGTGTACAAAAAACATCAAAAGAATGTCCTAAAAATGTTGTTCTAAGACCATTTTCTCTTACCATTACAAGAACCACAATCGTGTACAAAACATCAAAAGAACATTTTGAGAATGTTGTTCTAAGACCGCTTTCTCTTACTATTACAAGAACCTCAATCGTATACAAAAAACACAAGAACGTTGTTCAACACCTCAATTGTGTACAAATGACATCAAAAGAGCGTTCCGAGAATGTTGTTCTAAGACCGTATTCTCTTACAGTTTTAAGAATCTCAATTGGGTACAAAAAACAATCCGAGAATGTCGTTCTAAGACCATTTTCTCTTACCATTACGAGAACCTCAATCGTGCACAAAAAAAACAACAAAAGAACAATCCAAAAACATTGTTTTAAGACCGTTTTCTCCTACCATTACAAGAACCTCAATCGTGTACAAATAACATGAAAATGAACTTTCAGAGAAAGTTGTTATAAGAATGTTTTCTCTTAACGTTACCAGAATGTAATCCACCATTAATAACATGATTAAAACATCCTATAAACATTATTTTAATAATGTTCTGTTCTAACCTTTAAATACCTTTGAAAAAATACTAATGGAAGTTGTGGGAACATTCCCTGTTAGCTGGGTAGCCTAGCCTAGCCTAGAAGTGATTTACCTCAGTTAAGAAGTTGGCATAACCACCCACGGTTCTTGGCGCGTAAAACAACCGCTTCATCAACCTAAAACAGTGGCCACAAAGCTGCTCTAAACATGTGGAGCCTGAGCCTCTTGTTCTATCTGTTGGCTAATTAGCGCTCGAGTCGCTATTTGTCCAGGGACGTTCAAAAGACCTTTGACTGCCATGGCAACGCGAATATGTCACGATCAGAGGCTTTGTCTCTTTGCTAAAGCATCAGCGGGACTGTCTCAATCTTAATTAGACTCAGCGACGATTCAGATGCAACTTTAGATTGAGGGTTGAATGGGAGTTGAAGCCCTTCGCACACGTGCTAAAAATAGCTAATTTCTAATTTCATGTCTCTTTCTAATTTCATTTCTCTTTATGTGATTCTCAGACTCAACGTTTTAACGAGACGGTAAAGCTGGTCTCAGATCAGTGACCAGAAAGACTCTTTGGCAGATTAGAGATTGAAGATGGCAACAATTACTGGATGACAAAAGCTCTTCCGATCATCGCATTGTGTGTGTGGCCCAGATGATTTCCACATGCTGAGTCCATCTGCTGGTCGTTAGATTGTGGAGTACTTACAGTTCATTGCTGCACAAAAGAAAACTGAGAGTTAAATGTGTTCAAGTAAAATATATAAAGGTTATGTTAAGCTGAAGTTAAGTTTAAAACGTTACCAGTAAGGGGAGAAATTTCTCCATTAATGACCATTTCATTAACGTTACCAGAATGTAATCAAATAATATATAATATATATATTATTATTATTAGTAGTAGTAGTAACACATTTTACGTTATATTTTATCATTTTATAATGTATTATTACTATGTATTTTAATATTGTTATTATTAGTAGTAATGGTAATAGTAATTAATATATAAAAATAAAATATATTATTATTATTATTATTATTATTATTTTATGATATTATTACAATTATTTAATATATAATTAGTTTCTTACTATTTTATTATTATTATTAGTAGTAACACATATTTGATCATTTTATATATAATAATATAATAATATGATTTTATTTATTTTAGTATATTTTATTATTTTATCATTTATTATTTATTATTATTTTAATATTATTATTAGTAGTAGTAATGGTAATAGTAATACAATTAATAATAACAATCTATAACATTATAATAAATAATAATAATTGTTATTATTATTATTGTTTTATTTTAATGTTACAATTAATTACAAATATTAATTTATTACTATTGTATCATTATTAGCAGTAGTAACACATTTTACATTATATTTTATTATTTTTTTAATATAATAATAAAAATAGTATTTCTATTACTATTTTATTTTTATTATTATTATTAATAGTAGTAGTAGTAATAATGGTAATAGTAAAACATTACATTATATTTTATTATTTTATATTAATATTATAATTTATTGTATATTTATAATTTATAACTAAAATGTTATTGTAATTAATATTATAATTAGTATAAATTAATAAAAAAAATTCAATTATATTTCAACTTCATTTTTTATTTTAATTTTTAGGTAATGTTTTTGTAATTTTGTTGTGTTTTTTGAAATTGTTATTAGTTTATATATATATATATATATATATATATATATATATATATATATATATATATATATAATTTTATATATTTTTCGTTACTTAGTTTGTTATTTTAGTACTTAAAGTTTATTTTATTTTATTTTATTTTATTTTATTTTATTTTATTTTATTTCAGCCAGTGTTTATTAAGTAATAATTAATAACCCTGCCTGCTAGTTTAGCTAATACTTCTATAAAAGAAACATTTTCGGTAGTTTTAGTAATTTTGTTTTGTGCTTTTGTAATTTTTGTTAGTTTTTTGAAATTGTTATGTTTTTTTTTTTTTATAATTTTATATATTTTTCGTTACTTAGTTTGTTATTTTAGTACTTAAAGTTTATTTTATTTTATTTTATTTTATTTTATTTTATTTTATTTTATTTTATTTTATTTTATTTTATTTTATTTTATTTTATTTTATTATTTCAGCCAGTGTTTATTAAGTAATAATTAATAACCCTGCCTGCTAGTTTAGCTAATACTTCTATAAAAGAAACATTTTCGGTAGTTTTAGTAATTTTGTTTTGTGTTTTTGTAATTTTTGTTATTTTTTTTTTTTTTTTTTAAACACACACACATTAATTATAAATCAACAAGTAATATATTATTATTATTATTATTATTATTATTATGTGTTTATTTATTCCATTTTTGTTAATGGTCTTGGTTTTAGTTTTTAGTTATTGATAATAAGCCTTCGTGCTAGCTTTTCAGCTAACATTTCTGTAAAAAAAAAACATGTATTAATTTTAGGTAAAGTTTCAGTAATTTTGTTGTGTATTTTTGCTTTTGTTTATTTGTTATATTGTTTGTTTGTTTGTTTGTTTTAATTCAGTTGCAGTTTTGTTTGTTATTTTAGGTCTTCAAGTTGTTTGTGCTTTTTTTTTATTTCAGTGTCAATTTGTATTTCAAGTAACGACTGTTTAAAATGGTTTTAGTTTACGGCAACGATAATAACCCTGCCTGCTAGCTTAGCTAACACTTGTATAAAAAATAACATGAAAAGTTTTTAAATAGACATTACAAATGGCTATTTTGTGGGATCCATTCAACTCGCATACTTCCCGTTTGTAGGTTCCCATTGAGATGAATGTGAATGCAAACAGTTAGCTCTTCCAAACATATATGAAATGATTAGCAGAGGCCATTAGGACTCTTCAAATGCTATTAAATTGCCCCTGGTGGCCGTTTCTCTGTATTAGCAAATAGTGAGCCGTTCAGCATAGTTGACAAATTTTGTTTACTGAAGCACCATTAGACGTTGTTTATTAATGGTTTCTCGCAACAGACCATTTGTTGTCAGGCGGCACGCAGAGAAGAAAATAAAACAGATTTGCTTGCAAATCCGCAGACTACAATCGCAGAGTCGCTCAAGCATTCGGTAGCTTGTTTAATGTAGTCTTTTAATATTAAAGAACAACATTTATTCGTGGCAAGATGGATTCGGTTTATCTGGTCCATTTTACAAGCCCCGGTATCCACATCAGGCAAAGCAGTCTGTCTTTCTTTCTCTCTCTCGTTCTCTCTCTCCGGACCGTTTTATCAGCTGTTTGATGGAGTGAAGCGGCCTGAAAGCACGGCTCTGAGCTAGAAGGACCCTTCAGAAATCACTGCTCAGTTCTCATATGCAGGGAGAGAGACAGAGAGAGAGAGAGAGAAAGACAGAGAGACATAGAGTCAAAGCTTCCCGTCCTGTCAGGTTGCCACAGTAACATCCATAATCCATGGCAATGTGACCTGATAAAACAGGCCGTACTGACAGGTCTGGCAGACACACGGTGAAACGCTAGCATCTCTTTTCCACAGAGAGAGGAACGGCCTATTCTCCTCATGACAGTTTCGGTTTATTTCAGGCTCTGTCTGCAACTGAGGCCATTTATAGAATATATTTTAAAAAATACATAAAATGGAATATGTATAGGCAATAAAATAAACACATATTTGGATTCTAATAAAATAATTTATTTTGTATCATTACTAGTTGGTAACAGATAATAAAAAAATGTACTAATCAAATAAGATACAATTTTAGATCATATATTTTAGTGTGTTTGTGTGTAATATAACATAATATAATACAAAATGAAATTTATTTTACATAATAATAAATTCTATATTAATTCATAATGTTAATTTTGAATGATAATTTAAAACGTCATAATATTTTATTCAAATAGTAATAACTATATAATGTTATAACAAATTATTATTATTATTTTGTTAATGTTACAGTTCATTTACATTATCTCTTATTTATTTATTGCTATTCTATTAGTAGTAGTAGTAGTATGGTAACACTTTTCCCCATTATTGTTTATTATTATTATATATTAATATAATAATTAATTGTATCATATATTTTAATTTATTATACTATAGTATAGTTAAGATATTGTAATTAATAATTAGCATAATTTTTACATAATAATAATAATAATAATAATAAATGATATACAGGGCTCGAAATTAACTTTTTTACTTGGTAGCACTGGTCAAAAAGTTAGGAGCACCAAAAAAATTTTAGGAGCACACAATTTTATTTTAGTAATGCGCCAATCTTGATTCTTCATGGCCGATTCTGATTGCCAATGTTTTACAAGCAAACGGGCTGATTCTGAAAGCCTTTTTTTAGATATCTATTTTATGCCTTATTATATTATAATAGGTACACCCATTTAAATTAGATGTAACCACTGCATTTTTAAAGAATCAATAGTATAAATAACAAAAAATAACCGACACAGTTCTTTCTTAATCGTGAAGACAATAAATGCAGCCATAACCAAAGTAGGCTACTCTTTTAATATTCAAAGTGCAAATAGAGACCGAATTTTTCAAGTATGATACAGAGCTATAGACAACTACACAACTTATTATAGCCCACATACTAATAACAGCTTAGATATGTTATGTAGCCTAATTTGCGCACATTTGGGAGTCGCTCTCTAAACGCGGGGGATTAAAATTTATTTTGAATGCCATGTGCGTTTTACTTTTGGTTTCGTTTTAATGGTCGCGCGAAACTCTAGGCGGCGCTGAGCGTGCATTCTACAATACAAGAGATTACTTTAACAAAACCATTCGTAAGTGGGTGGACATCAACGGGATTTTGAAAAGCGTGTCCCCAGTGGAAATTACGCCCCTGTGTGAGTGGAACTCGGCAGCTGAGTTATCATCTGCTGTGTGTATGCCACGTTGGACAGTATACTGAGATGGAGGCGCCAGAATCGTATCTGTCAAATTGTGCGCTGTAGGAAGAAATATAGTTTATTTCTTCAAAAGCAGATTGTGGAGACCTTTTAATTGTCCACAATCAAAAACCGTCATATCACACACCCCTAATTGCAATGCAGTTTGTACAAATCTGGAACAGAGGTTGGGTGAGAGGAAAAAAAAAACCGTCCGGTTCCTAGTTCAGCGCAGCGCAGTGTTTGTGTCAGGGAGTGATTGACGGCTAAAATCTTAAATCTGCATTAAAGGAAATAATGTAAAGCTGAAGTTTAAATGTTATGTAATGTTGGAGAGAACGGCGAACCTGTCGCTGCATCAGCTCACAGCTGTCTGTGCAGTAGTTAGACTAACGAACGTTTGGTAAAGAAATGAAACCAAGTCGCACCACAACAATTTCTGCACTGGCACAAATGCTCCCAAATATAATTTGAGGTCGGGCAGATTAAATTTTGGGAGCATATGCGACCAAAACGGTCGCAATTTCGAGCCCTGTATAATATATTAATATATTATGTACATCGTTAAATATTAAAACTTTATATTGTTACTAATGAATATAATAAAAATATCACAAAAGTCGCCGCACCACCACCTCGGGTGTGCATTATTTTCTAAGAATTCTACGGCCCGTCGTCAATTATTCCGCTTATACTATGGTTACCACACCTCAAGACATCGATCAGATGATATATTTCAAGACATTCGTCCCGTTTTATCCTTAAAATGCTACTGTGAGTAGGATTAATTTCTTACACAGCTCATCCAACCCTTCGTTGCTAGTTCCAAAACGTCATTTTAGACCTAGTAACGACGCTTGAGCCGTAGATAGCAAACTAATGCAGTTAATAATGAAGTTTAGACAGACCGACTGACAAGCAGACAGACAGAAAGAGAGAGGAAGAGAGAGTTTAAGACTGTAAATTACCTCTCTCAAGTCTGTGTCTCTCAAAGGTGACTGGCAGCATCGTCTCTACTAAGAGTTAAACTTTCAGTCCGTTTTCTTCAAGACCACTGTGTTGTTATCTCGTGTGTGAGAACTGTCATGTCGTTTTTAAGTTGTTAATCATCAGAACAGCGCTAACAACTTTAGCGCGGATGCTAACGCGAGTGCTTACTGAATGTGTGTGTTTTTTCTGTGAGTGAGAGAGAGCCAGAGAAATAGAGTTTGTGTTTTCCGTACATAATAAAACGTAATATTGTGGGAAAACATGGAAAGAAATGTCGTTTTTTTATCCTGTTGTTTGCTGTGTTTATTAGTTTGGCCAGTGTCATTGTGTTTTTTTTTTTTTTTTTTTTTACTGTTTTGAGCTGTAAGGGCCTTTGAAATAACTGAAATCGTGTGGCGAAGTGATATAGACATGTACTGCGGTCAGCTGTCTGGACGTTCGCCGTGCTTTCCCTGAAAATAATGCACACATCTAGAACGTTCGTCAGCCAATCAGATTCAAGCATTCAACGGCCCCGTAATATAAGTAAGGGGCTTATTTCTGCGATAACTACCGGCTGCCTGTACATTATCCCGCTTATTACACGGCTACTTGCCACATAAGGAAAAAAACTGGACATGAATATGAATTTGAAACCTTTTATTGGCATATTTGTTTTAAATTAACATTTTTATCCTTCCGCGAAACGATATAGTACCACGTGACTAACATTCAAACTATGTACGTTAGTAAGACAATTTAAATAGTTTAATGTCCAAATTTTCCATTGTTAATTGTGGTTGTCCAGTGTTTGTCACAAGATGGCGCCAAACGGTAATCTTTGTTGGCACGGAGGGATTTTAAACATACAAGTAGTACTGGCTATGCGTTATTACTTTGGAGCGGTGATTATTTGAAAAGAACGAACCTGCAAATGTCTCAACTGACCAATCAGAATCAAGCATTCCAAAGAGCCGTGTAATAAAATATTATAACAAATTATTATTATATGTTAATGTTACAATTAATTTACAATATTTCTAATTTATTTATTAGTATTTTACTATTATTATTATTAGTGGTAACATATTTTACATTATATATTATTATTTTATATTAATATTATAATTAATTATATACTTATATTTATTATAATTAGGATTAAAGTTAATATAACAGTAATATAATAGCTAAGATATTGTAATTAATATTATAATTAGAATAAATTAATATTTTAATTAGTATACTTTTTACATAATAAATGATATTAATATATTATATACATTAAGTAATTTTGTTTTATATTGTATTATATACATTTAAGTAATATTAAAACTATATATTTTATTTAAATAGTAATATAATAATAAAAATATAATATAATAAATAATAATAATAACAATAATTATTATTAATTATATTAGTAGTAGTAGTATACTTTTTACATAATCAATTATATTAATATATTATATATGTTAATTTTGAGTAATATTAAAACTTGATATTATTTTATTTAAACAGTAATAAATATAATAATAATAATTATTATTATTATATGTTAATATTACAATTAATTTACAGTATTTATAATTTATTTATCACTATTTTATTAGTAGTAGTAGTAGTAACACATTTAATGTTATATTTTATCATTTTATCATTTTATAATTTATTTATTACTATTTTAATATTGTTATTATTAGTAGTAATGGTAATAGTAATTAATATATAAAAATAAAATATATCATATATTATTATTATATGTTAATATTACAATTATTTAAACTATTTATAATTTATTTATTACCATTTAACTATTATTAGTAGTAGTAACACATTTTATTTTATATTTCATTATTTTATAATTTATTTATTACTATTTTATTATTATTATTAGTAGTAGTAGTAATAGTAAAACATATGACATTTAATTAAATTATCTTTATTAATATTATAATTAATTGTATTTTTATAATGAAACATTCAGTAAAATATGTAAAGATAAACAAATAGACACACAAAATGTATTATATTTGTATTACTTTTTTATTTTTATTTGCGTGTGAGTGTTTCTAGAAGGTGAGGACCTGATCACCTCTTTCCAGATAACCAGATAAAACTTATATTTCACTTTGAAAATATTTCTTT
>NC_133367.1:22491144-22505451 GCF_049309525.1 Garra rufa | reverse complement strand
CAAACAAATGAGGTGTTTTTCTGTGATTCACAACAGCCTCCCTTTGGGTGCAGTTTTCAATGTTAATGCCTCTGAGGTAATGAAAGGCCTTTCAGCCAGATTGTGGTTCTGTTTGAACACGTTCTTTGGGTAAACAATAAATTATGGTTATGTTTTGATACAGTTTCCAAGGTTAATATTATGCACTGGCCCATTAAAACATTACACATTCTTGAAGCGTTTCCACATTTGCTATTAAAACAAGAACTTGAATTCGTCCTGAGAGCAAACATGCCTCAACATGTCCAATCTGCTGTGGAAACTCATTCAGTATTAAAAAAAAAAAAAGAAAACTCATCATTTACTTACCCTCATTTCATTCCTACTCTGTTTGTCTTTCTTTTCTGTGGAATACAAAAGAAGATAGTTTGAAAAATGTCCCAAAGTCATCATTAGCATGTCTCTTAGCATCTACATTTGCCAAAATTCACCTGGTATTTAGTTAAGTTCTATACCATTCCAAATAGTCCAAGCTGTTCTAAAGCATCCTAATTACCCTGATTCATTGGGAACAGCTGTTTTAATCAACTCAACAGCTGAGAAACAGAAGCTCTCTGCTGTTGGTTTGTGGACAGTCATGGCTAAGATAAAGGTCAGGAAAGGGCTATAAGACCATACAGTATCTAAATGTTGTGAAGTTCCAGTGGCTACAGTGCAAAGTATTATTAAAAAAATACGAGACATTCCGCACTGTGAAAAATCTCAGAGGATGTGGTCAGAAGACAAAAGTGACACCTGTGCTGGGGAGGAGGATAGTGAGAGAGGTAAAAAAAAAATCCAAGGATCACCACCAAGGCCATCCTGATGAATCTGGGCTCTGCTGGCAGCAACATCTCAAGGCATACAGTCCAACGGACACTGCACACCACTGGGTTCCACAGACGCAGACCAAGGAGGACACCACTTCTCCAGATAAGGCACACAAAAGCCCGCTTGGCCTTTGCAAATGCTCATCTGGACGAAGAAGAAGACTTCTAGTCTTCTGTTTTATGGTCAGATGAAACAAAAATTGAATTGTTTGGCCACAATGATGTAGCCTTCATTTGGTGTAAAAAAGGAGAAGCCTTCAACCCTAAGAACATCATCTCCACTGTCAAACATGGTGGTGGGAACCTAATGTTTTGGGGGTATTTTTTTCAGCCGGTGGACCAGGGAACCTAAGTAAACGGCACCATGAAAAAGGAGCAATACATCAAAATTCTCAACAACAACATCAGGCAGTCTGCAGAGAAACTTGGCCTTGGGCACCAGTGGACATTTCAGCACGACAACGACCCAAAACACACAGCAAAAGTGGTGAAGAAATGGTTAGCAGACAAAAACATTAACGTTTTGCAGTGGCCCAGCCAGAGTCCTGACTCAAATCCAATGAGAATCTGTGGAGGGAGTTAAAGATCAGGGTGATGGCAAGGAGACCCTCCAACCTGAAAGAGTTGGAGCTCATCGCTAAAGATGAATGGGCAAAAATACCAGTGGAGACATGCAAAAAGCTGGTCAGCAATTATAGGAAGCATTTGATTGCTGTAATAGCCAAAAAAAAGGCTTTTCTATTGATTATTGAGAAGGGTATGAATACTTTTGGACATGACACTTTTTGTTCAAATGTAAATAAAAGCTGAGAAATTCAGCTGTGAAAAAAAAAAAAAACCTTGGGAAACGGGAAATTTCGGGCTTGACTGTTGTTTGAAAAACGTCTCGAAGTCATCATTAGCATCTCTTACCATCTACATTTGCCAAAATTCACCTGGTATTTAGATATGTACTGTGTGACATGCTACCTTTTGTTTTGTTTTTATGCTAGCTCTTATGTTTCTCTTTCACTGATGCAGAAATTACTCGAAGGGTTTAAACATACTTCTCCAAAGTACTATTTATGTCTTTATGTGCAGTGATTTTAGGTGTAGGCTGTTCTGAGTGAGAGGGAGGGCACTGTGTGTCGCAGTGAGGTGAACTTGGCTAAAGAGCTAATCTCCATCCAGCATACTGACCCCACATTACAAGCGGCCTGCTGACCTGGATTTACTATTCCTGTCTCTGCCAATTACTCAAAGGAAAGGATGACATCTGCCCTAGCCCTGTGACCCAGACACCGGTTGTGTTTTGGCCGTCCGTTTAAATGCTCAATGTCACAAATGAACCTCTTAAACTCTTTATAGTCTTAACAACTTCCACTACTACTAATTGTATATTTATGTGTTAAACAGGTCAATTAATGTTAAAGAATATTAATATTATTTTATTTTTAGTATTATTTTATACTAATACTGTATTATACTTATATTTAAATAAAATAATAATAGTAATAACAGTAATACAAAAAATGTTATTATAAAATAATATATAATACATTTTAATAAATTAATAAATAAAAATGAATTTTTTTTGTATTTAATATTAATGGCCTATTTTACATAAATGTATTATATGTATTAATATTGATATTAGTAATACTATTTTTATATCATTAATATGCTAGTTAGTAATAATAATATGTTTAATAATTAATAATGTTAATACAATTTTATGTTAGGTTATAATCAGATAGTAATTAAACAATAATTATTATATTATACTTTGAATAATAATAATTATTTTATATCATTAATCTGTATCATTTTTATATTAAAAATAATAGGATGATGATTAAACAATAAGTAATTAGATTTTTTTTTATAATTAGATTATTTTATATTAATATTAAGTTATACTTTTAAGTAATAATAATAATTTTATATAATTAATAAGTTGGTTAATTAATTAATTTGTTAATATGTTCATTTGTTGACATTTTTATTATTTTAAAGTAATATGAATTATATTATATAATAATATGAATACATTTTATAAATAATAATAATAATAATTATTATTATGCATTTATTGTTATTATTATGCATTTATTATGTTAATATTGAGTAATATTGTTATTTTAGTAGTAAATCATTTTATATAATGAATATGTTAGTTAGTTGATTTATTTATTTGTTAATTTATTATATTTTATTGCTATTTAATAGTACTATTAGTTATAACTGATAATAATAATAATAATAATGATAATAATAATAATAATAATAATAATAATTAATAACGTTAACAATGTTATATTAGGTAATAATTAGATAATAATTAAGTATTACATTAATATTATATAATACTTTTAAATAATAATAACAATATATTAATTATATTATAAAATAATATTAATATAATTTATAAATAAAACAACAACAACAGCAATAATAATAAAAATAATAATAATAATTTTACTGTTATAGTTTTCATTAAACTGTTAAGCTATTTAATTAATTTGTTGTTTTAATATGTTAATCAGCTAATATTAGAATTGTATTGTTTTTTTAATAATAATAATAAGAATTGTAATTTATGACTTCTAAGTAATGATAGTAATAATAAAATAATATGATTTTATTAAGTGATATTGATAATATTAAAAAACTGTATTATTATTTTACACCATGTAATAGATAATAATTCAACAATAATAATTTATATAATAATAATTAAAATTAATAATAATATTTATTATATTAATGTTCAATTATTTTGAATTTTGTTATTTATTTAAATAGTATTATCATAATAATAATGCATTTGATAGCAATTAATATTATTAGCATTATTGTATTAAATGATATTGGTAATAATTAAATAATACATAATAATAATTAAACAATAATTAGGTAGACAATAAATAGATAATAATTCAAATGAATAAGAATGAAAATAATCATACGGTTTTATTACTTTTAATTTTGTTATTTGTTATTTTAATAGTATCATAATAACAATAATGCATTTTCTATTAATTCATTATACGAATAATAATATGTTAATATTATATTTTATTTTATTACAAATTATTTATATATAATTATTTAAGAAAATAATAATAAAATAAAATTATTGTTGCATTACTTTAAATATGTGATTTTATTAGCAACAATATAATACAGTTTATATTAACTGATAATGGTACTACTAATAAATACATTTTAATTTATTTGCATTAAATATTATAATATTTATACAGTTTATAGTATTTTATATATTGTATCATATAACAAATGTATAATATTAATATTATTATTACATTATTTTATATTACTTTTAAAAGTTACTTTTAAGTTAAGAAGATGCCAGGTCATAAAACATTTTCTCTCAAAAGTTTGCTCGTGTGTGTGTGTGTGTGTGTGTGTGTGCATCTTCGTGTGGGTTGACATGTTAAATTGCAGAAAAGCCAAACAGTTTTCAGCTGCCAATCTGCAACAGGCAGCCAATTCATCACAAGGGCCGCATAATCCACTTAATCCAATTTAATTACCGCGCCTGTGTTGTTTTTGCCAGTTTGCAAAGCTTGTTTACTACGGGACGATAATGAGGCGATGTCTATGAGGCTAAAGGTCCAAATATGACCCAGCTTGATCTTCTTATTCTAGTTAGCCTCAGCAAAAATGTACGCAGGGGTAATGAAATCTGTGATAAAACATTAGGAATTCGTGTTGAACTTCACCTGTTGATCTGAGGGAAGTTGAGCGCTAAGTCTTTCTTCCGTTTCTAATTACCGCAGCAGCTGACTGCCTCGAATAAAGGCCGTTTACAAATATATGAGCCCTGATTCGTAGCCAAAGCAATTCTATGCTATAGATCAAAGCTCTCGTCACAAGCAGCACAACAGGGCCAGATATCGATCCACCTATTGTCCTGCCAATCGACCCAGCAGCCCTGTATGAAACATTACGGTCAACCTAGCAAGTGATTTCCTATTTCTCATTTCATTTTTTATAACGGCATGAAACCACACCTGTGTGAAATATACCCTGTGTTATAGACCGCGTGGTCAGCTAAATAACTTTTAACTGGCTAACATTAAGGAGTGTTGGAGAAGCTGTTTTGAAACTGTAGCTCATCAAGCTAAAAGCTAATGAAGCTAAAAAAGCTGTTAACTACAGAAGCTACAAATCAAGTACATTTAAGCTAATCAGTTAAGCTAAACTGCCTGTTTTGTTTTCACTTAGTGTAGATGTGCTCCTGTAATACGATGTGGCAAAAACAGTGACGTAGCATTCTATCGTGCTATAACCGCTAGCAAAAAGTTTAGTGCTAATAAACAATCTACACTGTGAGCTACTTTCAAAAAAATGTGTTGCAACTGTATCTTTTAAAAATATTCATTTTAGAGTTATATTTTTAGAGTTGTAGAATAAAACGGACACTGTTTTTTGTAATATTCTGTTATACATCTGAGATGATCACATTTTTAGTGACATATATGATGTATAAATAAAAATAACAATATTTAATATTTTACTTTTTACATAATAACTGCTTTATTAATTATAGCTGCTCATATTGATTAATTTTAATGAATGTCACAAATTACAGTCTTAAACTCCTACTACTACTACTACTATCACTGCTAATTGCTTATTTATTAATATGAATTATTAATAAAAAAATTAACATTATTATATTGTAATAATGACATGTTATACTTTTATATACAGCAATATTATTATTAAATTCTATCATTTGCATTTTATGTTAATGGTATATTTTATATGAATTTATTATGTTAATATTGATTAATATTTTTATATCATTAATATGCTAGTTAGTTAGTTAATTAGTATGTTAATTGTATTTGCATTGTCATTTAATAGCAATATTAGTTTAATATTAAACAAATAATAATAATAATAATAATGATAATAATAATCATACATTTTATTAATTAATAATGTTAATCTAGCATTAATAAAATGTATTATTGCATTATATCAGGTAATAATTAATTATTATATAATATTATGTAATACTTTTAAATAACAACAACAACAATAATGTTTATTATTATTATTATTATTATTATTATTATTATTATTATTATTATTATTATGTCATTAATATGTTAAGATGGTTAGTTAGGTAATTAATTAATGACCTAATATTTTAATATATTTTATTGTCATTTTACTATATTAATTATATGATATAATTATAATAAATATATTTTATAAATAATAATAATAATAATAATAATAATAATAATAATAATAATAATAATAATAATAATAATAATAACAATATTATTATTAGTAGTAGTAGTAGTATCATTATTATTTGCATTTTATATTATGGTATATTTTATGTGAATGTGAATAATCATTTCATTATATAATTATATTAAATATATGGTATACACACACACACACACACACACACACACACACACATATATATATATATATATATATATATATATATATATATATATATTATGTATAAGTAATAAAATATGATCATATTAAAGTAAAAAGTACAATATAACACTTTTTAATATCAGTATCAAATATTGTAATATTCAAAATATTATGTATATAATATTAAAAAATATCCACTACTAAAAATACTGCTAAGGTCTTGTTTAATATTTTTAAATATTAATTAATAATTAACAGTTTTAATAGTACTTCTATTACAAACAGATATATTCTATTATTATTTTAGATTACGTTTATAGGCTATTTATGTTACTTATCCACTGTATTCGCTAAGAAGAATATTACTACAAATAAATATTACTAAAAAAAAAACCCTCGTAAGGAGAGTCACGTGACTTCTAAACCACAATAGACGTGACTGCCACACAGCAGCTTGTTTTACCGGGTTAAGTGGCTTATAGCTTCTGTTGACTGGACAGTTTATCTGTGGAAACAGACCAGACGAAACACCGCAGGTAGGAATCACGGGACAGATTACAAACCTACGTGTCCAGACAGAGACGGAGGCTTTCTATTTAATAACAACCGTGCAGAACAGTCTGAGAAAAAGACAAGCATGCCACCTAGTGGTTACCCATAAACATTGCAGATTTCGTAAACAACATTTGCACTAACACAAACACATTCAAACAGTCCATAAATGAACCAGCAAAGCATTATAAGACTCCTACTGGGTTTTCATCAAACTATAAATTGCTTTCAAAGACACATTTTGTATAATAAAATATATGGCTCATGACAGCGCGATGTCCCCATGTGGGTGTATATGAAAGAAACGTTTTAAACTAACACTCGATGGTAGCAACAAATGTCAAGTTTTGATATTTTCACATTCAAAAGCGTGCTTTTTCTCAGAGCTGAAGTGAATCAAGTCACTTTAGCACCTGGAGCGCTGCCCTCGTCCGTTACCGTGGCGCGTTTCCAGGCGATGACTCAGCGCTTCTGGCGAACCTTTCTGGCACAGCGAGAGGTGGGAACGAAAAACCGCCACTGCAGCGCGGCAACAGGTCATCGCCATGACAACAGCCAAAGCGACAGGAAGGCCAGTGAGTCTCGCTGGGTGATTTGTATGGAGAGAAAAGTTCACCTGAAAAATACTCCAAAGACTTTCTTTCAGACTACAAACGGACGCGAGTGAATGTGGCCAAACATACTAAATTTTCTCTCCGATCAACCACCCGCAAACAGAACACACACATTTCGTTCCCTAACGTTCAGAAGGTCAAGCGATGAAATATTAGGTCGTAATTGTCTTTGTAAATCGTTGTTCCTAACAGTTTCCCGGCGAAAAGCAGCCTAAACTCAGTAGAAACCGCATTATTTACCAACTGAGGTGGCAAAAATGTATTTCTTAATCCGTTTTACACAAATATAGTGTATTTTGCATCGACTGATATTAATTCAGTAAATATAACGACCCTGAGATGGTCTGACAGGAAATGTTAGAAGTGGTTTAAAATGCAAATTAAAACTTGATTTCACAGACAAGAAAATATAGTGTCCTTACATGACCTTTGAAAATCAGATGCGATTATTATTTTTGTGAACATTTTTCTGCGATTTAAGTTCGTAGTTGGACATTTGAGGTCACACAACATGTTAAGGTTTGTGATCATCTGCTAATGAGAAATTACATGTATAAAACTAGTAATCGTATGTGGAAATCAAAGTATCATACATTTTCTAAATATACAGTGTTGGGGAAAGTTATTTTTAATAGTAGTACATTACTAATTACGTTACTTAGTTACTTTTTAAGGAAAGTTATGCGTTACATTACTTTTGTTACTTTAACGCAAATGGATACTATGGGAATGTGGCCAAACATACTAAATTTTCTCTCTAGTCAACCACCCGCAATCAGATTGCACATTTCGTTCCCTAACGTTCAGAAGGTCAAGCGATGAAGGTCGTAAATTGACCTTATGCATGGAGCGTTCTTTAGAACTTCCGCATAAAGATAAGCCAGCTCGTAAGCTTCCGCTGATGCTCATTTTATATGTGCTATATATTAGGTGGACACTCGTGAGACTCCTCTACTGCCTCGTTCTTATCAGAAACTGAGAAAAATTATAATTGCAACATTATAAACAATGTTAGCGGCATGAACATTCAGTTTCATATGATTTAACAACATATAATTTAAATGAGGAGCCTGGTAATCCCGTACTCTCGGTATCTGCATAGTTGTACATTTAAATGCTGACAGCTAAACACTATCATAACGTGTTTATGCTTACGTCAGCTAGCTAGCAATACTTCTCTTCAGGACATCTTAATCGTATTCTTGATAATCACTAACTTGCCTTCATAGTCATGAACACATTTTTACAATCTTGCAATATTATAAAACCTTTATTATTTTCACAACTCTACAGCTGTGAAATAAAATGTACTTCAAGGATTCACTTTTCATTCATAAAAACGGCATGGGAAAAAATCACTTCACGGATAACAACGTCTATTTTTTGGCTAAAATAATATGGAATTACCCCATATAACCAATAGATGGCAGCAGAGGATTATTTATTATGCAGCTGCCTTTCAAACTCCCTCTATTTTCAAGACGTCTTGCTTTTCGATTTATTATAAAATCACTAGTATAATAAATCGTAGTACTTTTACCGCCCTTAAGTATATAGTATAGCAAGTGCAGAAAGCCATTAAGCTCAGACACAAACAGCCTATAAGGGTGAATTATTTAAACACTAATATATAGTTCACTAAAAATACGTTAAATATTTATGGTATAATAAATAATGCACTCAATATGAATCGATAGGAATTTGAAATGTCATGCAGGTAAATCATGCAGTCTGAACTCGGCATTAGATAGACAACACTTTTCTTCGATTGTGAATGGATTATGTAGAGAAAACGAACAAAGTACGCTCATATTACGGCCCAGTACAGTTGACCGGAAATTATTTAGCTGGCTTGTCTAAACAAGGAAGTAATCCGTGCATATGGTCAATTGCCTTTGTAAATCATTGTTCCTAACAGTTTCCCGGCAAAAAGCAGTCTAAACTCAGTAGAAACCGCATTATTTACCAACTGAGGTGGCAAAAATGTATTTCTTAATCTGTTTTACACAAACATAGTGTAATCTGCATCGACTGATATTGATTCAGTAAATATTCTGACCCTGAGATGGTCTGACAGGAAAAATTTAACTATTGTTAGAAGTGGTTTAAAATGCAAATTAAAACTTGATTTCACAGACCTTACATGACCTTTGAAAATCAGATGTTTTTAGCATTTTTTGTGGATTTTGTTCTGTGATTTAAGTTCGTAGTTTGACATTTAAGGTCACAAAAAACATGTTAAGGTCTGTGATCTTCTGCTAATGACGTAAAAAAAAAAAACTTTTACAGTAAACAAATTCATGTGGAAATTGAAGTATCATACAGTTTGTAAATATACACAGCGTTGGGGAAAGTTACTTTTAAAAGTAACACATTACAATATTGAGTTACTCCCGAAAAAGTAACTAATTACATTACTTGATTAGTTTTTATGGAAAGTAATGCATTACATTACTTTTGCTTTACTTTAACGCAACAAACGGACGCGAGTGAATGTGGCCAAACATACTAAATTTTCTCTCCGATCAACCACCTGCAAACAGAACACACACATTTCGCTCCCTAACGTTCAGAAGGTCAAGCGATGAAATATTAGGTCGCAATTGTCTTTGTAAATTGTTGTTCTTAACCGTTTCCCAGCGAAAAGCAGTCTAAACTCAGTAGAAACCGCATTATTTACCAACTGAGGTGGCAAAAATGTATTTCTTTATCTGTTTTATTAGCGTCAAATGAAATTGATTCAGTAAATATACCGACCCTGAGATGGTCTGACAGGAAAAATTGAACTATTGTTAGAAGTGGTTTAAAATGCAAATTAAAACTTGATTTCACAGACAAGAAAATATAGTGTCCTTACATGACCTTTGAAAATCAGATGTTTTTATCGTTTTTGTGGACTTTGTTCTGCAATTTATGTTTGTAGTTGGACATTTAAGGTCACAAAACAACACGTTAAGGTCTGTGATCATCTGCTAATGACAAATTACATGTATAAAACTTTAAAAGTAAACATATTCATGTGGAAATCTAAGTATCACACATTGTTGGGGAAAGTTACTTTTAAAAGTAATACATTACAATATTGAGTTACTCTCTAAAAAAGTAACTAATTACATTACTTAGTTACTTTTTATGGAAAGTAATGCGTTACATGACGTTTGCGTTACTTTAACGCAATAAACGGACGCTGTGAATGTGGCCAAACATACTAAATTTTCTCTTTGGTCAACCACCCGCAAACAGATCACACACATTTTGTTCCCTAACATTCAGAAGGTCAAGCGATGAAATATTAGGTCATAACTGTCTTTGTAAATCATTGTTCCTAACCGATTTCTGGCGAAAAGCAGCCTAAACTGCGTTATTTACCAGCTGAGGTGGCAAAAAAATCATTTCTTAATCTACTTTACACAAATATAGTGTAATTTGCATTGACTGATATTGATTCACTAAATATACTGACTCTGAAATGGTAAAAATGACAGGAAAAATTATTAACTATTTCTTGTTAGAAATGGTTGAAAATGCAAATTTAAACTAAAATATAGTGTCCTTACATGACCTTTGAAAATCAGATGTTTTATCATTTTTGTGGACTTTGTTCTGCAATTTTAGTTTGTTGTAGGAAATCTAATGTCACAAAACAACATGTTAAATTCTGTGATCATCTGCTCATGACAAATTACATGTATAAAACTTTTACAGTAAACATATTTATGTGGAAATCAAAGTATCATACGGGGGGGTGTTACTTATTTGAAAAAGTAACTCTTTTTCTTATTTTCTTGTCAGTTAAAAAGTTATGTTATTTTACCGGTTACTTGGAAAAAGTAATATTATTACGTAACTTGCGTTACTTGTAATGCGTTACCCCCAACACCGAATATATAAACGCTAATTTTAGTGAAATTGTGATAGTGATAGAGCCATGGTACAGGTTGTTTTTATTAATTTTTGTAGACTTTTTAGTCTGTGATCATCTGCTCATGACAAATTACATGTACAGTAAAGCCCGAAATTATTCATGCCCCTGCCAAATTCTGACTAAAAGTACTTTTATTCAACCAGTCTGTTTTGTTTTTTGTTTTTTGACAGGAAATGACACAGGCTTCTCCAAAAAGATAATAAGACAATGTACAAGAGGCATCATTGTGAAAAAAAAAACAAAAAAAAACAAAACTCAGCTTTTATTCTCATTTGAACAAAAAGTGGCATGTCCAACATTATTCATACCCTTCTCAAACTGTCACAGTCTATGGGAAAATCCAAAGTTCTATACCATTCCAAATAGTCCAAGCTGTTCTAAAGCATCCTAATTACCCTGATTGATTGGGAACAGCTGTTTTAATCAACTCAACAGGTGAAAAACAGAAGCTCTCTGCTGTTGGTTTGTGGACAGTCATGGCTAAGACAAAGGAGCTTACTGAGGGCCTGCGGCTGCGCATTGTGGCTGATCACAAGTCAGGAAAGGGCTATAAGACCATATCTAAATGTTTTGAAGTTCCAGTGGCTACAGTTATTATTATTAAAAAATACAAGATGTTCCGCACTGTGAAAAATCTCAGAGGACATGGTCGGAAACCAAAAGTGACACCTGTGCTGGCCAGGAGGATAGTGAGAGAGATAAAAAAGAATCCAAGGATCACCACTAAGGCCATCCTGATGTATCTGGGCTCTGCTGGTGGCAACATCTCAAGGCAGACAGTCCACAGACACTGCACACCGCTGGGTTCCACGGACGCAGACCAAGGAGGACACCACTTCTCCAGATAAGGCACACAAAAGCCCGCTTGGCCTTTGCAAATGCTCATCTGGACGAAGAAGAAGACTTCTAGTCTTCTGTTTTATGGTCAGATGAAACAAAAATTGAATTGTTTGGCCACAATGATGTAGCCTTCATTTGGTGTAAAAAAGGAGAAGCCTTCAACCCTAAGAACACCATCCCAACTGTGGAACAGTGGACATTTCAGCATGACAACGACCCAAAACACACAGCAAAAGTGGTGAAGAAATGGTTAGCAGACAAAAACATTAACGTTTTGCAGTGGCCCAGCCAGAGTCCTGACTTAAATCAGAACCTGTGGAGGGAGCTAAAGATCAGGGTGATGGCAAGGAGACCCTCCAACCTGAAAGAGTTGGAGCTCATTGCTAAAGATGAATGGGCAAAAATAGCAGTGGAGACATGCAAAAAGCTGGTCAGCAATTATAGGAAGCGTTTGATTGCTGTAATAGCCAAAAAAAAAAAAGGCTTTTCTATTGATTATTGAGAAGGGTATGAAAATTTTTGGATATGCCACTTTTTGTGCAAATGTAAATAAAAGATGAGTCATTTTTTTCCACAATGATGCCTCTTGTACATCATCGTATTATCTTTTGGGAGAAGCCTGTATCAATTCCGGTCAAAAAAAAAAAAAAAAAAAAAAAAAATTGCTTGTTGAATAAAAAGTAACTTTAAGTTAGAATTTGCCAGGGGTATGAATAATTTCGGGCTTGACTGTATATTCATGTGGACATCGAAGTATCATACGGTTTCTGAATATGCACATGCTCATTTAAGTGAAATTGTGATAGTGATAGATAGGGCTGTAGTAAGAAAACAGTAGTCAATGAGAGCATGTGATCATGAGCGTGGCTGGAGCTCAGAATGAGTCCTCTGTCAGGCCACCACCAGTATCCCAGAGTGCACTGGGCAGCCAATCATATGGCTGACACAACAGCAGGGAGAGAACAGGTTCCTCAATCCAGCAGCCAACAAAAGCGCATTTATTTGGCCGTTTTGTACAGAGGAGATTATTCACAGCCAGACTAAAACAAACACACACACATTTGATTTTATGGTGGAGACTGTGTATTGACAATTTATTTATTTATTTTGACTGTAAAATGGCATCATATTATATTATTAAATAAAAATTGTATTTATTAATTATTTTATTAATTATTTTTCCTTATTTTAATATAAGCTGTTGACTATATTTATTTAAACGTAATATTAAATTGAGTTTAGGTATTAATAGGCATCATATTATTGTATATATTGTATTATTATAAAATAATAAATTGTTATAAATATTATAAATTGTATTTATTAATTATTTTATAAATTATTATTATTAATTTATTTTAATATAATCTGTTTCCTAATTTATTTATTTATTGATTCATTCAAATTTAATATTAAATTGATTTTAATATTACATTTGCATCATATTATTTTATTTAATTAGAATTAGAAATGTATTTTTCATTTATATTAATATACTAATTTATTTTAATATAATCTGTTGACTGGACTTTTTTTAGTTATGTGAATTTAATATTAAATTAAGATTAACTGTTAAAGGGTCTCATATTATATTATTTTTGATCATTTGTAATAATTGTTTAATAATTGTAATTAATAGTTTTAATTCATTTCAGTTTTCATTTATTTTAATATAATGGGTTTACTGGATTTATGTATGTATGTATGTATTTATTTATTTGTTTATTTATCCTAACTTAATATATATATATATATATATATATATATATATATATATATATATATATATATATATATATATATATATATATATATATATATATATAAATAAATAACTGTTAAATGGTCTCATATTGTGTTATTTTTATTATTTCTTAATCATTTTATTAATTCATTTATTTTAATTTAATTTGATTTAATATTAATTAACCTATTAAAGTAAAATATTAATTAATTAAAAATTGGGTTTCATTTTGTTTAAAAAAATCATTTTAAATGACAAGAAATATAAATTGTTGTGTTTATTATTATTTTAATAATTAATTTAGTGTATTTATTTTAATTTCATTTGATTTAATATAAAATTAGGTTTAACTTTTAAAGAATTATATAT
>NC_133367.1:22478644-22486144 GCF_049309525.1 Garra rufa | reverse complement strand
TGTCAGATTAAATATTTTTAATATTAAGCGAATTAGCTATTTTCATATTTAAGTTTTTTTCTTTCCCAACTCTTACTAAGATAAATAAACCACTAACTTTATTTTTTACACTAAACTTTGTCTTGAAATTTAAAGAACATCTAATTTACAGTCAAGGCTTTATGTCAGAATTTAGTTTTTGTGTAAAAAATGTACAATTACATATTTTTTTAAAAGTGTAATTAAAAGCTTATTTCTTAAGCTTTTTCTTTTCCGACTCTTACCGAGGTAATTAAGATTCAAACTTTTTTTTATTCTACACTTGGTCTTGAAATTTAAAGAATGTTTAATTTACAATCAAGGCTTTATGTCAGAATTGAGTTTTTATGTCAAAAATGTGATTAAATATTTTTTAATGTTAAGCGAATTAGCTATTTTCATATTTACATTTTTCTCTTTTCCAACTCTTACCAAGATTAATTAACCACAAACTATTTTTTACACTAAACTTTGTCTTGAAATTTAAAGAACATCTAATTTACAGTCAAGGCTTTATGTCAGAATTTAGTTTTTGTGTCAAAAATGTACAATTACATATTTTTTTAATGTGTAATTAAAAGCTTATTTCTTAAGCTTTTTCTTTTCCGACTCTTACTGAGGTAATTAAGATTCAAACTTTTTTTTACTCTACAGTTTGTCTTGAAATTTAAAGAATGATTAATTTACAATCAAGGCTTTATGTCAGAATTTAGTTTTTATGTCAAAAATGTGATTAAATATTTTTAATGTTAAGCGAATTAATTTTCATATTTACGTTTTTTTTATTTTTCAACTCTTACCAAGATTAATTAACCACAAACTTTTTTTTTACACTAAACTTTGTCTTGAAATTTAGAGAATATCTGATTTACAGTCAAGGCTTTATGTCAGAATTGAGTTTTTGTGTCAAAAATTTACAATTACATTTTTTTTAAGTTAAGCAAATTAACTATTTTTCTATTTATTATGCTTTTTCTTTTCTGACTCTTACAAAGGTAATTAAGATTCAATTGTTGTTGTTTTTTTACTCTACACTTTGTCTTGAAATTTAAAGAATGTTTAATTTACAATCCAGGGTTTATGTCAGAATAAAGTTTTTGTGTTAAAAATTTATAATTCAATATTTGTATTGCTAAGAAAATGACCCACTTTCGTATTTCTTAAGTTTTTCTTTTCGAAATCTTACTGAAGTAATTAAACTTCAAACTTTTTTTAATCAACACTTTGCCTTGAAATGTAAAGAATTTTAGATTTTCAATTAAGTCTTTATGTCAGAATTGTGATATTTTTAATGTTAAGTGAATTAGCTATTTTCATATAAAGGTTTTTTCTTTTCCAACTCTTACCAAGATAAATAAACCACAAACTTTATTTTTTACACTTAATGTTGTCTTGAAATTTAAAGAATATCTGATTTACAGTCAAGGCTTTATGTCAGAATTTAGTTTTTGTGTCAAAAATTTACAGTGACATATTTTTAATGCTAAGCAAATTAGCTATTTTTCTATTACTTAAGCTTTTTCTTTTCCTACTTATTCTGAGGTAATTAAGATTCATTTTTTTTAACTCTACACTTTGTCTTGAAATTTAAAGAATGTTAAATTTATAATCCAGGCTTTATGTCAGAATTAAGTTTTTGTGTTACAAATTTACACTGAAATATTTTTGTAATGCTAAGAAAATTAGCTATTTTTGTATTTCTTAAGTCTTTTAATTCCCAACACTTACCAAAGTAATTCAACTGCAAACTTTTTTTTTTACTCAACACTTTGTCTTGAAATTTAAAGAATGTTTGATTTACAATCAAGGCTTCAAGTCAGAGTTGAGTTTTTGTGTGAAAAATTTACATTTAAGTATTTTTAATACTAAGCGAATTAGCTATTTTCCTATTTTTAACCGTTTTATTTTCTGACTCTTATCAAGGTAGTTAAATTTCAAACTTTTTTTGCTTGACACTTTGTCTTGAAATTTAAAAAAAGTTTTTTCTATTTTCTACTTTGTCTTGAAACTTTAAGAATGTTAGATTTACAGTCAAAGCTTTATGTCAGAATTGAGTTTGTTTAAAAAATATGTACAAATAAATATTTTTAATGTTAAGCAAATTAGCCATTTTCCTATTTCTTAAGGTTTTTCTTATCTAACGCTTACCAAAGTAACTTCAAACTTTTTTTTTACACTAAACTTTGTCTTGAAACTTGAAGAATGTTTGATTTACAGTCAAAGCTTTGTGTCAGAATTGAGTTTTTGTGTAAAAAATGTACAATTAAATATGTTTAATGTTAAGTGAATTAGCCATTTTCCTATTTCTTAAGCTTTTTCTTTTCCAACTCTTACCGAAGTAAATAAACTTCAAACTTTTTTTTTTTTTGCACTAAACTTTGTCTTGAAACTTAAAGAATGTTTGATTTACAGTCAAGGCTTTATCTCAGAATTGAGTTTTTGTGTCAAAAATGTACAATTAAATACTTTTAATGATAAGCGAATTAGCTATTTTCCTATTTCTTAAGCTTTATCTTTTCTGATTCTTATTGAAGTAATTCAACTTCAAACTTCTTTTTTACACTACCCTTTGTCTTGAAGTTTAAAGAATGTTTGACTTACAATCAAGACTTTATGTCTGCATTGAGTTTTTGTGTCAAAAATGTCTGATTATATTTTTTCATCAAAGCGAATTAGCTATTTTTTTATTTCTGAAGTTTTTTCTTTTCTGACTCCTATCAAATTATTATTTTTTTTTCTGTTTACCCTACACTTTGTCTTGAAACTTAAAGAATGCTTGATTTACAGTCAAGGCTTCATGTTAGAATTGAACTTTTGTGTCATAAATGTACAATTACACATTTTTAATGTTAAGCAATTTAGTTATTTTCCTATTTCTTAAGCTTTTTCTTTTTATCTCACTCAGCATGTGAAAGACCAAGCAACAATGGACAGTTTGATGGAAAGTTTGGACACCGATGGTGACTCAGAGTGCGATTTTCAGGAGTTCATGACCTTCATCACCATGGTTACCATCTGTTGCCATGAGTTTTTCGAACACCATGAAGACGAATGAGTCGAATTAAAAAGAAAAAGAAAAAAAAAAGTTCAGTTTCCGTAGTTTAATGAGTCACAGTACATTCCTTCTCTTAAATTTTGCTTTGTTCTTGATCATATCATATTAGGATTGGTGTTTTGTTTGGACAGAATGTACATGCAGCTTGTATGACAGTTTGTTTGGCTTATTTTGCTAGACTCAAAACCACTTCATAATTTATTACAAAGCATGCTTCTATTATTTTGCCTAGGCATTTTTCTCTCTCCAAGACATCCCCATCATAAATCTCATCGAGTAAAATGTGGACCAGGTGTTGCGTTCTTGCCATTTCAATTCCAGGCTGATTGTGAAATTTCTGATTAGCTTCAGACTATTAGGCTGCTGTTGACTTACGTCGGATTGTTCCGGAGGCCTGAGACAAATCATACTGTGCTTTAAAAAGACCCACCAAAGCGAATTATTCTTTTGAAAATATCTAATATGATGTTTACAACCATCCATGAAAGATTTGGAATTTCGAATCAATCCCATATGTTATTAGACACATGAAAATATCCAGAATGAATATCCAGAAAATTTGCTAGCAATTTTTTTTTATAGTAAATGGATTGTGTTTTCCACTTGTAACCCAAGCTAACAGTCAATGACAAAACATCAGGCTTAATTCATGAAACAAGGAATTTTCTGTGTAAATCATACCTAAATCTACTAAATCTGCCAATTATTAAACTGAATGCGACAATTTACATAAGAATGTATTATGACCAATTTACACAGATTTGTGTAACAAGGCCCTACAATGAATGTTTCCATACAAAGTTAAACAAAGGATGAGAAGTTTCAGAAGCCAAACTGTTAGTATTATGATATGAAAGCTAGCAAAATAAAATTGAACAGATGAACAGATGAAATTCAAGTAACGTGTGAATTTTTGAAACATTGATTGCATTAGTTTTAAAATAAAGATGTTAAATAAAGTTCTATGTCCCATCATTGATCGATCTATCTATCTATCTATCTATCTATCTATCTATCTATCTATCTATCTATCTATCTATCTATCTATCTATCTATCTATCTATCTATCTATCTATCTATAAAATAAAGATGTTCAATAAAAAGTTCTATATTCCATCATTAACGTAATATCTATCTATCTATCTATCTATCTATCTATCTATCTATCTATCTATCTATCTATCTATCTATCAAATAAAAATGTTCAATAAAAAGTTCTATATTCCATCATTAACGTAATATCTATCTATCTATCTATCTATCTATCTATCTATCTATCTATCTATCTATCTATCTATCTATCTATCTATCTATCTAACTATCTATCTATCTATCTATCTATCTATCTATCTATCTATCTATCTATCTATCTATCTATCAAATAAAAATGTTCCATAAAATGTTATATCCTATCATCACAATATCTATCTATCTATCTATCTATCTATCTATCTATCTATCTATCTATCTATCTATCTATCTATCTATCTATCTATCTATCTATCTATCTATCTATCTATATATCTATCTATCTATCTATCTATCTATCTATCTATCAAATAAAAATGTTCCATAAAATGTTATATCCTATCATCACAATATCTATCTATCTACCTATCTATCTATCTATCTATCTATCTATCTATCTATCTATCTATCTATCTATCTATCTATCTATCTATCTATCTATCTATCTATCTATCTATCTATCTATCTATGAAATAAAAATGTTCAATAAAAAGTTCTATATTCCATCATTAACGTAATATCTATCTATCTATCTATCTATCTATCTATCTATCTATCTATCTATCTATCTATCTATCTATCTATCTATCTATCTATCTATCTATCTATCTATCTATAAAATAAAGATGTTCAATAAAAAGTTCTATATTCCATCAACACAATATCTATCTATCTATCTATCTATCTATCTATCTATCTATCTATCTATCTATCTATCTATCTATCTATCTATCTATCTATCTATCTATAAAATAAAGATGTTCAATAAAAAGTTCTATATTCCATCAACACAATATCTATCTATCTATCTATCTATCTATCTATCTATCTATCTATCTATCTATCTATCTATCTATCTATCTATCTATCTATCTATCTATCTATCAAATAAAAATGTTCCATAAAATGTTATATCCTATCATCACAATATCTATCTATCTATCTATCTATCTATCTATCTATCTATCTATCTATCTATCTATCTATCTATCTATCTATCTATCTATCTATCTATCTATCTATCTATCTATCTATCTATCTATCTATCTATGAAATAAAAATGTTCAATAAAAAGTTCTATATTCCATCATTAACATAATATCTATCTATCTATCTATCTATCTATCTATCTATCTATCTATCTATCTATCTATCTATCTATCTATCTATCTATCTATCTATCTATCTATCTATCTATCAAATAAAAATGTTCCATAAATGTTATATCCTATCATCACAATATCTATCTATCTATCTATCTATCTATCTATCTATCTATCTATCTATCTATCTATCTATCTATCTATCTATCTATCTATCTATCTGTTTTTCTATCTATCTATCTATCTATCTATCTATCTATCTATCTATCTATCTATCTATCTATCTATGAAATAAAAATGTTCAATAAAAAGTTCTATATTCCATCATTAACATAATATCTATCTATCTATCTATCTATCTATCTATCTATCTATCTATCTATCTATCTATCTATCTATCTATCTATCTATCTATTTATCTATCTATCTATCTATCTATCTATCTATCTATCTATCTATCTATCTATCTATCTATCTATCTATCTATATCTATCTATCTATCTATCTATCTATCTATCATCAAATAAAAATGTTCAATAAAAAGTTCTATCTATCTGTCTGTCTGTCTGTCTGTCTATCAATTAAATAAAGTTGTTCATTAAACTTTTATATCCCGTCCTCCCACTGGGTGTATAATTTATCCTTTTATATATACCAAGAAAATCATTACTTAAATGTTTGGTTTTACCTTCTCCCCCAGAAAAATAAACGGACATCCGTGCTACAGGATGCCTGTAAACAACTGCTTGGCATTGTCCTTTGTGACTTCCATTGATTTCGATGTCCCGCAGGTATTCTCATTACCGAGCACAAACTGTCAATGCAGAGGCCTTCACATCCGTGTGTTAATTAACAGATCAATGGTCGCGCAGCAAGACCCTGAAAGATAATAAACATAATATGCACACAATCTGATAAAGAATACCTTCTTCATCTCAATTATGCTTACATTAAGCAGCTTGAAAATTACCAACATATTTATACGCAATACATAAATCCAAACAGTCAAATACAAGTTTGTTTGAAGGACTTTTAAGTATTGACCAATCACAGACTGTCGTACTGAATGCTTCCGGTAAGTGGCAGTGTTGTGCCGTGTCAGCGCAGGTTCCCTGATCTGAGCTGCGGAAATGAGAAATGTGTTGAGGTGGAGGGTGGACGCAATATGATAAAGTCGCTGGATTTATTTGACAATGCAATAAAGCATAAATAAATAAATAAAACATGATAAAAATAAGTGTCCACAGTATTTCTGGAGTGAAAGATGAGTGCCTTGGGGTGATTGCTTTGGCTGAGTTGAGCAAATGAGGCGATCTGTGTGTGCGCATATGTGTGTTTACCCAGCTGTGTGGTCTGACTATGACCAGTCTTTTAGCATCTCACAGTAGGTAATGTCCCATGAGGTCACCGGATTGGACACCAGGGTAGAATTTGGGAACTCAGGCTTGCTGCCAAAAAGGACCACAGTGCCTGTATTCAGTCTGCTGTTTCCGTAACATAAAATATCTGACATTGCTACATTATGATGTTTTTTTTTTTTTTTTTTTTTTTTTTTTGTATCTATCTAACAGTTTGCACAAATTTGTGTTTAATGATACTGGGTCTACAATTAATGTTTTCTTACAAAGTCAAACAGAAGGTGAACAACTTTCAGGAGACAAACTGTTTTCAGCCAAACTGAAATTGTATTAAATACAATTGTAAACAGATGAAATTGCACATTTGGGTGTTTATGAAACTGATTGCATTAGTTTCTGAAAATCACATTTCTCTTTCTATCTATCTATCTATCTATCTATCTATCTATCTATCTATCTATCTATCTATCTATCTATCTATCTATCTATCTATCTATCTATCTATCTATCTATCTATCTATCTATCTATCTATCTATCTATCTGTCTGTCTGTCTGTCTGTCTGTCTGTCTGTCTGTCTGTCTGTCTGTCTATCTATCTATCTATCTGTCTGTGTCTGTCTATTTCTGTCTGTCTGTCTGTCTGTCTGTCTGTCTGTCTGTCTGTCTGTCTATCTATCTATCTATCTATCTATCTATCTATCTATCTATCTATCTATC
>NC_133367.1:22468644-22473644 GCF_049309525.1 Garra rufa | reverse complement strand
ATCTATGTATACATATGACATTTTGATAACAAGAAAATATGAAAATAGAATGCAAGAATTTTAGGTTACACACAGATTATCCTCATATTTCCGCGTTTTTTTTTAAACAATGACCTATTCCATAAATCAAAAATTGTTTCAAATCTTACAGAAAAACACTATAAATAACCCATTTCATAGAATGACCCCACGATTTCCATGCGGCAATCTTTTCCTCTTACTTCCCCATCTCTGTCTCTTTATGATGTTCATTGTTTAAATAAGAAGAAAAATGGAAGGGGTCTCAGAAGCGAGCAGAGATGCTTTCTTGGGGCTGCATGGATGCACATGATATGAGAAGCAAAATTAAATAAAGGCTGATTGTGTTCAGGGGATTATATCGGGGTTAGTCCTGCACGCTCGGCTGGAAACATGACAGCACAAGAATAATTAGCTCACCTGCAAATATTCCTAACTCACTTACACTGGCCGACTCTAGTGACCACCCTGATGGAAGGAGGGGAGTGTGTGTGTGCATATATATGTCTGTAAGCGTGTAAGAAAGAAAAAAAGGTAACCCCAGGAGCTCAAAGACCCCAGCAGTGAGAACAGATGTCCTACTGTAACCTATAGCAGCCTGTGAGTGACCTCCACGAGCGTGGGCCGTCTTGCATTAGCACCTGCCCTTGCTCACGGGGAGGCGGAAAGGAAGTCACTTTAATTGGAGTATTACTTACGGGCCAGTGATTCATTAGGCCTTTAACCTTATCGTATATTATGTGCATTCTGCAGTATGTAGAAATGTCCTGGGAAACATCTGAAGAGGTAAAATGGGACATGAGTATGTGCTTATTTTACTGTAGGAAGCGTATTGGTTTATATAATTTTTTACAAATTACCTGGCTCTCCGGCAGAGCCCTTAGAGCCCACACTTAAGTGCCATCCGATTATTCCCACAGCTATCCGCATCCCCTAGGGAACCGCACCAATTGCAAAGCAATAAGGAACTCTGATGGAGTCTTCACCCTCCACGAAGACCTCCGAAGGGATTTCGACACAGAGATCTGAAAGAAAAGAGATACTTCTTTGGAATTAGTTAAAAGAAATGACTAAAATAGTGTTTTCAAGATATTTTCTGGCATCGTTTCAATGAATATATTTGCAAAAGATTACCCTAACTTAAATTATTTAATTCTAAGAGGTTGTCAAACAAACATAAAAAAAAAAAAAAAAAAAAAAAAAAAAAACATGATAATATAACACCATGATGATTTCCAATGGGAATTGAGCTGCAGAAATTTGAAAGAGCTAGATTTCTATCATTAATTAAAAGAACTATGATTCTGTTGTCAGGATCTTTTTTGGCATCCTTAAAAATGTCCTTGATTTAAATCGTGTATTTTTATATTTTTAAGAGGCTTTAAATCAACTAATTAATTTTTTAATCCACATAATTTAATTAAACAGTATTTGCATAGAACAAAATATACATATTTTAAAAATATATGCATAAAGACAATGCACCAAGGTCCAAGATATTAAAAAGCTCTATGGAAATACTGTAATATGTATGTAATAATGTGTTTATTTGACATTAAGAAGCTAATTGGTTTACATTATTTTTTACAGATTACCCAGCTCTCCGACAGGCCCCTTAAAGCCCACACATAAATGCCATCCGATTATTATTATTTCTTTTAACTAATTCCAAAGAAGTATCTCTTTGTTGGAAGCGGATTGGTTTATATTATTTTTTACAAATTACCTGGCTCTCCAGCAGGTCCCTAGGAGCCCAAATGTAAGTGCTATTTCTCTGCCATTATTTTAATAAAATGACTATGATACTGTTTTCTATTTTCAAGCTGTTTTTCTTTTCAATAAATAAATTTGCATGAGACGATTTCCAAATTTAAATTGTTTAATTATGTAATTTTAAGGCTGTCAATTAATCAAAATACATGATATGCTAATTAATTAATCAAAAGTACTCCTTTTTTCATTTTTGGTTTATGTAAATGTAGATGCTAGACAATTCCTAGCTAGATGCTAGGAATGTCCTAGAAAACATCTGAAGAGGTGTTTGACCTGACTCTCCGGCAGAGCCCTTAGATCCCACATGTACTCTTTCTCTGCTATTTTCAAGATTTTATTTTTCAACAAAAATGAGCATAAGACGGCTGTCAATTGATCAAAAACACATGATGTGCTTATTAATTAATCAAAAGTACTCCTATTTTAATTGTTGGTCTATGAAAACGTCTAGATACTAGACGATTTTGCCCATTGTTTCACATCAGTATACAGTGCAGATAAACATAATTTTATCCTATTTGTTCTCTTCTCCGAAACATTGATACATTTCTTCCTACACCAGATTCTGCTGTACTGCTTTAAAAAGAATTGTAGCTGAAGGTTCGAAATAATGACAGAAAATTATCTGTCACACCGAGCTGCACAACAAGGGCCAATACTGCAAAACGTCACAACAAATTTCTCTTCATATCCAGCGTGTGCTTGAGCAGACCCACAGGACAGACGGAAATGGGAAGCTCTTGTGCCGAAATGATGTTTTCTGCATTCCACGAGTGGCTCTTCTCCGAATTCATTATGCTTTTCTGTTTCTGATATAACCGTGCCGTCTCAGAGAGGAATATTTGTTTACAGCTTGCTCGACAAACAAGTGCGCTGTTATTTTGGACGCTGAGTCTGGTTAACCCCACAGTGTAGATGCGATTGTCTCCAAAGCAGACGAGCTGGGATTTCAGCGGCGAGTTTGACTTTGAAATAAAAGGTCGTTCGTATAACGTTGTGATTTCAACCACAACTGTCTTAGTAAACCTTAGTTAGCCTAGTGTTTGCCGTTTTCTTTCCTTGCAAGACTTATGTGTCAGTGCATTTATATAACAAATTTTAAGTGGTATCTAGTTCTTTTTCTGTTTCTCATTAGAACTCCTTGCTTTACAGCATTTCAGCGTTTTGCTTCCTAGCTCTAAATTGTTTCAAAACCAAGGCACAATATAACATTTAATTTAATTAGTTCAAAGAAAAATGGAACCTTGCTGAAAATGTGTTCACCCTCAGGCCATCCAAGATGTAGATGAGTTTGTTGCTTCATCAGAAACAGTTTGGAGAAATTTAGCTCACCAGTGGATCCTCTGCAGTGAATGGGTGCCGTCAGAATGAGAGTCCAAACAGCTGCTGAAAACATCACAATAATCCACATTCTGAATGTTTATAATAAATAAATCTATCAGCAACATGTTTTAAACTTTTTGGACTACCATTCTGACGGCACCCATTCACTCCATTGGTGAGCAGGTGATGTAATGCTAAATTTCTCCAAATCTCTTCTGATGAAAAACACATAAAAGCATCTGTGACCCCCTTGTTCAATTTTAGCCTTACATGTGGCGTATCAGAATAACTTCCTTATCGTTTTCATTACTGAGTTCAGAGCACCTTGGAAGGAGATTGATGACAGGTTTATAAATGGTTTCCTCAAAAGTTTTGACGTTTATTTATAACAGGAGTTTCTCTGTTGTGCTGTTCTGCTGCTCGGCTTTATTGTTCTTGTGTAAGTCAGATTGGTCGAGGTCAGAAACGCCTGTAGCAATAACACAGTCCCTGGAGTCAGACCGCACCGTGACCTAATTTAAAATAGTTTGCAATTTATCCGTGAGCCAAAGTGAAGTGAGTTTTTATTTATATTATAAGTATAATCTGGGCTTTAAATCTGTATTTCTTACATTTAAAATAATTATATTTACATATAAAAATTAGTTATATTTACATGCATATATAGTTACTTAAAATTACTTATTTTTGTATATATATATATATATATTTTATATATATATACAAATATAGATATTTCTAAACTTAATTTGGCACCATTTTTTGGTTTACAATTAAAAAAAAAAGAAAAAAGAAAAAAACTATTTGCACATTTACTGTACTGCACAGTACAGTGGGAAGATATAAAATACTGTATTAATATTTCACTGTAATATTACTGTTACTGTTTTCCTGTATTTTTGAGCCTTTTATTTTATTTTAATTTATTTTAAGCATACTTCCGTTGAATCACCAAAAATAATATTTTAGGAGAAAGCAACATTTGGCCGTTAGCAATAAATAAATAAGGAAGTAAATAAATGAATAGTTTAAAAAAAAATACTATAATATTAATGTTAATGTTTTTACTGTAATTTTAAGATTTATTTTTTATAAAAAAATATTTAAAACTTTTGGATGCAAACCATAAATCAATCAATAAATAAACTCACTGTATTAATACTGTTACTGTTTTTTAAGCATAATAGACTTTATCTCTTAAATCATAGTAAAAATCATAAGAATTTATGCTTTTTAACTATATATTAAATTGTATTATAATAATTGTATATCTTTTTTTAAATAATAAATTTTCCAAACTTTTGGCCATTAGCAATAAATAAATAAATAAATAAATATTTCACTATAATATTACTTTTACTATTTTTACTGTATTTTTAAGCATAACAGACTTCTTTTGAATAATGAAAAATAATAATTTCTCCAAACATTTGGCCATTAATAATTAATAAGTAAGTAAATAAATAAATACATTTGATTAATATTTCACTAATATTACTGTTACTGTTTTACTGTATTTTTAAGCATAAGTGACTTCTTTTGAATAATATAAATTGTATTTTTTCCAAACTTTGACCATTAGCAAGCAATAAATAAATAAATAAATAAATTTTATTTTAAATTGTATTAATATTTCACTGTAATTTTGTTGTTACTGTTTTACCATATTTTTAAGCATAAGTGACGTCCTTTGAATCATAAAATCATTTAATCATATTTTTTGCCCAAAACTTTTGGCCACTATCAATAAATAAATTAATAAATGAATAAAGTATTTTTTTTTAAATGTTATTGATATTTCACTGTAATATTACTGTTACTGTTTTTAGTGTTTTCTTAAGCAAAGGAGACTTTGTTTGAATCATAAACAAATAAAAAAAACTCCA
>NC_133367.1:22302690-22468144 GCF_049309525.1 Garra rufa | reverse complement strand
AATAAACCTTTTTAATTTTTGGCAAACAAACAGAGGTTTGCAGTTAAAATCAATAAATAATAATAATTTAACATTTAAATAATAATCATAGTATTTTTTTCTACAATTAAGTGGTTAATCATGTTTTATTTATCATATTGTTTTTTTGTCAATTATTTAAATAGGAATATTGTTCTGTTTCATGTGAAACCGTACTTTTATTTTGACAGGAGATATCTGTTCATGTGAGATGCAAATGCCAAAAATTAACGGGAGCATCACGCGTGCAGTAAAAAAAAAACGCGTCTCTGCCATTCTAACATACAGAGGCAAACGGAACATGCAGGATTCATATTTAAACGGTCTTTTTGCATTTCAGTTTTCACAGACACTAGTCCATATCGCGATTTGAATTAAGTGACAGACCAACTTTTGATTTATCAATCCAAAAATCGACGAATTTACGTGGCATTCCGCGCTATAGTAAATTAGGTTTTTATGAATGGAGTCCGCGATCCAGTCCATGTTTTCTTGGAGGAGACATTGTAAACGCGCCCCCCTAAGATAATGGTAGGGGAAACACTGGGATATTTAGAAATATACTAGCCTACATTTCCGAAATTCAGGTACCCTATAGGTAGGTAAACATTCTGTAAAATCATTGAGTGATACTTGAGGAACGCTAGTTGGTGCTCCAGTATAATCGGTCCCCTGAAACTCATCCAGTGAGAAACGTTCCGCGATGCAAAATTAAGTGCGATTAAAATGCGTTAAAAAATTTTAACGCGTTATTTTTGTGTAATTAATTAATCTAAATTAACGCGTTAAAGTCCCGGCCCTAATATATATATATATATATGTCACAGTCAGGCGGGGTTGAGGAGTGGAGAGATGGAGGAGGAGAACCGGAGTAGATGAAAAATGCAGTTTTATTAAACAAAACACTGAAACTAATACAAACAAACAAAAACCGGGAGCAAGCAATGAACGCATGTAACAATACATCGACGGACACTGGGGAGTGAGCAGACACAGACTTTATACACAGAAACATGGGCGTGGTCACAAACAAGATAACAAGATGACGAGGGGGAAATACAAATATGGGCAAGACTAAACCAAATGAGAGAGAACTAAAGGGGGAGACAAGGACTAAACCATTAGAACTAGAAACATGGGGGGAAAAACACTTGGAAAACATGACAGAACAGGACAAAACACAGACATATTCCTGACAATATATATATATATATATATATAATATAATATATATATTATATATATATATATATATATATTATATATATATATATGATTAATACAATACATAATTATATTAATATTTCACTGTAATAATAATGTTACTTTTTTACTGTATTGTAAGGCATAAGACACTTGTTATTGACACAGACATTGTTTGAAGTATTATATATATATATGTATATATATATGTATATATATATATATATATATATATATATATATTTATATACACACACCAAACTTTTGGCTATTATCAATAAATAAATAATCAATATCCATCAATATAAATAAATGAATAAATAACAAGTAAATAAATAAATGTATAAATAAATATTTCTTTAATTTGTATTAACATTTCTCTAATATTACTGTTGCTGTTTTTACTGTACTTTTCAGCAAACTTTTCCTCAAACTTTTGGCCATTACCAATAAATGAATGAATAAATGAAAGAATGGGAAAAAAAATATATATATATATATATATATATGTATATATATATATATATATATATATATATATATATTAGGGGTGGGCATAGATTATTTTTTTTAATCTAGATTAATCTAGATTAAATCTTGGAATTAATCTAGATTAATCTAGATTAAAATGGCTAATTTGAATTCTGATGAAGGCATTCAGAATATGTGTGCTACCCAAATAATGACTAAAAGTAAGTCTTCGAGAACGGGTCAGGTGGCGCATTAGACCAGGCGCTCATCTCCTGTTTCCAAAATACATCACAAACTGCTTGACAATTGCATTTACAACATAATTACCTATACAAACTTGTGTAACCATGTACTTCTGCGCAAAAGGCTGCACGACGTGCGCGTTGCCGTTAAATACACAGACGCGCACGGGCATGGATTTCTGCGTGCATAGTCTTCCATTAAACTGCGTTGCTTTTAGAAGCGTCAATTCAGTTGTTGCATATAGTTTAATGTCTTTATTTCGGGATTATCAAAGTAAATTATAACTCACGTGCCCCAGTAAAAAGGGTCTAGCAACGCACCTGCCCTGAAGCGGCTTCATAGCTGCATCCATGTTTGCACGTCTCATTTGATGTGGTAATTTCACAGAAGTTGAAGACTCGTTCTCGCCCCCTACAGTGCAATTCGACTAGGTATACGTCATCCGCGCTAAAATATCAAGGTGAAAGTCATCATATCTTGCGTAGTTTAGACCCAGCTCCCAACCCAACTTTGAGAATAGATTAACGGTGATATTTTTTTTATCGCCCGATAAGAGTCTCACGTTAACGCAGCACGTTAACGCCGATAACGGCCCACCACTAATATATATATATGTATATACATATATATACATATACATATATATATATATATATATATATATATATATACACTGTTTTTTCAAGCATAAGAGACAACTTTTGAATCATACAAAAAATAATATATTTTTGGTCGTTAGCAATAAATATTTTCTATTTTAAATTGTATTGATATTTAACTTTTTTTACTGTAGTTTTAAGCAAAAATATGTTACATTGAATCATAAAAAATATCATTAAAAAAACTAAAAATATTTGGCCGTTAGAAAACAACAACAAACAAAACAATAAATATAAAAAAAAACACCTGTATTCATATTTCACTGTAATATAAATAAGTAAATAAATATTTTTTTTTATTTTAAATTGTATTGATATTTCACTATAATATTACTGTTACTGTTTTTAGTGTTTTTAAGCAAAAGATACTTGTTTGAATAATAAACAAAAAAAATAAAATAAAAATAAAACAATTCTCCAAACTTTTGACCATCAGCATAAATAAATAAATATAATAAATACAAGGTAAATAAATAAATATTTCTTTAAATTGTATAACATTTCACTAATATTACTTACTAATTTTCCTGATAAACAAAATAATAATTTCCCCAAGATGTTGGCCATTAGCAATAAGTAAGTATGTAAACATTTTCTCATTTCAAAAACAAATCCAGTTTTATCAAAAGCCAAAGTAAATTTTTACCCCTAGTGTTTCTCATTTCCCCTTGTGGAAGGCATTTTTTACAAGTCGAAATTGAATTTTAACAAGTGGAGTTCACACATTCCTATTCCCACCATGAAATGCAATTCACAAACTAATGAATAATTAGTATCTAATGCATAATGAAAAGCTAAAAAAATTGTCACAGATTTGTTTGTATCTTTGTTTCGGGGCTTGTAATCCTCCCAGTACTGCAGTGGGTCTGTGTGAGATCTCTCAGCTCCCGCCGTCCACAAGATAAACATCTCAACAGTGCCGTGTCCATTTACACCACTCTCTTGGGTGACTGTGGGATGCCACAGAATAGAAAGTACACACACACACACACACACACACACACATACACAGAGAGAGCGGGGACAATCAGACGCGTGGCTAGATGGAGTCGAGGTTGCATTCTCCTCGGGGACCTTGTTTCTGAGGAAAGATGGTTTATTTTGTCATCTTTCCACTCTCTTTTTCTTTTCTTTCTGCCGTCTTTTCGAGCAGAGGGGTCCTTAAATGTATTAAAGCCCATCAAAGAGTCTTTCAGACAGAATAAAAAAAGGCACAGTCGCAAAAGGACACACGAGCCTTTGGCTTTGAAGAAGAGAGCAGGGACGCGGTCGATGCCGACCAAATTTGATCCCGGTAGTTACCCACAATCCTCGGCTTAGGAGGAGGGGTTTACCGGTTGGTAGAGTTGGAGAGTTGTGGCATCTGCCAATGTCGATACAGAGCAATGCTGACAGGAGACATGTGTGTGGTAGGGAATGAAGACTGTGTGTATACATGCACTATAAAACCAAGACCAAGAATAAAGAAAAAAAGAAAAAATACTGCAGCCTGTCCTCAATGCCCCCCCCCCCCCCCACCTTCAGATAAAAAAAAAAAACATTCCTTTATTATAAACATAAATTAATATACATAATTTGTAACATAAGAGACTTCCACTATAAAATGATTAATAAAAACTTTTGGATGTTAGAAATAAATATATGAATGAATGAATGAATGAATGAATGAATGAATGAATGAAAGAATGAATGACTAAAATTAATATTTCACTGTAATATTACTGTTGTTATTTTACTGTATTTTAAGCATAACCCCCCCCCCCCCAACTTTTGGCCATAAACTGATAAACAAACAAACAAATAAATAAATTGTATTAATATTTTACCGTAATAATACTGTTACTGTTTTTACTGTATTTTTAAGTATTAAACAATTTGTTTGAATCATAAACATAATCATTTTTCTAAGCTGTTAGCTGAAATAAAATAAAAAAAGACTATTTTACTGTAATATTGATGTTACTGCCGTTACTGTATTTTTAAGCATAATAGACTTTAATTTAACCCTAAAAAATGTTTTCAAACTTTTGGCCATTAGAAATAAATAAACACACACACACACACACACACACACACACACACACACACACACACACACACACACACACACATATATATATATATATATATATATATATATTGTCACAGTTCTGTCTGTTTGTCATTGGTTTTTCCCATTTGTCTTTCCCCCGTTGATCTGTCATTTGGTTTAGCCCTTCGTCAGTGTGATTCCCTGCACCTGCCCTTGTACAATTAGTCACCTGTGTTTAATGATTAGTCACCCTTTATAAGTTTGTCTTTCAGTTCAGTTGATGTCGGTCTTTATTTGATGTTACTGTTACATGTGTGTGGATTATCCTGCCTGTTCCTGTCTGTTCCTTGAAGAAGATATTAAATATAGTGTTAATTGTTGATCTCAACTTCGTCTCGTTCATCCAGCACGTCTATACCGTAACATATATATATATATAATTGTTTTAAACATAAACATAGCAATATTTCACTGTAATATTACTGTTACTGTTTTTACTGTATTTTAAGCATTAGCATTAGAATTCCCCCCCCCAAAACTTTTGTCAGTAAACTGATGAATAAATAAATAAATAAATAAATAAATAAATAGTATTAATATTTTACCTTAATAATACTGTTACTGTTTTTTTTACTGTATTTTTAAGCATAATAAATTTCTTTTGATTCATAAAAATAATATTTTTTCCAAACTTTTGGCCGAAATAATAAATAAATAAATAAATAAATTAATTAAATTAAATTAATAAATAAATAGCATTACTATTTCACTGTAATGTTACTGTTACTGTTTTTACTGTATTTTTAAGCATAATAGACTTCAGTTTAATCCTAATTTTTTTTCTTCAAACTTTTGGCCATTATAAATAAATAAATAAATATATTTAAATATAAGCATAGCAATATTTCACTGTAATATTACTGTTTTTACTGTATTTTAAGCATTAGCATTAGAATTCCCCCCTCCAAACTTTTGGCCGTAACCTGATAGATAGATAGATAGATAAATAAATAAATAAATAAATAAATATAGTGTTACTATTTCACTGTAATGTTACTGTTACTGTTTTTACTGTATTTTTAAGCATAATAGACTTCGATTTAATTTTTTTTTTTAACTTTTGGCTGTTAGAATTAAATAAATAAATACATTTAAATATAAACATAGGAATATTTCACTGTAATATTACTGTTACTGTTTTACTGTACTTTAAGCATTAGCATTAGATTTTTTTCCGTGAACTGAAATATTAATGAAATATTTTATATATTTAAATATAAGCATAGCAATATTTCACTGTAATATTACTGTTACTGTTTTTACTGTATTTTAAGCATTAGCATTAGAGTTTTCCCCCCAAACTGATAGATAAATAAATAAATACATAAATAAATAAATAGTATTAATATTTTACCTTAATACTGTTACTGTTTTTTACAGTATTTTTAAGCATAATAAATTTCTTTTGAATCATAAAAATAATAAATTTTCCAAACTTTTGGCTGAAATAAATAAATAAAATTACTATTTCACTGTAATGTTACTGTTAATGTTGTTACTGTATTTTTAAGCATACTATGCTTAAAAATACTTCTATTTAATCATTTTTTTTTCAAACGTTTGGCCATTAAAAATAAGTAAATAAATAAAACAGCAATATTTCACTGTAATATTACTGAATTTTTACTGAATTTTTTTAGTATAAGAGACTTCTTTTGAATTATAAAAAATATATATTTTCTTTCAAACTTTGGCCATTGGAAATAAAATAAATAAATATTTTTCTTTTAAATTGTATTAATACTTTGCTGTAATAATGCTGTTACTGTTTTTACTGTACAGTCGTGGACAAAAGTTTTGAGAATGACACAAATATTAGTTTTCACAAAGTTATCTGCTCAACTGCTTTTAGATCTTTGTTTTAGTTGTTTCTGTGATGTACTGAAATATAATTACAAGCACTTCATATGTTTCAAAGGCTTTTATCGACAATTACATGACATTTATGCAAAGAGTCAGTATTTGCAGTGTTGGCCCTTCTTTTTCAGGACCTCTGCAATTCGACTGGTCATGCTCTCAATCAACTTCTGGGCCAAATCCTGACTGATAGCAACCCATTCTTTCATAATCACTTGTGTTGGAGTTTGTCAGAATTAGTGGGTTTTTGTTTGTCCACCCGCCTCTTAAGGATTGACCACAAGTTCTCAATGGGATTAAGATCTGGGTATTTTCCAGGCCATGGACCCAAAATTTCAACGTTTTGGTCCCCGAGCCACTTAGTTATCACTTTTGCCTTATGGCACGGTGCTCCATCGTGCTGGAAAATGCATTGTTCTTCACCAAACTGTTGTTGGATTGTTGGAAGAAGTTGCTGTTGGAGAGTGTTTTGGTACCATTCTTTATTCATGGCTGTGTTTTTGGGCAAAATTGTGAGTGAGCCCACTCCCTTGGATGAGAAGCAGCCCCACACATGAATGGTCTCAGGATGCTTTACTGTTGGCATGACACAGGACTGATGGTAGCACTCACCTTTTCTTCTCCGGACAAGCCTTTTTCCAGAAGCCCCAAACAATCGGAAAGAGGCTTCATTGGAGAATATGACTTTGCCCCAGTCCTCAGCAGTCCATTCGCCATACTTTTTGCAGAAGATCAATCTGTCCCTGATGTTTTTTTTTTGGAGAGAAGTGGCTTCTTTGCTGCCCTTCTCACCAGGCCATCTTCCAAAAGTCTTGGCCTCACTGTGCGTGCAGATGCGCTCACACCTGCCTGCTGCCATTCCTGAGCAAGCTCTGCACTGGTGCCACTCCGATCCCGCAGCTGGACTTTCTTGGACGCCCTGAAGCCTTCTTAACAAGAATTGAACCTCTTTCCTTGAAGTTCTTGATGATCCTATAAATTGTTGATTTAGGTGCAATCTTAGTAGCCACAATATCCTTGCCTGTGAAGCCATTTTTATGCAACGCAATGATGGCTGCACGCGTTTCTTTGCAGGTCACCATGGTTAACAATGGAAGAACAATGATTTCGAGCATCACCCTCCTTTTAACATGTCAAGTCTGCCATTCTAACCCAATCAGCCTGACATAATGATCTCCAGCCTTGTGCTCGTCAACATTCTCACCTTAACAAGACGATTACTGAAATGATCTCAGCAGGTCCTTTAATGACAGCAATGAAATGCAGTGGAAATTTTTTTTGGGATTAAGTTAATTTTCATGGCAAAGAAGGACTATTTAATTCATCTGATCACTCTTCATAACATTCTGGAGTATATGCAAATTGCTATTATAAAAACTTAAGCAGCAACCTTTCCAATTTCCAATATTTATGTAATTCTCAAAACTTTTGGCCACGACTATATATATATTAAACTTTTGGCCATTAGCAACAAATAAATAAATAAAAAGTAAATACATTGGATTAATATTTCACTGTATTATTACTATTACTGGTTTTTTTTTTTTGTCTGTATTTTCAAGCATAACAGACTTCTTTTGAATCATAAAAATAATACTTTTTTCAAACATTTTGCCCAGAGCAATAAATAAATAAATATATTTTTAAATCTTTTTTAAATTATATTAATATTTTAATTTAATATTACTGATACTGTTTTTTACTGTATTTTTAAGCATAAAATACTTTTTTTGACTGATTTTTTTTTTTTTTTTTTTTTTAATATTCGGCTGTTATTAATCAATCAGTAAATAAATATTTCACAGTAATATTTCTGTTACTGTTTTTACTGTATTTTTAGGGATAAGAGACGTCTTTTGTATTATAAAAAAAATTCCCCCAAACTTTTAACTTTTAGCAATAAATAAATAGATAAATAAATATTTTGAATCACAAATCTGCATCATTTCTGTTTTTATTTATTTATTTATTTATTTTTTTTAATAAGGTGCAACATCTATAAAAGCTGATAAATGAACAGGTCCTCAGTTATGTTTAATCTATGTCTCCTGAGCTCAAAACATCCAGATTTATTCACGGTAATGTTGTATACTTTAATGTGACTAACTCCCAATTTTTTATTCAAAAAGGCAGCATAAAATAGAGAATATGAAATGAGAAAATGACCAAAAAATGTAGTCTAAGTCTTTACACTGACATCAAACTCAGATATGAAGGGCTATAAAACCTTTTCAGATCAAAATGAGGCCTCTTTATCTCTGTCTCTGTACTTAAGAGTGCAAAATATAATGAATATTAAAAAAACAGTCTTTCCTTATTTCACAGCAAAGAGTCTGAAATGCAGATTAAATGCTCTATTGGAATCTCATTACCGGCTTCGTTTTCAAACGAGCTTTGAGAATTTTAAAGAGTGAATAATCAGACCTAATATAATGTAAATTAATTTATTAAAGAAGTTTACACAAAGGTTGACCCTGAGCTGATATGCAGTATAAATATCAGGAGGGTGTAGCAACAGATCAAAGGAAGCCCTGCAGACTTCTTTCCAAGGCTTTCTCCAAACCTTTAAAAATTCAGAAACACGTCCCTCACGAAACCTCACTTTGATACAGATCTAGCGCTAAACGCCTGTGCTAAGTCTCTTATTCTTAATAAAGCGCCTCAAACAAAGTACCAGGAGATACAGCTTCCGTTTGAAAGAGTCTTGCCTTAATTAAATCTTAAATCGAGTCTTAGTTCTAATCTTCGCTTTTTCATGTTAGCTTTGAAAGATACATTAGATGATTCTGGTTTGCCCATAAACAGAAATAGCTGCTTCTTTGTTGCATATTCATCCGCTGATGTATTGTTTATTGCAGTCCCTTGTGTTTCCGTGTTTGTTGTTGTATGTAATCAATGTTTATCAGAAAAGTCCTTAGAGAAATTCTGTCACATCCATAATTAATGCATATGGCGGTCTTTAGAGGGAACAAACTATCCCTGCTGCTTGGGAGAGGGAGACAGGACCGCTCTATTTATTAAAAACCAAAAAAGAGGCCGCAGTCTACAGTTCTCTTGTATTTTATCCAAAGACCATATAATGATGCCAAAGTTCTTTACACTGTAATTTTTGTTTTTTAGAATAGTCTATACAACTCTACTACTGTAGCTTTAATACATCTATATATAAGTGACCTCTGTTAAGACTGGCTAACTTTAAAGCAGTGCTTGAAACTGCTTAGTAATGCACTAAAAAACACTGAATTATCAAAACCCTGAAATCTGCATAGCAACACCCTGGCAACTACCCATAACACTATAGGTACCACATAGCAATGCACTAAAATATATTCAGAGCACATTTCCACTGCATAGCAACGCCCTGATAACCATCAAAAACCCTGCATTAGCAAAGATGTAACACTTAGAATAGAATCAAAACTGCATAGCAACAACTTGGAACCACCCACTGTAGCATAACAACACGCTACAGATATTCCAAACACTTAAGCAACTGCATAGCAACCAGCTAGGAACTGTGTAAAGGTGTTGACAAAGAATTCTACTTAGAAAAAACTACATAGCAACCCCCCAGCAACCACCCAGAATATGTTAAAAGCATATCAATGTTCTAAAAATATTCAAAACACATTAACAATTGCATAGCAACACCTTGAAAACCACCCAGAACATTATAGGAACCATAGTGCAACAAAGTAAAACCACTTTAATTACATTAGCAAACATAGAGAAATAGCCTGGCAACTACTGGTAACACTACAGGAACCACATAGCAATGCACTAGAATGTATTCAGAGCACATTTTCCACTGCATAGCAACACTCTGACAACCACCAACAAGGCTGCATTAATAAAGATGTAATGCTTAGAACAGACTGAAAACTGCATAGCAACACCCTGGAAACCATGCACAACACTCTACAAATTGCATAGCACTGCACTAAAAAATAGTTAGAGCACATTAACAGCTGCATTGCAACACCCTAGTAACCCCCCTAAAACACTGAATTAGCAAAAACCCTGAAATCTGCATAACAACACCCTGGTAACTATCCATAACACTATAGGTACCACATAGCAATGCACTAAAATATATTCAGAGCACATTTTCCACTGCATAGCAACGCCCCGGTAACCACCGAAAACCCTGCATTAGCAATGATGTAACACTTAGAATTGAATCAAAACTGCACAGCAACAACTTGGAAACCACCCACTGTAGCATAACAACATGCTACAGATATTCCAAACACATAAGCAACTGCATAGCAACACCCTGGCAACCACTCATAACACTTTAGGAACAGTATAACCATGAACAAAAAATCTTAAGAATCAACAACTGCATATAAACACCCTGGCAACCACCCACAACATTTTAATGACTACATAACAATGTTTTAAAAATCTTCTGGGCACATTAACAACTGCATCGAAACACCCTGGAAACCACATACAATGCTGTATGAATTGCATATCAAGGAACTAAAAAAATATTTAGCATTAACATTAACAGCTGCATAGCAACGCCCGGTAACCCCCTACAAGACTGAATTAGCAAAGATGTGAAACTTAGAACACACTGAAATCTCAACATTTTAACAACTGCATAACAATGTTCTAAAAATCTTCTGAACTCATTAACAATTGCATAGCAACACCCTGGGAACCACACACAACACTTTAGGATGTGCATAGTAAAAGTCTATGCAAACATTCATATCAATTTTAGCATACCATTTTGAAATTGTATAGCAATGTTTTAAAAATCCTTTGAACACATTGACAACTGTATAGTAACACCCTAGCAACCTCCACAACACCAAAGGGTGTGCATAGCAAAAATCAATGCAAACATTCATATCAAATTTTTAGCACAACATTTTAACAACTGCATAGCAGTGTTTTAAAATCTTTTGAACACATTGACAACTGTATATTAACACCCTAGCAACCCCTACAACACTTCAGAATGTGCATAGTGTTCATAGTAAATATTCAGAACAACTGCATAGCAACGCCTTGGCAAACACCAACAACACTGCGTTATCAAAGATGTGACACTTAGAATAGAATCAACACTGCATAGCAACAACCTGGAAACCACCCACTTTAGCTTAACATTATTGTACAACAATTTCAAACACATAAGAAACTGCATAGCATCACCCTGGCAACCACTCATAACACTTTAGGAACAGCTATGTACAAAAAATATAAAAATATTATGCAAATGTTGACAGCTAATATTTAGCACAATATTTTAACAAGTGCATAGCAACACTTTAGGATATTCATAGTAAAAATCTATGCAAATATTTATAGCAAACTTTTATCAACATTTTAACAACTGCGTAGCAATGTTCTAAAAATCTTCTGAACACAATAACGACTGCATAGCAACACCCTAGCAACCCCCACAACACTTTAGCATGTTCATAGTAAAAATCTATGCAAATTTTTATAACAAACTTTTATCACAACATTTTAACAACTGCGTAGCAATTTTCTAAAAATCTTTTGAACACATTAACAACTCCATAGCAACACCCTAGCAACCCCCACAACACTTTAGGATGTGCATAGTAAACTGCATAGCAGTGCCTTGGCAAAAACCCCACAAAACATTTAGAACAGACTCAAAACTTCATAGCGAAACCCTGGCTAATGCTCACAAAACTCAAAATGTCAAATCTTGCTGTGGAGGAAATATTCTGAGACATAAAAGTGTCTGTGACAGTACATCAAGATCTTTTATTGCAAAAGAACAAAACACCTATTATATGTCCTCTTACATTATTATAATTCCACATTGTTCTCTCTGTAATGCACACTAGCTTCACCCAAGTTTCTCTGATCTAAACACAAGCCCTCTAGGTATGCGGCACCATGACGCCATCTTGGATTTTATGGGTTATCAATCTCCATCCACGAGTAACGTCTCAGATTAATGACCTCACTATTCTGCTGTCCCACTCTGATTACCTCACCATGGCCACCTATAACAGAGCCATTTGGACGTGCGGGAAATGGAGCCCTGGCCCATCATGCCTTCGGTAATGATGAAGCCAAACAATAGTATGAGAAATAAAATGAGAGATGGGAGAGAAAATGAGAAAATGGAAGCCTCACGAGGTAGCGGTGATGTAATTCTTTCCCGACGAGAGCAGCCAAGGGATTCGAGCCGCAGATTCGCTTAAATACTCGCAAAATAAAAGATTAACTAAACACGCTGGGCTCATTTTGTGAAGAGCTTAATTACCGTTGTGTTTCATTTCTGGATGACTCTGCAGCTGTTTGAACTCATTTCGATGAGGAAAAGAGTGAAAGGCCTCGCATTTAAAAGACACAAAACGGCATTTGCAATGTGTTTAACCTTGGTAATGTGACATATTAAAACAAAAATATGCATCGACTGGAAATAATTAGGGATATACATGAGTTTACCCATCGGGTTTGCTTAGATTGTAAAAAAGCAGGATGTGAATTTACATTAGACATTTCAGAGCTAGATAAAAATCGATGAATTCCCTTCAGAAAATGTAAAACTCGTTGCTATAACCTTGCAGTGCAGTGCAGTGATTTCAAACCTTCTTAGATAGACGCAGATGTGCCAGTCGGCCTGATTCCTTCGGTTGTCCTTATGTCTTCACCGAGCAGGAGTTCACTAGGGCTGTTCAAGGACTGATGTGACGTGTTGGCAGCAATCATGGTGTGGGATTTACCACCATCAGAATTGGTTGTATCAAGTGGAAGCAATCAGAATCCACGCCACTCAAGGCCTAACAGAGGTTTTTTTTTTTTTCCCACAAGGGTCCAGCATTGAGAAAGGTTTGCTGTAGTCTAGACTAAACCACTGAAGTCAGATTATTTACACAGAAACTCTGGCTTTTACAGTAATTGATTCGGAATTGATCTGATACGATATGCTCAAACTACTCTAACTAAAAAATAATATTACATCATTGTGATGTGTACATAATTACATAGACATACTAAAAAGTGGCTTTAGAAGACAATATATTGATTGTTTTATTTCCATGCCATTGAACGTGAGCTTATAACTGACCTTCAGTCCACAGCAATCCATTTAGCTGAGTTTGACAATATGTCCGGAGAAGATTTAGAGGCTAAACATGTTCTTCCGTTCAAAACAAACGGATGAAGGTCAATAGAATGTAACAAAATCACAAAATTTGGTAAGATTGATGCTTACAACAAGAAAGAAGAATGTCTCAGCATGGGACTGGAAAAACTGAAGAGGACAATTCGAAAACAAATCCTAAATTCTTGAGCATTTTTGCTTCTCGAAGTAATTTGAATGTTGAAAGATCTTTTTACTGGAAAACAAGACAAATTATATACTGAAGAAAAAATTGTTGTAGAAACAATTTTCACTCAGAAATTGCTTATGGAAGCCCATTTCCACCAATGAAAAATAAAATACAAAAGGTTATTGGGATTTTTTTTTTTCTTCTCAGAAGTGTGAGTTATAAATCGCAATTTTGACAAATGAAGTCAGAATTGTGCGATATAAACAGGCAATTCCAACCTTTTTCTCATTTGTGTGATATAAACTTGCTATTGCGAGTTATGAATTCTGTTATGTAAACTCACAATTGTGAGTTATTAAGTCAGAATTACAAGATATAAACTCACAATTTTGACTTTTTTTTTTACTCAGAATTGTGATATAAACAGTGGCGGAGCCAGAGGGGTGTCCGGGGTGGCACCCCAAAATTCTATTTGCTGCTGGCAGTAGCTGATGCTGATTGACATCTCATTTGTCTAAAGAAGTTTTAGAATTTTGCCGGCAACGCTGCTTAAGCCATTTTCAAATCAAGAAGAGCCAAAGACATGAACATGGCTTCAAGGTAAAACGAATAATAAAACATAATATTTAAAATAATATTTTATAGTTTATTATAAGGTTTGTTTGCTGAGTAACATTTATTATCCGTTGTGTATGAGCCGACAACATCAGTTAATTTAATGAGATTAGAGAGATCACATCGCACTTTAGACAGTTAACGCTATACGTCATCTGTGCTAGTATTACATGCACATACCATGTATGCACAGGGCTCGAAATTTCGACCGTTTTTGTCGCATATGCTCCCAAAATTTAATCTGCGCGACCTCAAATTATATTTGGGAGCATTTTGATGATAATTCAGCGGCAGAGTTGCACTCATGCAGGGGCGTAATTTTCACTGGGGACACGCTTTTCAAAATCCCGTTTGTGTCCTCCCACTTTTGTTAAAGTAATCTCTTGTATTGTAGAATGCACACTCAGCACCGCCGAGTTTCGCTTGATCGTTAAAACAAAACCAAAAGTAAAACCCGCACGCACATTCAAAAGCAATTTTAAAACCCCACATTCAGAGAGCAACTCCTCAATGCACGAGAATTAGGCTACATAAAATATCGAAGCTGTTATTAAATATTAGTATGGGCATGGGCTATAATAAGTTGTGTAGTTGTCTAGCTCTGTATAATGCTTGAAAGATTCGGTCTCTATTTGCACTTTGAATATTGAAAGAGTAGCCTACTTTGATTATGGCTGCATTTATTGTCTACACGACTAAGAAAGAACTGTGTCGTTTATTTTTTGTTATTTATAATATATTTTGTTATTTATGTAGGTTGTTAAAAAATGCAGTGTTTGCTTCTAATTTAAATGACTGTACCTATAATAGAGAAAATAAACATCTCGTTCATGTACTCATATTTTCATTCATTCTTGTCCGTTGCTTAAAGCATAAAATAAATATATAAGAAAGGCTTTCAGAATCAGCCCATTTTCTTGTAAAACATCGGCAATCAAAATGAAGAACCATGAAGAATCAATATCAGTGCATTACTAAAAAAGAAATTGGGTGCTCCTAATTTGTTTTACTTTTTGAAGTTGAGAGCACCAGTGCTACCAAGTAAAAAAGTTAATTTCGTGTCCTGTATGTAAGTTATTATATTTAATTAACAATGTTATTTCGACTTTGTACAATTTCTCTTGTTACACCAGTGAGCAATGCAACTTGCGAGAGAAGCTTCTCTGCGTTAAAACTTATTAAAACCCACGTTAGGACAACAATGTGTGATGACAGGTTAAGTCACCTAGGGATTCTCAGTGTTGAGTCAAGGAGGGCACGCTCCCTCAACATGGATGAATTCGTGAAACTTTTTGTCAGTTCTCATCAGAACCGCAGAATTATGTTGTTTTAAACATACCTAGGATAAGTTTGTAACTGATTACTAAAACTGTGTTTTTGTTTTTCTTTTCAAATCCAGGTCTGTTTGATGTCTGCTATGTCTAATTGCAGTATTTTTTGTTTGGTTGTTTTTTCTTTATGCTAATGTTTTTGTAAATGAACTCAGCATAGTTTTTGCAAATAAAACTTTAGAATTCCTTAATTTATTATTTCAACTTTATGAGTATAGTGCGTGTCTGTGTGTGGACCCCCTGAAATAGCAGTGGCCACCCCCTGGCCACCCCATGTAAAAAATTGTAGCTCCGCCACTGGATATAAACTTGCAAGTGCAAGTTATAAAATCAGAATTGTAAGATATAAACAGGCAATTCTGACTTTTTCTTCTCAGAATTGTGAGATATAAACTTCCAATTGTGAGTTTTGAAATCAGAATGGCAAGATATAAACATGCAATTCTGACTTTTTTTTCAGAATTGTGTTTTGTAAACTCGCAATTGTGAGTTATTAAGTCAGAATTACGAGATATAAACTCGCAATTCTGACTTTTTCTTCTCAGAATTGCGAGTTATAAACATGCAATTCTGACTTTTTTTACTCAGAATTGTGATATAAACTTGCAATTGCGAGTTATAAAGTCAGAAATGCAAGATATACACTTGTAATTCAGACTTTCTCACTCAGAATTGTGATATAAAATTGCAATTGTGAGTTATGGTCAGAACTGTGAGATATAAAAAGGCAATTCTGACTTCTTCTTCTCAGAATTGCGTGATACAATATAAACTTGCCATTGCCATTTATAAAGTCAAAATTATGAGACAAACTTGAAGTTCTGAGAAGTCTTCTTTTCCCTTCAGAACTGGACTTTTTAACTTAAAAAAAGTCTTTTAATTGTGAGATATAAACTCGCAATTGTGAGAAAATAAAAAGTCAGAATTGCAAGATATAAACTCACAGTTCTTATAAAAAAAGTCAGAATTGTGTCTTTATTTCTCGCAACAATTCATATCCCACAATTCTGACTTTATATCTCGCAATTCTGACTTAATTACTCATAATTTCGAGTTTATATCTCAATTCTGAGGAAAAAGGTCAGAACTTTGAGTTTAAAAATCGCAATTACCTTTGTATTTTTTATTCAGTGGTGAAAATGGGCTTCCATAATTTCTAGTAAATTTCAAAAACGGTATTTTTTTTGTAATTACAATATAATTACAATGTAATTAATATATGTGACCTGATCCAGCAAAATGAGTCAGAGTGACCCACATTTCAAAATTAAGATTATGGTATCAATGAAAAGAGGTTTAAGCTTAAAAATTATATCCTTTTCAAAGTGATACCTTGAATGGTTTTAAAGATATACCTGTCACAAGGATGGTCAGAGACGTTCGGATCCATTTGCAGCATTTATTCAACAAAACAAACACAAAGGGGCAGGCAGAAATCGTCGTCAAAAAACAGGCAGAAAGGTCGGGGCTGGCAGCGAGAATCAAACACGGGGAGGAGTCCAGGAATCAAAACACAGGAAAAACAAACTCGGGAAGAAACGCTCGGAAATAAAGACCATACGGAACAATAAGACTTCGCAAGGTGGCTGTGTGCGTGAGAAGCTTAAATGCAGTCAGTGTGATGAGGTGTAGCTGTGAGCGGTAATCAGTGCAGTGAGAAACAAGGAGCAGGTGAATGCAGTGATTAGTGCAGAGGCTTGTGGGGAATGAAGTCCATGATGTGAAGTGCAAGAGTTAATGATGACAAGACGACCAATACGTGACAGAGCCCCTCCCCAAGGAGCGGCTTCCAGACACTCTAACCACCTAATGAAACCCGGAGGGTGGTGGAGCGGAGGCGGAACAGGGGGAGGGATGGAGGGCCAGGTCCATGTGGGGGTACTGGAACTATGAACTGAGGCGGAGCCGACGGAGGGAGAAGCCATGGGGGAGGAAGGGTTGGCTCCTGCATGGGGCCGACCGACGGAGGTGGAGCCGCTGGAGCCCGAGGGAGAACCGGAGAGTCGACGATCCTAGGTGACACAGAGGATCCGGAGGGCCAAGGCGGAACCCAAGGCTCTGGCGACCCCTGCGGAGATGGAGGTCTGGAGGTACGCAGTGGAGGCTCTGGAAGGCCGGGCGGGACCAGCGGAGACTCCGGGAAGGCGGCCATCTTGCGAACCGGCTCTGGGTTGGCAGACATCTTATGCTGTGGCTCTGAGCTGGAACTTACTGTGGAAAGATGGTCCTCCTCCACAATTCCCACAGTAAAAGGAGAGCCACACAACAAAAGAGCAAGATCCATATAATATTGCAAAGTCCAGCCCGGTTCAAACATTGGCATGAGGGAAGCCAATGGCTCTAAGAGTCCTCCACGGAAGAAAATCATCAGACATCCCTCATCCATAGTTGACTGATTAGCCAATTCAAGAAAGTCCCTTGCATACTCCTCAACAGACCGCTCACTTTGTTTTAGACGCATGATCTGTACTGTTCGATGCGTGCTGGAACCGGATGACATCATACTAGCTGCTGGATCCTTCTAGCGGCGAAGTCTTCTGTCACAAGGAGGGTCAGAGACGTTCGGATCCATTTGCAGCATTTATTCAACAAAACAAACACAAAGGGGCAGGCAGAAATCGTCGTCAAAAAACAGGCAGAAAGGTCGGGGCTGGCAGCGAGAATCAAACACGGGGAGGAGTCCAGGAATCAAAACACAGGGAAAACAAACTCGGGAAGAAACGCTCGGAAATAAAGACCATACGGAACAATAAGACTGGTGGCTGTGTGCGTGAGAAGCTTAAATGCAGTCAGTGTGATGAGGTGCAGCTGTGAGCGGTAATCAGTGCAGTGAGAAACAAGGAGCAGGTGAATGCAGTGATTAGTGTAGAGGCTTGTGGGGAATGAAGTCCATGATGTGAAGTGTAAGAGTTAATGATGACAAGACGACCAGTACGTGACAATACCCATTTGAATTATGGTCGTCTGCTCTTTTTTTCCAATTGAAAACCTGAGAAAATCGCTTTTAAAGTTTTTTTGCCTTGTTTTTTGTTGATATCTTTCAAAAACCAATGCATTTAAAGGGATAAACTATTGATTTTACAGCTTAATTTGACCAAACCATATATATAAATGCAATTAACCAGGCTGAAGCTCAAATTATTTAAAAGTATTTATTTGAATAAAACATCGCACGTACACATACATGTACACGCAGTCACAGAGAGAAAGTGTGTCTGTCATCAAATGACAGAAAACACGGCTCTCCATTGTACTTGTCAAAAAATGCTGCATATTTACATAAAGATTGCCTAAATCGACATACTACAATTGTATGGATCAGAACCATAATTAACTGTGTTAATTTTTATCACATTATTTTTGTAAAATGTTACACTGACAGCCATAACAGAAATGCTTCTGAAATCCAACATGACATGAATTAATATAGAGAGTCTGTGGGATTTTGAACCCGAAGGCCGGCAAAATTTCCATTACAATATGATGCAATCGCTTGGATCCAAAAGCTCGGATTTCCTCATCATTTTGAGCCACTATAAACTCAAAGGCTGAAAAACATGTTAACGACACAATGCTTTCAATCTCCTCCACACCTTTCTGAATGGAAGTGCACAGTTTGATTCCTGTGCGGCTTTTACGAACAACAGCCGCTCCCCATGTCTCACTATCGCGGATACTACAAACACACGGCAAACGAGATATGCTGTCTTCAGTAAAACAGACTGAAATGCTACCATTTTGCATTGTTAACAAAAGTTTTTAAAACGTATGCTTGTGTAGTTTCAGATTGTATCTCAAAGTACATTTCAGCGTGAGAACAGAGTGTGTTTCCCACTCCCCTATTTCCCTCCTGCTGAGTGTTCGGCTTTAAGGAGAGAATTAACTGTGAGAGACTCTAAAACCTGTCTCAGTCAAAATTCACATTTTGGTCTTCAGTGTTTCAGTGCCTGAAATGACGACTACTGGTTAAGTCATGCTTAAAATGTATCAAGAACTACCTTCACAATGGCAATTCTCACAATTACATTTCACCAACTGTTCCCAAGCTGACTTTTAGTGGATGTACAAAGCTGGTTCATCACATTAGCTACAAACACGTCTGCTAACAACAACCAGAAAGTGTCTAAACAGGTTTTGTGGGGCAGCTGTACATAAAAATAGCATTGCTATACATAGTAGATGACATTTACAGTAAACCAGTGAGGTCTCTTTCCAGCAACATTATTCTCTGCACATCTGTGGGATTGACTTCACAGACATTTCCCTTTGAGTAGCCTATATCGAGTAGTCGTTCATGAATGTCTGTAAACCCCATGCTGAGAAGACTATTAGGTCTGAAATAGCACTCAGTAGGATAATAATGGCTAATAATGTTGTCTGTCCCAGTTCCAGAAGTTTACCTGAATGATGGACGTGGAGGCTATTTATTATCCCATAAATCCACTTAGCGGGAGCAATTTCTAAGGTTTCTAAGGACTGGAGGCGTATGTTTCCTGCTGTCACCTGGATGTCTGCATTTAAGTTTTTATGAACCTAGTACTACTAATTTTGACAGCGTAGTGGGTAGATTGTCACTCCACTCTTGTTCATAAGAAAGATGTTCAATGTGTTCTGCAGCGTTCAAGTCCACATTTATAGCATTGTGCTAGGTGTTTATTTGCTAATCATATTTTATCTGTACAATACATTTTACCTGAGTGAAACTATTGTAAAATCATCCGTAATTCAATCAATGAATTGTTACATTTGGTGAAACTCGTAAATTGGAATTGGATAAATTGGGACAAATAAGTATTACCTCCTAAACTTAACCATTTGAATTACTATGAGTTCCCCTTCAGTCGTTTCACTACGACGTTACATATGGGAACTCACCTGAGAGACCAATCATCCCTGAGCCTTATTCAAAAGGCCAATGAACATTGGCGAGTGGAATTTGTGTGCCAAGCCACTCCCCCGTACATACGGGTATATAAGATGGCGGCGCGCACCACTCATTCAGATTTTTCACTTCAGAGCCTTCATGCTCGAGCCGCTGCATTCAGCATTCTCTTCAAGGAAGAAATACAGAGTTCTTCGAGTTCATCACTCTCTCTTCGCTGGTGCGCATCCAAAACTAAAAGAGCAATTTCTATTACATCTGTTTGGCAGCCATCAGCAGATCTCCCGCGGGCTGCCGTTTTCACGGCAATCAAGCCGCCTGCACTCCAGCGAGCAAGCCCCGTCGAGTGCTCAGCCGCCCCGCGACTTCTCCCTGGGCAGACCGGGAGTTAAAAGAGTGAATTTCTCGCGGCCGTTCGGACGTTCTTTTCAGAATGCCCTTTCGGCCGTGCATTTCTGGGTGTGGTAGTTTCCTCTCCTCTGCGGACGGACATGATCTGCTGAGGCAGCGCTCATGGATGGTTCATGTCCGCACTGCGATCGCATGACCATGGCCACGCTGAAGTCCCGCCACTCGTTCGCGAGCCGACTCCCCCCGCCTTCCTTCCGCTTTCACGGCAATCAAGCCGCCTGCACTCCAGCGAGCAAGCCCCGTCGAGTGCTCAGCCGCCCCGCGACTTCTCCCTGGGCAGACCGGGAGTTAAAAGAGTGAATTTCTCGCGGCCGTTCGGACGTTCTTTTCAGAATGCCCTTTCGGCCGTGCATTTCTGGGTGTGGTAGTTTCCTCTCCTCTGCGGACGGACATGATCTGCTGAGGCAGCGCTCATGGATGGTTCATGTCCGCACTGCGATCGCATGACCATGGCCACGCTGAAGTCCCGCCACTCGTTCGCGAGCCGACTCCCCCCGCCTTCCTTCCGCGGTAAGTCGTTGAGCCGTCAATGCTTTTCGGCCACCGCGGCGAGGTGCGGGGCGGACTTACAAGTTACTGTACCCTCGATGGTGGGGCAGCCAGGGGTATGTGGCGATCCCCCAGGTCGAGCACGCTGTAGCAGTACATCTCTGCCCGCGTGGCGCTGCCACCTGGCGGGACCGTCCGCATCTCCCGTCCAGGGCGTGCGAACGTTTGTCCGCTCTCGCGGGCCGCGTTTATCACGCCGCTGGACAGGCTGCTACCGCCTTGCACGCCATGGCCACCCTCCAGGTGTATCAGGCCCAGGCGCTTAAACAACTGCACGAGGGTGGTCCTGACCAAGGCACCATGGAAGAACTCCGTGCCGCCACCGACTTCGCCCTCCGGGCCACAAAGGTCACGGCGCGTTGCCTTGGTCAGGTGATGTCCACGGCTGTGGTCCAGGAGCGACACCTGTGGCTGACTCTGGCCAAGATGGCAGACGTCGACAAGGCACGCTTTCTTGACGCTCCCATCTCCCAGAGCGGCCTCTTCGGCGACACTGTCGAGGACTTCGCCCAGCAGTTCTCAACAGTCCAGAAGCAGACGGAGGCCATTAAACACATCTTGCCCTGCCGCGAGTCTACCATTCTGCCGCCGGTGGCCCAACCTCCGCCTGCTCGTCACCGAGGGTGCCCCCCTGCGGCCTCCGCAAAACCTGCTCCGTCCCCTGCTGAGCTACACGATGCAAGGCTGGCAGCTCGAAGTCGAGCTGGCCGTGGGAGAGGTGCGCCGCCCGCCTCTCAGGGACCAGCTAAAAACACCCGCAAGAGATCTGCGAAACGTCCCTGACGCGGGCAACCCAGAGGTGGAGAAGATTGCTCTTTGGGCGACGAGAACATTTACGTCCCCACTCCCGGTGGAGGGCCGGGAGTTGCTGTGCACTTCGACGCTGCCGTCGACCCACGGGTCTGCAGTACCCAAAACTTCACAGAAAGAGCTAATTTTCTCACCTCTGGGGCCTCGGCCCCGTGTTCCCGTCTCAAGCGGCACCATGCTGCCCTCTCGGAGCCGTCCATCGCCAGCGCGGGAACCTGGGAAGAAGGTAAGCACTGCTCAGAGCAGTCTGACTTTTCTCCAGGACATTCTTCCTTCTGGGTTCAGTCCCCTTCCCGTTCCCCCCCTAGGCTGCCCCACCACGGTCACGTCGGTCAACGTTCCCTTGATACCCCTGGCGACGCGGCTGGGAGCCTGGCTTCAGCTTCCCAGCCCCTCACGGTGGTTGATTCGGACGGTACGTCTCGGCTATGCGATTCAGTTCGCCAGTCGTCCGCCCAGGTACAGAGGCGTCCTTTTCACTTCTGTCCATTCGGACACGCATGCCGGTGTCATGCGTGTGGAGGTCGCAGTCCTACTGGCGAAGGATGCGATCGAGCCTGTCCCTCCAGCCGAGATGAAGTCCTGAATTGGTCCCTTCTCAGGCTGCCGTTCAAGATGCTGACAACGAAGCGCATGCTCACATGCATTCGTCCCCAGGATTGGTTTGCAGTCATCAACCTGAAGCATGCGTACTTTCACGTTTCGATTCTACCTCACCACAGGCCCTTTCTGCGGTTTGCATATCAGTACAAGGTGCTCCCATTTGGTCTGGCCCTCTCTCCCCGCGTCTTCACGAAGGTCGCTGAGGCTGCCTTGTCCCCTCTTTGGCAGACAGGCATCCGTATTCTCAACTATCTCGACGACTGGCTTTTGATAGCTCACTTGCGGGATCTGTTGTGCGAACAGAGGGACCTGGTGCTTCAGCACCTCAGCCATCTGGGCCTTCAGGTCAACCGGGAAAAGAGCAAACTCTCCCCAGTGCAGAGGATCTCTTTTCTCGGTGTGGAGCTGGACTCTGTCAGTATGACAGCCCGCCTCACCAACGAGCGTGCGCAGTCGATGCTGAAGTGTCTGGAGTTGTTCAGACACAAGACAGCGGTTCCTCTCAAAACATTTCAGAGGCTCCTGGGGCATATGGCAGCTGCAGCCATGGTCACACCGCTGGGCTTGCTTCATATGAGACCGCTTCAGCATTGGTTACACGACCGAGTCCCGAGACGGGCATGGCACCATGGCACACTCCGGATTGGCGTTTCCCCGCAGTGTCGCCGCCTATTTAGCCCGTGGTCAGACCCTGCCTTCCTACGGGCCGGTGTGCCCCTGGGACAGGTGTCCAGGCATGTCGTGGTTTATACGGATGCCTCCACCACGAGTTGGGGTGCTGTGTGCAACGGGCAAGCAGCATCGGGCTCCTGGACAGGACTTCGACTGCAATGGCATATCAATTGCCTCGAGTTGTTGGCTGTGCTTCTGGCCCTTTGTCGCTTCCGACCAATGTTGCGCCAGAAGCACGTGCTTGTTCGCACTGACAGCACTGCGACTGTGGCCTACATCAATCGCCAGGGCGGTCTCCGCTCTCGTCGCATGTCACAACTCGCCCGCCGTCTGCTCCTCTGGAGTCAAACGTGGCTAAAATCGCTACGTGCCATTCACATTCCAGGGGAACTCAACCGTGCAGCCGATCAGCTCTCACGGCAGTCCACCCACCCTGGAGAATGGCGACTCCACCCCGAGACAGTCCAGCTGATTTGGAGTCCAGATAGATCTGTTTGCCTCCCCCGAATCCTCCCACTGCCAGCTGTATTACTCCCTCAGCGAGCTTTCTCTCGGCAGGGATGCTCTGGCTCACAGCTGGCCTCCGGGGCTCAAGTACGCCTTTCCCCCAGTGAGCCTCCTTGCACAGACTCTGCGCAAGATCAGGGAGGACGAGGAGCAGGTTCTCCTGGTTGCGCCATACTGGCCCACCCAGACCTGGTTCCCAGAACTCATTTCCCTCGCGGCAGCCCCTCCCTGGAAAATCCCCTTGAGGAAGGACCTTCTTTCTCAGGGGATGGGCACAATTTGGCACCCGCGCCCCGATCTATGGAACGCCTACACCCGGGTTCTACTCACATCCGCTCCGAGTGGGTCTCAAACCCTGGTCTCTGGCATGGGAGGCAGGCGCACTAACAAGGAGGCTAAAGACTGCAGCAACCAGCATCAGTCACTAGTGCGCCTCTTGAGATCAGGGAAGTGAGGTTTGCCTGCACAGCACCTACTAGCTGGCCTCTGTTACACTCAACTCCCCTCCCATCCGGGTCACGGCACCAATGTATCCCTTTACACCTGGGTTCTACTCACATCCACTCCAAGCGGGTTTTGAACCCAGATCTCTGGCATGGGAGGCGGGCGCACTAACAAGGAGGGTAAAGACTACAGCCACTAGCGTCAGTCGCTAGTGCAACTCTTGAGATCAGGGGAGTGAGGTTTACCTGCACAGCAGCTACTAGCTAGACTCTGTTACACTCACCCCCCTAAACCTCACCCCAATCCGGGTCACGGCACCAATGCAACCCTTATGCCCGGGTCCTACTCGCACCTGCTCCGAGCGGCCTCTGTTACAGAAGCATCAACTTACCAGTTTTTATCTGCACACCTCCAAAATGACATTTGGGTAACTTTTTAGCTTGTTCTGCAGAATTCGGTTAACTTCGTTGTAAAGTCCAACTTCTCAACATACTGTAATTTAAAGAAACAAACAAAAAAAAAAAACTATTAAGGCTGTACACTATTGCGCATTTGAAGCTGTGTGATATCATATTTGCTGTGTTGTTCAAATGTATGAGTTCTCATGAGGTTGTGTTGAATTTCTCAAACCTTTTGTGATCCTTGGTCCTATTGGAGAAGTTTCAAAACAAGTTTCCCAAATATTCTGTCATTGTTCACAAAAATGTAAATAATGCAATAGTGTAATGAAAAATCTCAGCAAATTGCTTTTGACACCTGATTTCATATTTTACACACTCAAATAGCAAATCAATTTTTGTGATTTGCAGCTATAGCAATGTTCCCTTCCGGGGACGTCAGCGACCAGGAAGTATAAAGCACGTGCGTTTGACGCCCGCGGCAGCTTTTGTCATTCAGCGAGAGCGCTCTGTGTCTGTCTGTCTTTAAACATATTGCTGTTTTTTGTGCCAGTTTGCACACCTTTATTTTGAGCAATACGTCAACCAAAGGGGGAAAGAAAGTTAAGAAACTAAGGCGGTACAGCAGCCACATAGATAGTGTGTTCCTCCCTGCTAACGCTTCATTACTGGTGGGATACACACAGTCTATGTGTGGTCTGCTTGGGTGTGGAGCACGCACAGTCAGCCCTCGAAAAGGCTGACTGTACACAGTGTGAGCATACTTCCACTGCAGGTGCTCCGTCCCTGGAAGGCTCTCTTCGAGGAGGGAGCCTTCGCTAGCGTACCTCGCGGGTCTGGCCCCGCTTCCGCCGAGGCGGAGTGGTAGCTGCACTCGTGGGGATCGCAGCTCTATCTACTAGAGAGAATGGAGACGGGTGATCCCCTATCTCCTTCCCTACCTGGTGGATCGGTAAACTTCCCACTGGATAAGGAAGCCCGCAATGCGGTTACTTCCTTCCAGTAAGAGTTTTTAACGCTTCTCCTATCTTCCTCCGAGGAGGTTGATGTGGAGAACGTTGTCAAAAGTATTCAACCGGCCCCCCCGATCGCCTCAGTATGAGGAGCTGTTGGACGTGCTGACTAATGCAGTAGCTAAATATAAAATAAAAATGAGCCGCAGAAAAGCAAACTTTATGCTCTCTGCGGACTAAGTTAGCACTTCCAAAGCGGAGCTTTCTGTTCTTCCCCGATCTGCACACTGAACTGTCTAGATCACGGGAAAAACTAGAAAGAAAAGATGATGCTGCGGGTTGAATAGACGCTAGCCAGCTATCTGTCACCCAGCCTGGCATCATCCTTGAAAGTTCCGTCTTTGCTTTCCAGGCCGCCTAAATAACTTCAGGCTTGATGGGCAAATTGCACACGTGTCGGGGTTGCTGGACGGGAGCATAAAACCCCAGCCGTGTACCAGCTCCTCACATAAGAGGCTCATATTAGGAGCATTGCAGCCCGTTTCCCTCCGGTGAGAGGGGAGCTGCTCTGGTTCCTCCGTGACTCCAGGGCATCCGCATACTCGACTGGCTGATCCTGGCCAGCTCGGAACAGTTAGCGGTTCAACATCGAGGTGTTGTTCTCGCTCACATGAAAGAATTGGGGTTGAGACTCAACACCAAGAAGAGTGTGCTTTCTCCACTACTGAGAACCATTTATCTAGGTGTAATCTGGGATTCGAGCACGATGCAGGCACGAATGTCACCTGCTCGGCTCGAGTCGATCCTTACTGCAGTAAATGCGGTCAAGCTAGGCCTGTCACTCACTGTCAAACAGTTCCAAGTACTGTTAGGTCTTATGGCAGCTGCATCCAACGTGATACTTTTTGGTCTGCTGTACATGAGACCACTGCGGTGGTGGCTCGAAACCAGGGGGGTTCTCCCCGAGGGGAAACCCATTCCGCAAGATCAAGGTCACGCGGTGCTGCCTACGTGCCTTGGCCATGTGGAAGAAACCCTGGTTTCCCTCTCAGGGCCCGGTTCTGGGAGCTCTTTGTCGCCGCGTCACGCTAGCGACAGATGCATCCCTCACCGGGTGGGGAGCGGTCATGAGTGGCCACTCAGCCCAAGGCCTTGGAGCGATCACCATCTCTCCTGGCACATAAACTGCCTAGAGATTCCAGGCCCTGAAGTACTTCCTTCCAGACCTGAGAAACCGTCATGTGCTGGTCTGTACAGACAGCACTGCGGTAGTCTGCTATATAAATCACCAAGGAGGTCTCCGCTCACGCCCCTTATATAAGCTGGCGTACCGGATCCTCCTGTGGTCTCAAGGAAAACTTCTCTCCCTGAGAGCAGCCCAATATCTTTGGACGTGGGAGCGGACGTCCTGTCGAGGCAGGGGCCGAGGCCCGGGGAATGGCTGCTTCACCCAGAAGTGCTGAAGCAGATTTGGAGAGTGTTTGGCCAGGTTCAAGTGGACTTCTTTGCGACTCAAGAGACATCGCAATGTCCCCTCTGGTACTCTCTAGTGCCTCCAGCTCCTGCGGGACTGGACGCTATGGTACAGACGTGGCCGAGGCCTCGTCTGAATGCCCTTTCCCCGATCGCTCTGCTCCCGGGAGTTCTGGAATAAGTGTGACCCCTGATTGGGCACATCTCATAGAGGCCAGTCCCTCAACCAAGGTTGCTGAGACCATCCTTCACTCCAGAGCTCCCCCCTATGAGGAAACCCTATGACCTTAAGAGGAAGTGGTCTACTGCATGGTGTAACCAGCACCAGTTTGACCCAGTTCACTGCCCGATTGGTACAGTACTGGAGTCTCTGCAGTCTCACCGTCCGCAGGGCTAACCCACTCCACCCTGATGGTCTGTTAGTGGGTAGAGTCCCCTTGGTCATACGTTTTCCTCCACGGTCGGGAAATCAAGGCTTCATCAGGAAGTAATGAAGCATGGAGAATTCTTATCCAGACTCAGTTGGACCTCTTGCGACTCGAGAGATATCGCAATGTTCCCTCTGGTTCTCCTTAGTGCCTCCAGTTCCGCTCGGACTGGACGCCATAGTACAGACGTGGCCGAGGCGTCGTCCGTGCGCATTTCCCCCGATCGCTCTGCGCCCAGGAGTTCTGGAAAGAGCACGCCAGTATCGGTATGGCTGTTACTTCTAGCCCCGTACTGGCCGGTCCGAGTATGGTTCTTGGACCTCCTCTCTCAGGCTGGGGGCGCGATCTGCCACCCCCACATGGAGAGGTGGAAGTTATGGGTATGGCCCCTGGGGGGGGCGCAACTCATAGAATCTGGTCTCTCAACCGAGGTTTTTGAGACCCTGCTCCAATCCAGAGCTCCCTCTACGAGGAAACCTTATGGCCTAAGTGGAACCTGTTTGCTTCACGGTGTCACGAACACCGTTTAGACCAAGTTACTGCCCGTTGGTACAGTACTAGAGTCCTCGCAAACTCACCCCGAGGGGTCTCAAGCCTCTATTCCCTCCACTTTTGGAGCGCGACCTATTGGAAGTATAACTGCATGTGTCCAGTGTGAGCACTGGGCACATACGGCCACAAAAGAAAGCATGTGGCATGAACAGAGCTATCAGTAGATGGATCACAGATGCCATTTTCTACTACTTTCAAGTCCTCTGGTCTCCCATCTCCATGGGGAGTCAAGACTCACTCCTCCTGAGGCTATTTGCCTCTAAAAGCTCTGGAGGCAGGTGTCCCTAGCAGAACATCTGCAGTGCTGCGGGTTGGTCCTCGCCCCTGACGTTTGTCAGGTTCTATGAACTCGACCTCAGAGCCATTACAGGCTCCTTCGTCCTCTCGACTTAGCAGGCTAAGTCTGAGAGAGTCAGCCCCCTCCTTAGCCAGGAGGAGACTTCTCAAGGCGCATTCTTTTACCAGAAAAGAAGAGAAGTCTTTTTCGCCATCTTCTCCTCGAGTGCCTGAGGGCCGAGGAGTATTTCTCCCCCTGCGATTGGTCAAACATGACCAAACACGACAAGCAGCGGTAGACAACTGCATCCTCGTGTGCCTGAGGGCCGAGGATCATACTGCCCTCTTGTCCGTGGAATACTAGACAAAGGCTCATACTTCTCGCGTCCTGGCAGGGTAACCAGGCCGAGTCTTTCAGTCCCTCTTGTTCTGGCGATACCCCAGACAAAGGACTATCTATTCTCCTCATGGGCCTGAAGGCTGAGGAGCTCTCTTGAGGTCGAGTACCCTGTCCTCGTGTGCCCAAGTGCCGAGGACCATTACACCATCTTGTCCATGGATTACTAGACAATGGTTATTGCGGTCCCTCTTGTTCTGGTCTTTCCCAGACAAAGGACTAAGACTCCTCGTGTGCCTGAGGGCCGAGGAGTACCTCTCGCTCTGGCTGGCGACCAGACAGAGGCCTACTACCTTCCTCGTGTGCCCGAGGGCCAAGGATCACATTGCCCTCTTGTCCGTGGAATACTAGACAATGGCTCATCCTACTCGCGACCTGGCTATACCCCAGGCCGAGTCTCTTCCTGTGCTCTGGCAAGAACCACCAGACACAACTTGTTCCACCCTGGTTTAGCAGACACTGCGCAGGGCGTGGAAATTATGGGGGCGTTGGTAGTCTCGTTCCCCATAGCGTTCCATGACGCGGCTCGAGTTCCCGGAAGGGAACGTCTCAGGTTACGTATGTAACCCTAGTTCCCTGAGGGAACGAGACGCCGCGTCTCGGACCATAATTCCCGCACCCTGCGGCGCTCGCTTCATTCCTAAAAGAGCTGCCGCGGGCGTCAAACGCACATGCTTTATACTTCCTGGTCGCTGACGTCACCACGCCTGTGACGTCACTCCCGTTTTATTGGTTGTAGACATGATTCAGAGTGCTGGCCGCCAATGGCGTTCCCCATAGCGTTCCTTGACGCGGCGTCTCGTTCCCTCAGGGAACTAGGGTTACATACGTAACCTGAGACGTTCTCTTGTGAGATGTGACTGACTAAACAATTTCTTCTGAAAATATGTGATAATTGGCTGCTTGGCAGCCCTTCAACAACTTTATATACGTAGTTAGCATTCCTGGTGTATGAAAAGAGCCACAGATAAAGAGACTGATGACTCAGCTTCTCATCATATCACTTAAAAACTAAGGTACAATTAACATAAACATGTAGGAATAATGCAGCAAAATCGGTAGCAGGTGCACTGCCAAACTCTGTCTCTCCAAGCCAGACCCCTGTGAGGTTTTTTAGCTCACAGTCTCACAGTATACATTTTTTGTTGATTATGTGAAATGAGACCAGCATCTTGAATGAATGACACTCGCTTCTTCATATTCCTGCAATCTGTGGCCTCTCTGGGCTCATCAAGACAGCTTGCAACTGTATAATCATCAGCTAAATACTGAATAAAGCTAGCTGGATTGGTTTTAACTTTGTAAATCGTCATTCTGAGATCCACAGATGTCAAATAAGAACTAAAGTTGTAGGGTGAACAATAAAACAATGAAAACCATAGGCCTACTGCCAAATGCTCTAAAACTGCATTAAGGTAGCTAGCTATAAACATATTAAGATGCTAACTTTAGCTAACTTGCTTAGGAAAAATCTCTTTAGTCTTTGCTTTGTCATGACAATAACTGATCTGAATGAGGAAACAGGTCACAAGTATGTGAAATCAGGTTAATGTAGGCTAACATTTGTGTTGAGTAAAAATTTGTGTTGTGCTTTGTCAAAAACTGAAGTTTGAGTTTACCGCATTGAAATGATAACATTCAAAAGCATATAGTACTTTTGTACATATCTGCTGTATGCTTTTAAGTTTGAAGTGATGTAAACAATCCATAGGTCTACTCAAACCGAGACGGAGTTAACGTCAAATACCCTAAAATGGCTTTCAGGTAGTTAATCAGGCTAAGGGGCTAACTTTAGCTAACTTGCTGAGGAAAATTCTCTTCAGTCTTTGCTTTGCCATCACAATAACTGATCTGACAACACAGGCGCTGCAAATCCTCGCAACGCAAACACAAATACGGAAACGCGCTGCAAATTCTCACAACACAACCAAACTCAGAAACGCGCTGCGAACACACGAAGGCACTGCAAACTAACAAACGCGCTGCATATAGCACGGTCCACAACGGAAATGTTTCAGGGGGACCTCAAAAAGTGACGAACCCATCTGGGACTTGATTATTTGTTCAGTGGCTGTTGGTCAGAGCAGAGGTGTTATCGGTGAACTATCACCTTTTAGTGATAGTATAGTATGACTTAAAGGTGATAGTGATATAAATAATCAGGTCCCAGATGAGTTCGTCACTTTTTGAGGTCCCCCTGAAACATTTCCGTTGTGGACCGTGCTATATGCAGCGCGTTTGTTAGTTTGCAGCGCCTTCGTGTGTTCGCAGCGTGTTTCTGAGTTTGATTGTGTTGTGAGAATTTGCAGCGCGTTTCCGTATTTGTGTTTGCGTTGCGAGGATTTGCAGCGCCTGTGTTGTCAAACTGATGAAGATGTTTTCTTAATTTGTTGTCGTTTTTTCTGTTTGCATGTGTTTTCTTGTTTGCAGCGCGTTGACCTCTGTCGGCCACCGTAGCTTCCATAATTGCTAGTAAATTTCAAAAACAGTTACAAAGATAAGGCAAGCAACACACTGAATAAAAAAATGAATTTTTTAAGTAGAAAAGATTTTTTTGTTATTACAATGTAATTACAATGTATATTGATTTTTGCAGTGCTACTAAAAAAAACACATATTGCAAACACAATAAAATGTCTTAATTGTTTACCATGCTGATTGTTTATGTTAGCATGGTGCTATTGTTCCTATTTTTGTGAGCTTAACATTGATCTAGCATTCAGTTTGGCTAAATTTTAGTATGAAACAGCCAATTTAATATTTTCTTGTGAATAATATCAAGTCCTGCTCTACATTTTTTCTTGTTGGAAATTCAGTTTAACATGGAAGTACATGATCTTGCCACTTTACAATGACTTTAAATAGGTGGCTTGCTACATGCTCAGAATTGCGAGATATAAACTCGCAAATCTGACTGTTTTTACTCAGAATTGCGATTTATAAAGTCAGAATTGCAAGACATCAACAGGGAATTCTGACGTTTTTCTTCAAAATTGCGTGATATAAACTCGCAATTCTGAGAAGTCTTCTTTTCCCTTCAGAACTGGACTTTTTAACTTATAAAAAAGTCAGAATCACAATATACAAATGCGCAGTTCTTAGAAAAAAAGTCAGAATTGTGTCTTTATTTCTTGCAATCATGAGTTCATATCCCACAATTCTGACTGTATATCTCACAATTCTGACTTTATTATTCATAATCATCTCAGTTCTGAAAAAAAAAGTCTGAATTGTGTTTTTTTTTCAGTGGTGAAAACGGGCTTCCATAATTGCTAGTACATTTCAAAAACAGTTACAAAGAAAAGGCAAGCAACACATTGAATAATAATAATACAAAATTTAAGTAGAAAAGTTTTTATGTTATTACAATGTAATTACAATGTAATATATTGATTTTTGCAGTGCTACAAAAAAGTCACATATTACAAACACAATAAAATGTCTTAATTGTTTTCCATACCGATTGTTTATGTTAGCATGGTGCTATTGTTCCTATTTTTGTGAGCTTAACATTGAGTTAGCATTCAGTCTGGCTCAATTTTAGTATGTAACAGCCAATCTAATCTATTCCTTGAAAATAAAATCATGTCCTGCTCTACATTTTTCTTGTTCGTAATACAGTTTAACATGGAAGTACATGATCTTGCCACTTTACAATGGCTTTAAATAGGTGACTTGCTACATGCTCTACAATAACCGAACAACCTGAAATAACAAGGTATATATTCATTTAGTGTGTTTATGCATCAATATGTGTGTTTTTTTATATTTGTAGGAACAATACGCAGGTTTCTCGCCTGGTTCTACAGGTCACCGCATTGCTCAGTTAATTAATCTGTTTATCGGTGCCCACTAAACATTTTTTATATCACAGTCGCAGCTCATTGTGAGGTCCAAGGACAACGCACATGCATACAAATGCGTGGAAGCTCAAAGCTGGAGTTTTCTTTCTGATACTCCTCCATTGTGGCTCATCATTATCACCTTGAATCAGCAGTAAATACTCTTCTACTGAGATATGCACTTTAATTATGTTTTGAAAGGCCTTTTTACTATTATTGTGAGCCGCCTACACTCGATTTGACTGAACTGCTTCTAAAGCACAGGAATATTTTTAAATACTCAGCGTCTTAGAATGACAGTGATTTGCTAGGTGGGGAAATTATCTTTTTCTTTTCCAAATCAGCAGGCCTGGATGAGCCATACTTGTTATGTAAAAGGAAGTTGCGAATGTAATGACGGAAGAACAACCTGTCTCCTAGATTGGATGACAATCAGACGTTTTGGTCTCTTCATCAAGTGGGACGGAGTGTACAAATGATAGACGAGAGAGAAAATGGGAGAAAAAGGGTGTAAATCATTCCATTTAATACGTGACCCCTGCTTCAATAATTTCCAACCGTGTTGAAATCATTCATCATTTTGTCCCCTTTAGAACACGGAATCAAATTCCACCCTTGAGTAAACTCTACAGAGCCCAGGCTGCTTTGCATTTTATGATCCTCCATCTCATGCAAGGCATATATTCCAACATGAGAGCCCGAGACACGAGAAGAGACACGACGGTGAATGAGCTCTGAATTAAATGGATTTTTAAAGAAGATCCAATAGAAAAAGATGTTCAAAATAAATTCCATCGTATGGTTTTGATTAAATTGAAATAGATTTTTATATTTTATAACCAGCATGATCCTACGAGTCAGTTAGACTATGTATGATCTGTTCTGTTACAAAGGGTTGAGTTTGGATTAGCTTTGCTCACATTCTGAGAAAACAATGTGTGAAAATTGATATAAAATCGATAACATTTTTTATTTTGTTCTAGTGTAGAGTCATTACTGCACTTTTACATTCTAGATATAGGATTTAAGTCATGTATAAGTAGGAGTTCAGCAAAATATCTGTTTGTTTTTTTCAGTTTTTTTTTTGTTTCTCAGAATTGCACGTTTATTTCTCTGAACTTTATTTATTAGAATTTGTGACTTTATTTTTCAGAATTTGCAACTTTGTTTCTAAGAATTTGTGACTTTATTTCTTAGAATTATGACTTTGTTTCTCAGAATTACGGATTTATTTATCAGAATTGCGATTTTATTTTATTAGAATTTGTCACTTTATTTTCTTAGAATTTGTGCCTTTGTTTCTCAGAATTATAACTTTATTTTTCAGAATTTGCAACTTTGTTTATAAGAATTGCAGGTTTATTTCTAAGAAATGGTGACTTTATTTCTCGGAATTTGCGACTTTGCTTCTAAGAATTGCAAGTTTATTTCTCAGAATTGTGAGTTTGTTTCTTAGAATTTGTGACTTTATCAGAATTGCGACTTTATTTCTCAGAATTTGTGACTTTATTTCTCAGAATTTCGACTTTGTTTCTAATAATTGCAGGTTTATTTCTCAGAATTGCGAGTTTATTTCTCAGAAATTGTGACTTTATTTCTCGGAATTTGCGACTGTTTCTCAGAATTATAGCTTTATTTCTCAGAATTACGACATTGTTTCTTAGAGTTGCAACTTGATTTATCAGAATTGCAACTTTATTTTATAAGAATTTGTCACTTTATTTCCCAGAATTTGTGCCTTTGTTTCTCAGAATTATAACTTTATTTATTAGAATTTGTGACTTTATTTTTCAGAATTTGCTACTTTGTTTCTAAGAATTGCAGGTTTATTTCTCAGAATTGCGAGTTTATTTCTCAGAAATTGCGAGTTTATTTTTCAGAAATTGTGACTTTATTTCTCGGAATTTGCGACTTTGTTTATAGGAAATTCCAGCTTATTTCTAAGAATTGTGTGTTTGTTTCTTAGAATTTGTGACTTTATCAGAATTGCGACTTTGTTTCTCAGAATTATGACTTTGTTTCTATGAATTGCAGGTTTATTTCTCAGAATTGCAAGTTTATTTCTCAGAAATTGTGACTTTATTTCTCGGAATTTGCGACTTTGTTTCTAAGAATTGCAAGTTTATTTCTCAGAATTGTGAGTTTGTTTCTTAGAATTTGTGACTTTATTTATCAGAATTGTGACTTCATTTCTCAGAATTATAACTTTATTTATTAGAATTTGTGACTTTATTTTTCAGAATTTGCAACTTTGTTTCTAAGAATTGCGGGTTTATTTCTCAGAATTGCGAGTTTATTTCTCAGAAATTGTGACTTTATTTCTCGGAATTTGCGACTTTCTTTCTAAGAATTGCAGGTTTATTTCTCAGAATTGCGACTTTATTTCTCAGAAGTTGTGACTTTGTTTCTGAGAATTACGACTTTGTTTCTCAGAATTACGACTTTGTTTCTATGAATTGCAGGTTTATTTCTCAGAATTGCAATTTTATTTCTCAGAATTGCGACTTTATTTCTCAGAATTACGACTTTATTTCTCAGAATTACGACATTGTTTCTTAAAGTTGCAACTTGATTTATCAGAATTGCGACTTTATTTTATTAGAATTTGTCACTTTATTTCTCAGAATTTGTGCCTTTGTTTCTGAGAATTATAACTACATTTATTAGAATTTGTGACTTTATTTTTCAGAATTTGCAACTTTGTTTCTAAGAATTGCAGGTTTATTTCTCAGAATTGCGAGTTTGTTTCTTAGAATTTGTGTATTTATCAGAATTGCGACTTTATTTCTCAGAATTTGTGACTTTGTTTCTCAGAATTACAACTTTATTTATCAGAATTGCAACTTTATTTCTCAGAATTTGTGCCTTTGTTTCTCAGAATTACGATTTGTTTCTCAGAATTACAACTTTATTTCTCAGAATTGCAACTTTATTTCTCAGAATTTGTGCCTTTGTTTCTCAGAATTATAACTTTATTTATCAGAATTGCGACTTTATTTCTCAGAATTTGTGACTTTGTTTCTCAGAATTACAACTTTATTTATCAGAATTGCAACTTTATTTCTCAGAATTTGTGCCTTTGTTTCTCAGAATTACGATTTGTTTCTCAGAATTACAACTTTATTTCTCAGAATTGCAACTTTATTTCTCAGAATTTGTGCCTTTGTTTCTCAGAATTACAACTTTATTTATTAGAATTTGTGACTTTATTTTTCAGAATTTGCTACTTTGTTTCTAAGAATTGCAGGTTTATTTCTCAGAATTGCGAGTTTATTTCTCAGAAATTGTGACTTTATTTCTCGGAATTTGCGACTTTGTTTATAGGAAATTCCAGTATATTTCTAAGAATTGTGAGTTTGTTTCTTAGAATTTGTGACTTTGTTTCTGTCATACTCTGGTGGGTTGAGGAGTGGAGATGGAGGAGGAGAACCAGAGTAAATGAAAATATTATAAAGTTTATTAAATGAAACACTGAATGTAATACAAACTAACAAAAACCAGGAGCAAGAAACGAGAACATGTAACATTAACGACGGACAGCTGGGAGTGATCAGACACAGACTTAAATACACAGAAAACAAGGCGTGGTTACAAACAAGATAACGAGATGACGAGGGGGGAAATACAAATATGGGCAAGACTGAACCAACTAAACACAAACCAAAAGGGGGAGACAAGGACTAAACCATATGGACTAGAAACAGAAGGGGAAAAACATTGGGAAAACAGAACAGAACAGAACAGAGACAAAATACTGACAGTTTCTCAGAATTGTGACTTTGTTTCTAAAAATTGCTTCTAAGAAAAATTGTTTCTAAGAATTGCAGGTTTATTTCTCAGAATTGCGAGTTTGTTTCTTAGAATTTGTGACTTTATTTATCAGAATTGCGACTTTATTTCTCAGAATTTGTGACTTTGTTTCTCAGAATTGCGACTTTGTTTCTCAGAATTACGACTTTGTTTAGGAGGATCCAATAGAAAAAGATGTTCAAAATAAATTCCATCGTATGGTTTTGATTCAACTGAAATAGATTTTTATATTTTATAACCAGCATGATCCTACAATGAGTCAGTTAGACTATGTATGATCTGTTCTGTTACAAAGGGTTGGGTTTGGATTAACTTTGCTCACATTCTGAGAAAACAATGTGTGAAAATGGATATAAAATCAATACAATTTTTTATTTTGTTCCAGTGTAGAGTCATTACTGCACTTTTACATTCTAGATATAGGATTTAAGTAGGGGTTCAGCAAAATATCTATTTTTTTTTTTTTCAGTTTTTTTTAGGCACATATCACCTCAAATGATCTAATCACTAGCTTTTAGTAATTAAAAAGTTTGTTTCCATGCTTCTGAAAGAAAAACTAAAACAAACAAAAAAGGCCATTCGATAAAAACGAAATAGGGTCAAAATCAGGTGTTTCACAATAACAATAACAAAGATGGCCAGGACTGACCATTCCTGCTGCGCTTTTCATTGCCAGAACTAATTGCATTAAATCAAGGCCGCGACCAAAAACCTTTTAGCGTTCTGCATTGAGCCGCCATACAGCATCCATCCATTACTCTCATGTCCAGCCGAACCAAACCGAAACAGCGGGCGTATTTAATATTTACAGGGCACGATGAACCTTTAATGGGCTTGAACAACTCTAAACGCACAGATGAGGCCTGCTGCAATATTAATGCTGTTCGGAATGAAAACACACAGCGTGATACCACTCTCATTTGTTGAGCGGGATGGGAAGAGCATGACCGTTTAGAGCAAACATGGGCTCTGTGAATACCGCAGATGAAAGCATAACCCATAAGTAATAAGACACACGAGACTTGTATTTCCATCATGGCGACAGACAACATGGAAATGGATCTGTAATGATCCGCAATGAATCAAATATATTGAGGAAGATTAAAGTAATGTCTTTTTACTGTTTTTCATTTGTAGGAATCAATAAATTGCTTTGATGTTATTGGGGATAAACTGGAGAAAGGAAAAATGACAAATGAGTTTACTCAATATAATATCTCAAGTGTTTCTCCTAGATCACAATAATGAGACCACTAGAGACTTTTATTAAAAGCTTCTCTAAATTTTTATTCAGAGATAAAAGACTGTGCTGTTATTTGCTAAAATAAGAAATAAAAACACAAATAAGATATCTTTAATATCTCAGTTGTTCATAAGAGATCTCAACAATGTCTCAAACTCATACACAACAGGAAATAAAAACAGCAAAGTAATCTCTATAATATCTCAATAGCTTTTTCCTAGACAGCAATGAGATTATATAGAGAACAAACTGATTTTTTTTTACCTCAGTCTTCTACTTCTCAGATTTTTCCCTAGTAAAATCTCTGAAAAACCCTAGTAATCTTCACGTTTCACTTTTCAACATGTGCTCCAGTATTGAGAAAAGAAAAAAACACATATAAGATTTATCAAAATAACACTGCAGTGAGATTAATTGGGAGAACAAATGTGGATTCTGCTTATAGCAACTGTTCTGCATCTCAAGTTGTTCTTCTGAGATCAAAGATCTGAATAATCTCATCTGCCTCTGTGTTTTTAATCTCAACAAGGTCTCAAATTGTGCTCAGTTTTGCCAAACAACAGTACATAAACATAAAAATCTAATATTTTTATTATTTCTGTTATTGCTCCTAGACAATAACTAATTAATTGGACTGCTTTTCATATTTTTCTCCTGGGAAAAGTTCAGAAAGATCTCTACAATGTCTCAAACTTTGCTAAGGTTTGGCAACTTTAGTAAAATAGTAAATGAAGAATAGTAATTTTAGTAATTGCTCAATTGTTTGTCCTAAGCAGAAATTAAATACAATGGAGAACAAACAAAATTTTCCCTCACACTGTTGCATCTCCTGAAAAAATAAAATAAACATAGTCATTTTACATTTCTCCTCTCAAGTTTTAGAAATTTCTTTCTTCACTTTTTTCTCACCAATGCGAGTTTGCATCTCGCAATTCAGAATTTTTTTTCTGACATTTTTTTTTTCTCAGAATTGTGAGATATAAGCTTGCAATTGCAAGTTATAAAGTCCAGTTTGACTGATATGTTATCAGAATTGTGAGTTTTTATCTCTGATATAGTAACTCACAATTGTGTATTATAAAGTCACAATTGCGAGATATAAACCCCTAATTCTGAGGAAAAAAAAGTGTGACTTTATTTCTTAGAATTGCAACTTTATTTCTGAGAATTTTAGCCTTTTTTCTGAGAATTTGTGACTTTGTTTTTCAGAATTAAGACTTTGTTTCTCAGAATTTTTTACTTTATTTGTCAGAATTTGCTACTTTATTTAGTAGAATTGCGACTTTAATATTCATAATTGTGACTATTTCTCAGAATTTGCATCTTCATTTCTCAGAAATCTGACTTGATTTGTCAGAACTTGCGATTCTCAAAATTGCGACTTTATTTTTTAGAATTTGGGACTTTGTTTCTCAGAATTTGCAAATTTATTTCTCAGAATTAAGACTTTGTTTCTCAGAATTGCAACTTTATTTCTCAGAATTTGTGACTTTGTTTTTCAGAATTAAGAATTTGTTTTTAAGAATTCTTTACTTTATTTGTCAGAATTTGCTACTTTATTTCATAGAGTTGCGACTTTATTTCTCAGAAATTGTGACTTTGTTTCTCAGAATTGTGACTATTTACCAGAATTTGCATCTTTATTTCTCAGAAAACTGACTTGATTTGTCAGAACTTGCGATTCTCAAAATTGCGACTTTATTTTTTTTAGAATTTGGGACTTTGTTTCTCAGAATTTGCGACTTTGTTTCTCAGAATTGTGACTTTATTTCTCAGAATTTGCTCATTTATTTCTCAGAATTAAGACTTTGTTTCTCAGAATTTTTTATTTTATTTTTCAGAATTCGCAACTTTATTTCGTAGAATTATGACTTTATTTTTTTAGAATTTGGGACTTTGTTTCTCAGAATTTGCGACTTTGTTTCTCAGAATTTGCGACTTTGTTTCTCAGAATTGTGACTATTTCTCAGAAATCTGACTTGATTTGTCAGAATTTGCGACTGATTCTCAAAATTGCAACTTTATTTTGTAGAATTTGGGACTTTGTTTCACTGAACTGCGACTTTATTTCTCAGAATTAGCGAATTTATTTCTCAGAATTTGCGAATTTATTTCTCAGAATTATTCAACTTTTTATCAGAAGTTCGACTTTATTTCTCAGAAATCTATTCACTACCTATTCATATTCATTCTAATGCGTTTTCAAATAATCTTCTGAGACAATGTCACAAAGACCACTGAGATCTTTGCTGAGCTAAGAAGGAGCAAACTTTGAGCCATAAAATGAATTGTTCCTCTGGGTGATTCTATAATTGCAGTGAAACAAGCTTTATATTTATATCCTTGTGGGAACTCATTCTTATTCTTTATCATTCTTAATTGTAATTACTTCACGCTAATCTAGAACATAAAATACAGTTAAACGACATTTAGTATGGTGCGGCTGTATTGTTTTCTCCCTGGATTGAATGCTTCTACTTTTATTATTCTGTTTACTTTAGATAAAAATGTCTTTGCAAATAAATAAATATAACATTTGTCACAAGGCGGTTCTTCTGAGGACGTTTTCAGACAGTTCAGCCCCACACTGATAGCAATTCAGCCCACAAAATCTATTTATATAAAGCTATTTCCAATCCCCCTTGACCAAAAACATTTGTCCGTGGAGTCCATTCTGCCAAATAAGTTCAGTGTAGTGAGTATCCGGCACTTTGTGGATCCGGCACTTTCCAAACCCTTCTGAGACTGTGTGAAATGAAGTTGTTTTGTCCAACGGCTCACAATCATAATCAACCCTCGGTCAGAGGTCTACCGTCGCAGCCGCTAAACTGCTAAAATCCGACTGTTAAAGTGGCCTTTCTTCCTGAAATCAATGTGCTAATTGATTATCGTCCACAAGCAAACCATCTCCGCGTTCTCTCGCTTCTGCGTTTTCTGGATCACTGAACATTTTTGGCCGCAGGTGGCTGTTTTCCTCGCCAATCTAATGTAGGCCTTCATTATTGTCTGTTTAATATCCTGAGCGATCCGTAGCCTGATATCGGAATGATAGGAGATGAATAAGAATCCGGGTGAGATGCGGTGGAGTGAAATGAGCATCACTTAAAATCTCATCAGGCTCACACACTCACAAGCTCTTTAACCTCGAAAATTCACACTTTTTCAAAATGGTGTTCTTTATTTTTGTGGTCTTGCCTCAGTGTTTGTTTTTTCTTCCTCTCGGATGAATTAGGTTTATCTATGGACTTTCTTTTTACTGACAGTATGTGAAAAACTATATATACATGTATACATGTTTCTGTCAATTCTCAATGCCAAGGTCACAGGTTTAATTCCAAGGAAATACATGCAGAGATGAAATTATGCTTTGCATTCACCTTGAATAGATGCAAAGAGCAAATTAATTATTGTACATGACAAGTCACATGTAAAAGGTCTTGGTTGAATACCTCATGTATTCTATGCAAATGTCAAAGGTTTGATTCCCGTAATGATAGGAAGTCGACCTTGAATGCATTGTCTATTGCTATGGATTGACATGTTAGCCAAACAAATTAATACCAATTCTTACATGAAAACCTAATACAAATATATATTGAACATAAATATATAGAAATGTCTTCCATGCTGTAGCATCAAAGGGGTAGCTCACCTAAAAATTAATATTTTGTCATTATTTAGTCACCATCACATGGTTCCAAAAGAGGGTAGATATTTTTGAGAATGTTGGTAACCAAGAGTTGGCAGTAGCCATTGACTTTTAGTTTTTATATTTAGGGCCAGATTTACTAAACAGGGAAATTGGCGCTAGAGCGCAATTCCTTAAGAGCACCGATAAAAGAAGAAAATTCCACATGTGCTTTAATAACAATACGCACATTTAAAAACACAGACGCAGCCAGATAATTTCCATAATGACCAGCGCAATCTACCAAAAGCAGTGCAAATTACCACCTGCTTTAAGACATGCTTTTTTGGGCGTTAAATAATGCCGCAAATACCAGTAATTTGACACCTGCAAACATTAATAAATCACGTAGTAAATTGTATCTGAAAGGGAAACTCCTACAAATGCACATTCAATAAGGTCAGGTGCAAAAATAACTGTGTCTATGCCTTTTCAGTGCTAATTCTTCACTGTGCATCTTTAGTAAATCCTGACAGTAAATATTAACGCCAAAAGACGGTTTTCATTGGTGCAAGCTGTTAGTAAATCTGGCCACACTATATTCTATAGTACTACTGATGTCAATGAAAACTGTCAACTGTTTGGTTACCAACATTATTCAAAATATCTTCTTTTGAATTGAAAACTCGTACAGTTTTAAATATTTTAACAGCATCTCAGGGTACCCGGGTTCATATTCTGGATCAAGTTTCTTGATCACATTCTCACCTCTGAACTTCAATCAGTTCCTGTCCCTTTGAACTTTACTGTTAAATGAAAAGGTAAAAAAAAAAACGTACATCTTAATATATATATGAGCAATATCACATGAGTAGATGTGAGATGTGGCTGTATATCGACACAGCTGTGATTCGGCTGAAGGTAATCATAGCATGCCGATATTCAGCCATATTTCACATCTACAAGTGAGATATTGCAACAGATCAGCAGCACAAGTGTGTAAATACATAAACAAAATAACAACGAAGTGTCTTTAAAAGCCCTCTTCTGTACAGAACTACTTCCTTCCGCCACAGATTCAAATCTCTGTTTGACAGTTTAACCACAGGGTTTAGATATAAACATGATGAGATTATGCCAAAACTATTTGCTCTGGAACAAATAATAGATTAATGAGACCAAAAACTGACCATTAGTTTTACCCAAACAAATTATATCTCATGTTTAACCACTATAGAAACATCAGAGCCAGTGGCAAATTCCAGAAGATCTGGCCGAGGTAAGGCTTCTCTTGGCGGGTTCATGAGCACTGAACAACCGCTGACGCCCTGAAGCTCACATGTCCGAAAACGTTGATGCAAATTTTCCAATAGACGCTATCTTTATTAACAAAATGCATATTTGAACTATAAACAAGTACATTCTTACCTGAAAACCTCTTCAAAATACATTCCACGACACAAAAACAGTACTATATATAAGCAATATCACATAAGCAGATGTGAGATATGGCTGTATATCAGCACCGCTGTGATTCGGCTGTAGGTAATCACTGCATGCCGATATTCAGCCATATTTCACGTCTACGAGTGTGATATTGCATTTATACAACGGTTCGGTGGCGCAAGTGTGTAAATACATAAAATAACAACGGAGTGTCTTTAAAAGCCCTCTTTTGTGCAGAACTATTTCCTTCCGCCATGGATTCAAATCTCTGTTTGACAGTTTAACCACAGGATTTTGATATAAACATGATGCTATTTTGCCAAAACTATTTGCTCTGGAACAAATAATAGATTAATGAGACCAAAGACTGCCCATTAGATTTACCTAAATGAATTATATCTCATGTTCAACCACTATAGAGACATCAGAGCCAGCGGTAAATTCCAGAAGATCTGGCTGAGGCAAGGCTTCTCTTGGCGGGTTCATGAGCACTGAACAATTGCTGACGCCCTGAAGCTCACACGTCCGAAAACGTTGATGCAAAATTTTAAATAGATGTTATCTTTATTAACAAACTGCATATTTGAACTATAAACAAGTACATTCTTACCTGGACACCTCTTAAAAATACATTCCATGACACAGAAACAGTACTATACAGTATATATAAGCAATATCACACAAGTAGACAAGAGATATGGCTGTATATCGGTGCTGCTGTGGTTCGGCTTGAGGTAATCACGGCATGCCGATATTCAGCCATATTTCACGTCTACGAGTAAAGTAAAATAAAATATTTAAATAAAACCAACAATGGCACAAAACCATTTTTTTGAGTGCACTACATGGTGCATAGTGCATAAGAGCATAGTGATTAAGTGCAGAGTGTATAGTGTGTCATTTGGGGCGCAGCTCATGTTTGCCAGAGAAGACATCTTTACCCTCACCAGGCAGCCCTTACATTGCAGTACACACTTCAAAGTATTCAAAAGCTGTTGATGAATAAATAATGAATAAATCATTTACAACACTTTCTGCATCCCCTAATCTAAAGTGTAAACTACTCATCAGTTGTAAATGTTTTACAAGCCTGCCAGTTCCAGGTTGTGTGGGTATCAGGTGGGTATACACACTGGGTGAAAGACCTTTGAAAAATGAGTAAAACATTTACAACTGATGAATTGTTTACACTTTAGATTAGGGGATGCAGAAAGATTTGTAAATGATTTATTCATGATGCGATCTTCAGTCAAGGATAAACATTTAAATGATTGATATTTTAATTATTTTTAAGTGACAAATATATTAACTAGTAACATATTAACTACTTACTAAGGATCTGTTTGATTATTTCATGATATGCTATTTTTTTAAGATAACTTATGACAGATTTGTAAATTGTTAGCATATTACTTAATAATCATTTGTGAATGCATAGTCATGTTTTGTAAATGATTCGTTCATCATTAACTAATTACTTGTAAATAACTTGTAAATGAATTAGCAAAACATACACAAATTGTTAGCATATCACTTATTAAACATTTATGAATGTTTTGCAAATCATTATTTTATCATTAACTAACCACTTATAAATGACTTACAACTGAACGTTATTATAAAGTGTTACCAAAACGGTAAAAAGTTCTGTTGGTCTCTAATATCGCACTTTTATTAGCCAATCAGATTCGAGGACCAGAAAGAACTGTTATATATCTATATAAACAATGGGAAGGTCATGGGTTTGACTCCACGTAAAACAATTCCTAAATTACTGTACATTTACAGCCAACGTTCAACTGGCTATGCTCATTTTTTCATTTTACAGCCTGTGTTCACAAGTGCTGAGCTTTATTTAGAAAACCCTTTTAGTCACAGTTGGAAATTTCATAAAGCCACAATAATAAGAAGCAAATTATTAAAGCTCGAAAGTAATTCAAGAGCGTTCTAGGAAAAAGGACGTTTATCAACAGCATGCTTTGCTGACACTTGACGTCATTTGTTATTGGACCTGCACAGTTTGAATAAAATACGAGAAGGCTTCCCACCGAGTGACATATTGCCAGTGTTAGACTCTGTTTGCGGGGTTGTATGTTATGTTTGTTTTCTTGCTTCGCTGGTGTTGGCTCTCGCCGCGCTGTCATTCTCATCACTAAATTACTGCGTAGTTGCTGCCTGGAGTTCATTAAAGCCACCGGGGTTGACCGGTGAATACGGCGTAGAGGAAGAAAAGGTTATAAGAGACATATTTCCCCTTCTCTCCAGAGTAAAAGTTAATTGACAACTGTATGATATTACATTTCCCGCACAACGCCGCATCAGCAAATTCCGCCTGTGTGTTCCAGTTGCGACGTGTTTGTTTGTGTGTCGTGCGCGCGTCCCATTTTTCATCGAAAACTTCACATCTCCTCTGAAAACTAATTTCTTCTCTCACTCTTTCTCTCTCTCGGCCATTCGCTTACCCCAGTAATCACCCACAAGCCATCTGTTCGTCTCCGCCCCTGTAACCGCTGTGGGAATGCTGACACTGTGTGTCCCCTCACGTCCTGACTGATGTGGGACAGTACTGACTTCTAGTGACTTTCACTCACACAATCCAACCGCCAAGATTGGCTATCCGGATTTGGCAGAGATGAACGGCCGCCGAACGCCCTGTTGTGGAGGAAGAAAAAGAGAGAGTGTGAGAGAGAATGAGAAATGGACATAGGTGAAGAGAGAAATGGACATAATATTCATGTTTTCCACAGATGTATTTGTGTTTTATGGAAGCTTGTTTTCATGACTAAATAAATAAACGTAATTGTGATTTACGTAATTGCGAATTCTGGCAATTCTGAAAACCTTCTTTTCTCAGAATTCTAAAGCCTCGTTCAGACTGTCAGCCCAAATCCGATTTTTATGCAAATCCGATTGAAATCCAATCATATTTAGGTAGTCTGAACAGCAACGAACTACATGAAATCTGATTTGGTCAAATCCGTTTCAAGCAACATTCGTATGTGGTTTGGAATCCTATTCAAATCGGATTCCTGGAAATCCGTTTCAGTCTGATTTGGCTTTTTCACGTTTTCACGCCTTGTAAAACGTAAACACGTCAGACATTTTAGAAGACGATTATACTTTAGAAGACAAATATAATCCAGCGTGACGGCAACCTTGTCATATCGCAAGACAACATCTATTTTGCAAACTGTAAATTGTCGCTGTTATTGTCGATTTTAGTGCTGGCATAACAACGCAACGGCATTGCCATAGAAACCAACGCACATTCCGTAAAACGCAAGAGTGCTTGTGTACACACAAATGGGATTTGAACAGTTGCGATAGGACTGTGTGGACAGTCAGTTATTCAAATCCGATTCTATCCAGATATGGACAAAATCGGATTTGGGCTGACAGTCTGAACGAGGCTTAAGTTTACATCTGGCAATTCTGTTAATTTTTTATTATTTTTTGGCCACAGTTTAAAAAGTAAAGTCACAATAGCGACATTTTATATCACAACTCACAATTCTGAGGTTATATCTACGGAAGCCCGTTTCTGCCACTGAATAAACAAGCAAACAACAACAAAACAAGGTAATTGCGACTTATCTCACAATTAAGATTTTTTTTCTGCACAATTACAAGTTTACATTTTGCAATTCTGACTTTTTTTCTTAGATTTACATAATACAACTCGCAATTCTTTATAACTCCCAAATGACAGTTGTATCACACAATTATGAGAAAAAAGTCACAATTGCAAGATATAAATTCACAATTCTGAAAATTTGAGTTTATATCTCAATTCTGATTTTATTTCTTAAAATTGCTATCTTGCAATATGAGTTTTTTTTTCCGCAATTGCGAGTTTATATCATGCAATAATGACTATAACTCACAACTGCAAGTGCAAATAAAAAAAGCGAGTTGAAATAAAGTCAGAATTGCGAGAAAAAATGTCAGAATTGTGAGATAAAAAGTCACATTTTCCTTTTTTTAAATTCTTATTCAGTGACGGAAACAGGCTTTTCTCACAAGTTTGTGTGCTCTTTCTCATAGTTTTCCCTTGTGTTTTCCTATGCCCATATTTGGTTTTCCTGTTCCCATTGTGTCATAACTGATGTCCAGGTGTGTCTCGTCTTCCCCTCCCTTAAGTAGTATACTTAAGGAGTGTTTTGTTCTAAATTTCTTTGTTTGCTGTGAAACATCATTTGTTCGGTTCCCCTGTGCTTCCTAGTTTTTTAAGTTAGTTTGTTCCTTTGGATTATTTATTTATTTTAGAAGTATGCTATTTTGAAAGACAAATTTCACATAAAAATTTGCAAAGAATTAGGGATGCACGATATGAAAATATTTTACCGATACCGATAGCCGATAATTAAGTCCTTCTTGTGGCCGATACCGATACGTTCATATTTTTATATGATAATTTTGTGCACCCAGGAGAATACAAAATCTGAGATAAACTAATGAAATGTATATTACTGTATATATCTGGGTCTAACAATCATAGCAAACATCAGTCCTGACTCTTCAAAAATGTTTTTTTATTTTTTGTGTAAGGCACCACAATTCTAAATAAATAAAATGCTTTGACATTTGTCAACTTGGAAAAAATGAAAAGTGCATCATGGAGTAACGTCAGATGTCCAAATGTCCGTTAAAGCTTCTTATTGATCATATTATGAATGTGTGCAGCAACTAAATTGTACAAGGCGGGGGAATAAAACATCAGAATCAAGATAAAAACATCAACTTTTCAGAATGCCGCAAGACCAACGCAGGTCATATGACATGAACCAACCAATCAGCTTCACCCGTTCCCTTAATAACATTGAAAGCACTGCCAAGGTGGAGAAACAGCTTATCATAGCTGTACAGGAATAACCATTTTTAAATAAATTTAATAACAGAGCTACTGCAAGCGATTTTTAATGCTGAAAATCCATTTATACTTTGCTGAAACTTCTGCGTCTTTATGGAGAGCGAAGGTCATGGTTGCTTAGCAACGACAGACGCCACAGCAGAACAGGCTACAGAGCGGTTTGGAAAGAAAGAGAAAGCGGCGCGTCTAGCATTTTCCACGCGTTTTTAGGCGCGACATGTAATAAGCGACGTGAAATAAAAAAGTCTTGCAATTGTGTGTTATAAAGTCAGGATTGTGAGATATAAACTCTCAATTCTGAGAATTCTGAGTCAGAATTTAAACAGAGTTTAAATCTTGCAATTCCTGCAAAGTTTTTTTTTTTCCCCTCGCAATTGTGAGTTTATATTGCACAATATTTACTTTATAACACACAACTGTGAGTTTAAATCTCACAATTCTGACTTCATAACATGCAATTCCGAGTTAAGTCAGAATTGTGAGTTTGTATCACGCAATTCAGAGGAAAAAGTCAGAATTGAGAGATTTAAAAAAAATCACATTTTCCCTTTTTAAAAATGTATTCAGTTAAGTTTGTCTCACAATTCTTACTTTTTTTATTTATGTTTTGGAAATATGCTATTTTGAAAGACAAATTGCACATAAAATTAAGCAAAGAATGCACATAAATCTCAGAAAGTATTTTGCATTTTCAATTGTGACTTTTTTTCTCGCAAATGCAAGATTGCATCTCACAATTCTGACTTTTTTTCTCAGAATTGTAAGATATAAACACGCAACTGCGAGTTATAAAATCTAGTTCTGAGGGGAAAAAAGACATGTTCTCAGATTTGCAAGATATATCTCACAATTCTGACTTAACTCACAATTGCATGTTATAAAGTTAGATTTGTGAGATATAAACTCACAATTCGGATAATTCGGAGTCAGAATTGCAACTTTATTTCTCAAAAATAAAAGCTTAAATCTTGCAATTCTAAGTTTTTTTTTCTCGCAATTGCAAGTTTATATCACACATTGACTTTATCAATTACTCACAACTGTGAGTTAAATCTCACAATTCTTCATAACATGCAATTTTAAGTTATTAAGTCAGAATTGTGAGTTTGTATCATGCAATTCAGAGAAAAAAAGTCTGAATTGCGAGATGTAAACTCTCAACTGCGACAATTTTAAAAAATATATATTCAGTTAAGTTTGTCTCACAATTCTTACTTTTTATTTATTTATTTATTTATTGAATCGCGACTTTCGCAAATCTTTTTGCAATTTTATATCTCACGATTATGACTTGTCTTCTCAGAATTGAGTTTACAGTATATTACAGGTTTGTAAATTTTGTGATAAAATTCTAACTTCATAAACTACTATGTTAGTTATGTAAATCTCGTGAACTGTTACTTTTTGCATTTTATTGATCTATTTATATATGTTTTGGAAATATGCTATTTTGAAAGACAAACTGTACATACAATTTAGCAAAGAATGAACATAAATCTCAGAAAGTATGTTATTTAAAGGAGTAGTTCACTTTTAGAACAAAAATTTACAGATAATGTACTCACCCCCTTTGTCATCCAAGATGTTCATGTCTTTCTTTCTTCAGTCGTAAGGAAATTATGTTTTTTGAGGGAAACATTTCAGGATTTCTCTTGATATAATGGACTTCTATGGTGCCCCCGAGTTTGAACTTTCAAAATGCCACTTCAAATGGCTCTAAACAATCACAGCCGAGGAAAGAAGTGTCTTATCTAGCAAAACGATGGGTTATTTTCTAAAAAAAAAAAAATATATATATATATATATATATATATATATATACAATTTATATACTTTTTGAACTCAAATGCTCATCTTGTCTAGCTTTGTGTGTACTCTGTGTAGAGATTAAAAAGTATATAAATTATAAATGTTTTTAGAAAATAACCAATCGTTTCACCAGATAAGACCGTTCTTCCTCGGCTGGGATCATTTAGAGCCCGTTGAAGCTGCATTTAAACTGCATTTTGGAAGTTCAAACTCGGAGGCACCATAGAAGTCCATTATATGGACAGAAATCCTGAAATGTTTTCCTCAAAAAACATAATTTCTTTATGACTGAAGAAAGAAAGACATGAACATCTTGGATAACAAGGGGGTGAGTACAGTATCTGTAAATTTTTGCTCTAAAAGTGAACTACTCCTTTAACATTTTCATTTCAGTTTTGTGTCAAAATATCTTGGCCAATCAATATCTTGGTTCCTAGTCATTCATCAAACTGAAAACAGAAGGTCAAGGCAAGTGCAGTGCATTTTGGGATACTGCAGATCATTTAGTTCAAGTATTCAATATGCATGTACAAAATGTACATACGTGCTCAGAACATACACTGCATCTTGCCGAAAAAAAACCCCGAAATGCTTATTCTGAATACATCCATTGAATAACTCTTTCACAGCTCTCCACATCACAGCATGTATGGCATGCTTCTAAATCCATCAATAAAATTGTTTTGATCAAATGCCCACAATCTCCACAAGTGCCTGGCTGAGAATTATAATGAACTAGATTTTGTTCGTAATCAATTGCGTAGTCAATCTGCACTTTAAAAATGTCTCGGCCATTGAAAGAAGGGATTAACCTCATTATTCAGGAAATGAAATTAATGAAGTAGATAAGCATAGCCTTGCACACTGAATAATTCATTCACAGGGTATTAACGTCCCTCTGCCCTGGCCCTCATCAGAATAAACACACTGACCCCTGCTACACGTCCACTGCATTGTTGCCAAGCTCTCCATGATTATGGTATATTAGAACCGCAAATCGACAGCAAAGGTTAAAGCCTGTTGAACTGTGATGGAGCGCTCTAGTTGAAGACTTAACTCACTTAGAAGGGTTACAAACGGCAAACAAATATCTTTTATTAGAGCTGGAAAAGCTGGAGCCAAAGTTTCTATTCACACCAACAAGTAACGCTCCATTTATTAAAGGCAGCATATGCTGTTCACAATGAGCAGGCTTTAATTACGCATACAATATCTCATTAATCAGCACAGGTGAGGCTAGGAAGATATCTGAAGAAGGACACAGACAAATATCTTCCTGATGAAGGAAATCATTTCTTTTTGGAGTCGGCCTCAATTGTAAAACCTTTATCTAATGAAGACTCATCTTTGGCGCTAAACAAGAACAAATAATTGACCACCTAAGCTTGGAAGTTAAACAGTCGGCTTGTATCGAAAAGGCTTTTTCATTTCTTCATAAGCAGATTTCCCGGGAGGCCACATCTGAAGGTCAAGCCGACGGCGGTACCTCATCCTATTTGAAAATTGTGGCACGGGAAAATCCAGTAATTTAATTTAAAACAGAAGAGAATCTCTTTTTTTCTCTCCATTTGCTCGAGGTCACCGGCTCCACCGTCATTGTAGGTCACTTTCAGTAAGAAACGTAATATGCGCAAACTATGAAAGATCTCTATTAATATTTGACCCCTCCGATGGCCCAATGTTTGATTCGGGGGTAAAAAAGCACACCCGCTGAGGGAATATCTTATTGTCATTCTGCATTATGAATTTAATTCTAGATAACTTCAGCCTACTTTATCGCCGACTAAATTGAGTGTGTGGCTGCAGGCGAGTACCTTCAGATTGAAGGTACACTCAGGGGAACTTGGTTACATTAGCAAATGTCATGGAGCAACCAAGTCATTCAAAACTTTCCCTCTTTTCTTGCCCATGCGGCGCAAACTACTTTTTGAGTACAGTTAATGTTGGAGTGTTCGCTCTGGCCTCTGACAGGAGATGAAAAGTTGATAACGACACTCCAAGGACACTTGTTCGCCACTTTCGAGTAAACAAACAATGAATCCGTTCAGTCTTGACTCTAGATGTAAAGGACATTGTTAAAATATTCCATGTGGCGTCATCGGTTCAACCTTCATTTTATGAAGCTACGAGAATACCTTTTGTGCTTTATTCAACAATTTCTTCTCTTCCATGTGTGTATTTTAACGATGTCCTTACTACCTTTCCAGGCCTTGCGCTTGTCAGTTGCGTTGCTGTCTGTGCAAGGTCAGAAAGCTGTTAGATTTCCTCAAAAATATCTTAATTTGTGTTTTGAAGATAAACGAAGGTCTTGCAGGTTTGTATTGACAGGAGGGTAAGTAATTAATGACAGAATTTTCATTTTTGGTTCATTTTGGTGAACTATCCCTTTAATTCTGTTTATAGGTTCAATGTATCAAATATATTTTAAACAATTCATATAATTACTTTATTACAACATTTTTGCAAAATATAGCTAATGTACTGTATGTAAAATTCTGCATGCAAGTAGTTCTGTTGAATCAGTTCACCAAAAAATATTTGTTCTCGTTGGTGACCAACCTATTCTCACCAAGAAATTAAAGTATTTTCCGAAGTTGCATTTTTGTACAAATTCATACAAAGTAATGTGTATGAAAATGTAGAATTTGTAACCTTCAAATAAGGAACAAGCAGGTTGTATGAAAACGTATGATTAACACCAAAAAAATTCATACAAAAATCATACAAATTTGCCAAAAGCCGCTTTTCCACTATCATGTCGAACCGTTCTTAGAACGGCGGGGACGGTTCCAGTTGTGTTTCCACCTGAGCCTGGTACAGCACGGCACGATTACAAACCGTTCTCGGCACGGAATTCTCGGCACGACAACCGTGCTGAGCCGGGCTGGTAAAATGCATTTGTATTTACATTCCAAAGAGTTCCGTTATCTGCACCACAGTGGAAAATCAAACCGTATCCGTGCTGACTGGCCCGGAATGGCACGGAAACAGAATGGTTACGCATTGAGAACGGTTCAGCCCGATAGTGGAAAAGCACTAAAAATGTCAAAAATGTGAAACTTACATTGTTACACCAGTAGATGGAGACAAGTGACTTACGATGCCAGAACTCTGCGCAACAATTTGTCATTCATGACAAATGACATTAATGACATTAATATACTTTAATAAATGTGAATGTGTACATCAGTAGTCATAACTTTCCATTTTTACAAAATTAGGTTTAATACTTTTTGATCTTCTAATTCTGAAGTCCAGATAAAAACAGAAAATAATTAACTCAAAGTTCTTTTAATTTGTAAAGTTGACAATCCAAAGGCATTACCACATGTTTATTTAAAATAGTACACTTTTTAATGATTATATTACGTTCATTCAATTACTTTTTCATTTCCATTTTTTTGCTACCTGATCTCTTGGCGAAAACGTACCTGTGGGAACATTTTTGCGAGATGTGAAATACGTACCAATTGGTACACTGCAGTTTCCAACAGAAATGTCTACTAGAGACAATAAAACAGTGACCACTTGTAATCGTTTTCGTACAAAGTTATGATTATAGCTCAATATGTTTGGCTTTCCGACTGTAACAAGCTTGCTCGGTAGCTCAGCTGGCATGAAATTGGACTTAGGATGTGGAATCCTTGGGTATGAATCCTGTGAAAAACATGACTCACGATAAAAGAGCTGAAAGATGAGAAATCGAAAAAAAGGGGTCATTGGATGCCCATATTCCACATGTTGATTTGATTCTTTTTTTAATTAAAAAAATCTATATGTCTTACAGGTTTGAAACAACACAATGGTGAGTAGTTAATGACAGAATTTTCGTTCTTGGGTGAACTATCCCTTTAACTCTGTTTATAGGTTCAATATATCAAATGTATCTTAAATAATTTATACAATTACTTTCTTACAACATTCTGACTTAAAGTTACTTTTATTTCACCAGCAAGTTTTTTTTTTTTTTTTTTTTTTTTTATTTGACCGGAAATGACACAGGCTTCTCCCAAAAGATAATAAGACGATGAACAAGAGGCATCATTGTGGAAGAAAAATATTTATCAGCTTTTATTTACATTTGAACAAGAATAGGCATGTCCAAAATTATTCATACCCTTTGCAAACTCTCACAGTCTATAGAAAAATCCAAAGTTCTATACCATTCCAAATAGTCCAAGCTGTTCTAAAACATCCTAATTACCCCGATTCATTGGAAACGGCTGTTTTAATCAACTCAACAGGTGAAAAACAGAAGCTATCTGCTGTGGAGATAGGCGAAAAGCTGGTCAGCAATTATAGGAAGTGTTTGATTGCTGTAATAGCCACTAAAGGCTTTTCTATTGATTACTGAGAAGGGTATGAATAATTTTGGACATGCCACTTTTTGTTCAAAAGTAAATAAAAGATTAGGAATATTTTTTTCCACAATGATACCTCTTGTACATTGTCTTATTGTCTTTTGGGAGAAGCCTGTGTCATTTCCGGTCAAAAAAAAAAAAAAAAAAAAAAAACGCTGGTTGAATAAAAGTAACTTTAAGTCAGAATTTGCCAGGGGTATGAATAATTTCGGGCTTGACTGTATATCATCTACATTTTGGTTTGGAATCTCATCAGAATGACCAAGCCTATTCAGTCACCCAAAACATTTCACTAACTTTCTTGACCTTAGCTGGAGCTGACCAGACGCTGAATCATTAACAATGTAAATGAATATAACGACCCAGGTACACAGCACCAGCAATAATCAAAATGTCATTAAGATCCCCGCTAACGCTTGGACCCATCCGCCTAATGACCCATCCCTGATTACACCGTTAAAAAGTCACAGAGTGCAAATTTATGCAAAACACACCCATAAACAATTGTGCTTTAAAACGCTAGCAAACGTACGTATGTGCCTCCATTGGTCAAAGTGTGTAATTCAGACAAATTAGGCTCCACATTTTAGTGCTTACATTGGTAAACACTTAAGCTGTTGGACTTGCTAGTCAATAAGTCATTTCATGTTACATTCACCGGCTCAAATTAAATAAATATTACCAGGTAAATCCAACCCCAGTGGCTGGCAGGCGCTAAAAATAAAATGACCCATCCTTGACCGGGAGAGAAAAAGGCTCCATGGATTGCCGTGGAGTGCGCGTGACAGGGGGTCTGAGGAGCGGCGGGTGGGACCGGGCATTATAATCCACATGTCATGTTCGGGATGCGAGAGGCCTTTATCTCCCCACTGCAGATATACGCTGGAGCCACGCAGGCTGCCGCCATCGCCTCTGAAAAACACAGCGCAAGGACAGAGGTATGAGCTAGCGCTAAGCCATGGGGTAAGAATTTTTTGGTAAAAGTTTGCGAGCGCAATACATATTCAATTAGAGCGTTAACACTGCTAACGCACAGCTTAGCAAGCAATGCTAATTGTGTGTTCACGCTACGCAACAGCGTGCTTTATCGCCTTAGAAGGTGACGTTCCATGCGGTGGAAGGACGTATTTGCCAGCTAGTTTGAATATGGATATTTTGAGCTTCAAATCTCTAGGCTCTTTATGTAAATAAAGCCATTTAGTAGCAAACAACATCTTTCCAGCTAAAGTGTTAGCAAATTCTAAATGATTTTAAAAAGACTTGAGCTACACAGCAGCGGTAGCGCATAACTGTATTTGGAATTGCAAACTACCAAACTTTTAATAAAATAAATCATATAGCTGAGAGAAAATCTGTGCATAAGTCACATTTAATTATTATTTTCTTAAATAATGTAAAATACCTGTAAATAAAACAAAAAATTTACATGCATTTTAGTTTCCCCTCACAACAACCTTACCCTAACCGATACTTTATTTTCAACTTTTCAATGATGTCCTTCATGTTTATTTAAAATAAATGCCTTTCCAATTTGATATGAGATTTGAAAAAGAAGAAAAAAAAGTTCGCCAGAAGGGGGATTCGAACCTGAATCGGTTGCGTCGAAAAGAGTGAAACAGGCGACCCTTCGCACCACAGGAGCTAATAATTAATAGGCATCTTTTGTAGTGTTGACTATCCAAATCACACATTGGTGGGCGGAGTTAGTGTAAATAGCCTTTGCCAACAATGCAAGCTATTTGTACTCCGAAAACAGGCAAACATAAATGATAGTGGCATCCATTATAAACAACACTTATTATAAACAGCAAGGCTAAACACATTTATTTTAACTGAAACAGACACTTTTGGCATGAGGGAAATTTGCTATACAAATAAACTTGGGCTCACTTAGCACAAATCTGAATGTCTTACGTATAAGTCAAAAAGACAAAATTTGAGGAATGTTCATGCTGCTACTTTAAATAAAACAGCAGTTGAAGTCGAAAAACACCATAAAATAATCATTCAGTCTTATAAAGAAATGTGATAACATTTTGTGAGAAACAGCCTGATATTTTGTTGTTGTTTTTTTGTGTTACAAAAAGATATACAATTGAATAGCACTAACCAGTAACCAAAAGCCCAATAACATACATTACTAAAAAGCAAATAAAAGCTAAACATACATTGGGGAAAAATACCATTTGTCAAAAACACTGCATGGGTTCCATATCTTCGCTAAAAAGACATTTCTGCAACAGTTGTATTCCCTATATAATTTTGCCCAAATGTGTCTCTCTTTTTCTCTGAATGTTGAAACAGTGCTGACTTTCACATCTATTATACACCTCATCTTATGGTCCACACCACACAGCTGGATGCTTCCCTCACAATGTCACAACGGCGCCATAATTGGACGTTTCTATACACCACCGAGCAGAAATCGGATCTGCGTTTTGCATGCCTCCCGCTAAATTGAAGGCAAATCCAGAAGCGTAGAAATCAATCAGTACTATTGAGTTCGCCACGCGCTGTCGAGAACACAGCCGTGCCAGATAAAGACGCCGTGGTCCCGTAGGGTCCCTGCTCAAATCTGCGGAGCTTTCCTCGACGTGGGTAAAATGACACTGAGTGACATCTTCATTCTGAAAATGTCCTGATGGGAACACTCAAGGTTTTTCTTCAGCTTTATTGTGATCTCTAGATTTTACTTTTTTTTTCTCTCCTTTTAATATCTACCTGTTAGTATCAAAAAACAGGCAATATTAGATTTTTTTCCCCTCTGTAAACCAGACATGTATAGAAGCCTGTTTGTGTTTTAGAGTAAACAAATAAAAATGAAATATTAAAATAAGGTCACATACACTCTTAAAAATAAAGGTGCTTCATGATGCCATAGAAGAACCCTTTTTGTCTAAATGGTTCAATAAAGAACCTTTAACATTTGAGGAACGCTTCTGTTTCACAAAAGGTTCTTTGTTGGCGAAAGAAGGTTCTTCAGATTATAAAAAGGCAAGAAAGAGATGGTTCTTTAAAGAACCTTTGACTGAATGATTCTATGTGGAGCCTAAAATGGTTATTCTATGGCATTGCTGTGAAGAACCTTTTGAAGCACTTTTTAAGAGTATAGAAACACATTGCAATTTTGAGAAATGCTCACAATTATGAGAAAAACCAGCAGGGGAAAGATATGACATTAACATTCACAGTTACGAGAAAATCAAAATTAAGACAAACAACCGAAAGACAAACAAAAGACCTATTATGAGAAAAAAAAACTTAGCCATTACAAAATATTGAGTTGCAATTGTAAGAAACAAATTGTGAAAGAAAAAAAAAACAAAGTTGCAACTATGAGAAACAAAGTCACAAATATATAATATAAGTCAACTAGGAAATAACTAAGAGAAACTATGAGAAACAATGTAATAATAATGCAGTATAAAGTCACAATTGTAAGAGTCGCAAATGTGCGAAACATAGCAATTGTAAGGTATGAAGTTGCAATTGTGAAAAACAAATTTGCAATTGTAAAAAAAAAAAGTCATAATTAAAAGAAACAAAATCTCAGCTGTGAGAAGGTTTCACCAGTATGAAATTCTCAACTATGAGAAACAAAGTTGCAATTGTGAGAAAGTCATATGCACTGTAAAAAAAGTAAGTGAACAGAAAGGTTCTGCAGATGTTAAAGGTTCTTTATGGAACCATTTAGACAAAAAGGTTCTTCTATGGCATCGTGAGGCACCTTCATATTTAAGAGTGTATGAGATATAAAGTTGCAAGTGTGAGAAACAAATTTTCAGCTATAAGAAACCGTTTCACCTGTACGAAATTCACAACTGTGAGAAACAAAGTCACAATTAATAATAATAATAATGAATAAGTGTGCAAAAACAAAATCTCAGTTGTAACTGGAAAAACAAAGCTGCAACTGTGAGAAATAAATTCACAATTACCTTTTATTTTTTCTCAGGTGGAGGTTTGGTGTGGCTGTTGATGTTGGTGCACTGTTTGTCTTTCATTTAATTAACTACATGACATTATTTATGGTTATCCTGTATTTCCATGTCAGTGATCGCAAACATTATTTGTCTAAATGTCACGATTAGTGACTTGCTCTCATTGCCGGAAACCCAGGATCTGAAATCTATAAATCTCTTGTGTGGCTGACCGTGAAGGCTAAAGCAGGTATCCACCGGGACGCAAGATGGATAATCTGAACGTTGACCAATTCATCCTTCCCACAAACCCACTATCTTTGCCTCTAGGGACTAAATTTGCATTATGTAACCAGATGTTTGTCCTCTGCCATGATCTACATACACAAGCTCTGTGTTTACATGGCTACTATGTGTGCGATTGGACATGTAGGCTATTCATCAAACTTGAAGGGGATGAAATGGCTAAGAAACCCTGCCTCCGCGACAAAAACAATAAAACAACCCCAAGTCCCATCAGAGAACGGTTCAAAACCTCTTCAAAGAACATGTTCAAAGCTTTCTGGGTACCTTGGGAAAAGGTTTAGTACCAACAACCAATTTAAGTTAGCTTGTTTGCCCCCAAATGTTGAAACTTTCCTCACTTGCAATAAACTAATACAGCCGTCAACATGAAACAAAAGAGACCAAACAAACTGTCAAAAGAAAAACATCTCAAACCCAAACATTAGATTAGGATTTACAAACTTGAGTGTCGGCCTTTGAAATGCAAACAGTTCCCTGTGGTGTGTTTTTGGTCTATTTAAGTCTGTTAAACGTCTGTATGCGTTACCAGGCTCTTTGGTATCAAGCTAAAGACTTGATGTGTTTTGATATTTCTCTGATAGAGCAAAAACAAACAGCGTGTTTCAATGACTTCACACAGCAGCAAAGACTTCACATCGTGAATAAACACGTCAAAACGTGAGTTTAAAGAGAGTGACGCCTTTGAGAGCTAGCAACCTGCTGCTTTCGAGTATTTACGAGAAAAAAGACACCTGATTAGATGTTTGCACGCTTCGATAACACTGATTAACAGGCCACGTCAACATTTGCAAACACCAAAGTCAAGATTTTTACTCTGATATTCACAATATCTCGATAGCAACGCCTTGCACCTTTGATGTCACATATTCGCCAGATGCCTTGATATCCATCTCCGGCCCGTATCAGATCTTCAAAGTGGTTGTTTTCTTTGGATATATGTATTGTTTTTGCTCCGCGGTTGAACATATGCTAGCCAAGGGCGCTGCATTTTTAATCTGGTATTCGTTTTAATTAATAAGGCACGTCAAACTTCGCCGCACACACATCTTTAAATGGAGGTCTGGCTGTAAACATATCTGGGGTCTATAATGAAGGTTGTACTGGGAGCCAGCGAACAGTATACGAAATTATTTTCTGATAAAGATGCCGTCGGTTCTCAATTATGAACTATCGTGCAGTACTAAACCTTGCACCTCTGTGAACCAATTAATTTGTGACTTGCCAAATCATTTACATGTAAATTGCAACTTTCGCAATGGAAATCGCTCTCTCGCCACAAAGTACAAACAGACGGCCGAATGCATTTATTTACAGATGGCAGCGTCGGTTTAGAAACCTGCCTCTGGTCTATTCATCCACCAAAGTAGCTGTAATTACTGAGCCCCTCTTCGAAACCCCTCTTCATCTCTCGAATTTCAAAGGAGCCCATCTGACAGGCCATGAAATCATAATTTAATCAAAAGAAAACAAATGTTTGAATGAATATTGCAAAATGAGAACAATGACTAATGAATTCTAATGAGGGGAACATTATGGCACTTTCATCCTCCTTAAGAGATAGCAGCGGTGGAAATGATGTCAGTCATGCCAGTCCGACAAACAGGTTATTGTTTTGAGGTGCTTTATTTCGCACTTTATATGTTATTTGCACATATTGTATACATTTTATTGATGTAAATACTCTGGAAAATAGCTGTTTTTCATTCATTAATGTGCAAATGTTGTCTCTGGTGATGCTGTTAAAGTTCAATGAGAAATAAATAAGACAATCGTTGATAAATTAATGTGGATAACACAACCCAAATGAGAAAAAAATGCTGTTTTCCAATTTAAAAACTTCTGCGCCTGAAAAGCAAACTGCATTAGATATGCAGGAATAATGAGTTTCATAATTAAAACACTTTTTATTTATTTATTTATTTGCTGACAATGCCCTAGGTGTCACACCCCTTCCAGGTGGATGCTGCACACTGGTGGTGAATGAGGAGATAGCCCTGACAGTGGAAAGCACTTTGAGTGTCTAGAAAAGCACTATATAAATTATTATTATTATGTCATTATTAGTTAATCATCTACACCTGTCAGTCTGTCATTAGCATCCCTTCATTAGTTGACAGAAGACCGGACCTTTAAAAGTACATCGGCGTGTTTCCCTGTGTTTTGTTTTTCGTTTCTTGTCAGTTTTCCTTTTTTGTTTGTTAATGGACAATGCATTCATCAACGTTGCCCAAGGAGGGGCAACACAATGCTTGAGGAAACTACTGTTTTTATCTTCCAAAACGGATGTAATCTGGAGGATTGTGTCAAGGAGTTCTTCAGCACCTGCCACCGTGCCTGCTGCAACGACGTCTGTTTGAAGGAGGGATTTTGGTGTGGTCTGGACAACGACATTCGTTTCATCCTGTCCAGGGGAGATCTGCAATAGACCCTGAAGAAATACATCAATTTCGCACTGTGGGTGAATGGATCCACACTCACAGCAGACAAAGCGGATGTAGACTGTAACATCAGCATCTTGCAGCTAGAGCCAGAGCCCAGCCCACCACCACCCCGACTCGCGGAGTATGAGCTGGAGCCCACCGCGGACGGACAGCCAGAGCCCAACGCGACAGAGCCATTGCTTAAGGGAGCGACAGTGCAGAGGATCACCTCGGAGCCTCGGTGCGAGAGCCAGCTACATCGCACGTGACGGTGAATGTTACAGTGGAGCGTGAGGGTGTGGAAGAGAGCCCCACCCACTGCACGGCTCCCCCGTCTCCACCGTTGCCCCACAAGCTCCACCGGGTTCCCTCGTTCCTCCGGCTCTGCCTTGGTCGGTCGTCGACCCGCCATTGCCTCAGGACTACACTCCTTCGGCTGCGCCTTGTTGCACCGTCCCACCAGCTCTCTTGGGTTCCTCCCTTCCTCCTGCTCCACCTCAGTCCTCTGTCACTCTGGCTCCACAGCTAACCTCCAGATCTCCGCCTTGGGCTCTGCCTTGGCCCTCCGGATCCTCGGTGTCACCCGGGATCATCGGCTCTTCTTCTGGGGCTCCACCTCCACCTGCCCCGCCTCCATCGGTTGGCCCCCTGGAGTCTTTAGCCCTTCCTCCACCATGGCTTCTCCCTCCATCAGCTCCGCCGTGGGCTACCATCATGGCTGAGGCCTGGGTCTCACCTGGCTCCTCCTGCTCCGGGTCCCTTCTGTCTCCTCCCTGGCTCCTCTCACCATCTGATCCACCCTGGACCCTTCTGTCTCCTCCATGGCTCCTCCCTCTGTCTTATACACCCTGGACCCTTCTGTCTCCTCCATGGCTCCTCCCTCTGTCTTATCCACCCTGGACCCTTCTGTCTCCTCCATGGCTTCTCCCTCCATCTGATCTGCCCTGGAATCTGTTGCTCGTCTTCCTCCTGGGTATCCGTCCTCCACCAAAGCCTCCACCGCTATACCACCTGACCAACGTAGGCTCTTTTTAGAAGAAAAGGCATGGAAAAAGCATAATTCAGAGTAGAACGTCACGTGTTGTAATCTCGAAATTGCGGTAATAACGATATGGCGTGAACGCAGCGTAAGTCCCCTCCGTCCATCCCTTTTCTCTTTTGCGGTGCGAGGTCGCGCCTTCTGGGAGGGGGGCCAACTGTCAAACCCCTGGACTGTGTTTGTTAGTTTCTTCCTCATGTGCCCATATTTGGTTATTTCCTGTTCCTGCCCTTGTTATGTCATTATTAGTTAATCACCTACACCTGTCAGTCTGTCATTAGCATCCCTTTATTAGTTGGTTCAGTTATTGTCATCAATGTGTATGTGTGTGTCTACCCTCTCTGTGATTTTACCTGTTGTATCACCTGTTTGGATTAAGGTAAAGACTTTATTGTGACCTTTGACAATGACACCAGGAAAGCATAGATAAATTATATATTTTAAATGTAAATAAAATAAATAATATAATATATACTCTTTGAAAGTTATTTTCTTACACACTTTAAAACTTTTTTTGGTTTGTTTTAAAAATATATAGATTTTATTTCAAAACAAGATAAAATATTTATTACATAATTTTTAATAATTTAGTTTTTGATGAGAAATATTTCAGTTGGTATTAAATTTTTCATTGCAGACAAAGTAAGACATTTCTTGTGAAACTGCAGAGGAAAAAACGTGTGAGGTCACTGCGGTCTTTTCCTGCCGAAACACTCCCTGTTTAATCTCACTGCTGTCCGCGCAACAAACGAGATATTAAAGAGATCTCATTTGTGATTTTTCTTTCCTATGGGCATATATTGCGATTGAAATATTTTGTTGAATTTGCAGTTCTGGGTGAGATCAATACAAGCGTTGAGAAATGAAAGCAGAAATACGATAGAGATTGAACAGGAGTGTTTAACTTTTACATAATGCTGATAAACAACCAAGCACCATCACATACAGATCAAACAAATCCAATGTCTTTTTACCCACAAACACACCTGAGGGACAAAGATGTTTCCTATAAAACTACAGACCAATTTTGCCACAGTTTAGTTCAAAATATCCAAAAATCATACCTGGTGTAGAACACATGACTTCATACGGACGCCACATGGGCATAAGTCCGTAATTTGTCTAATCTTGACTGATTGTGTGATATTTTAATTGCCGTTTGACAGATGATAGCCGGGTGAGGAGGCTTTGATATGGAAATGTCGAAGAGGAGCAGTCTGAGGAGCTCTGGGTTTCCTTGGTAACTTCAAAGGCCCGTCCTTGAATGAAGAATCACGCTGTAAGTGCAAGTGGTGGCGTGGAGCTTCTGAAAAAGAGGACAACATGAGAGGGCAGGAAAATGAGAAAATGAAGGCGTATTTATGTTTGTGAGTGTTGCAGATGGAAATCGTAAGGAATTGAACGGTTCTTGCTTCATTTCTTTGAGCATTGAGGTTCCTTTAAGGATTTTAAATTCTTTTTAAACAATAACTTGCAGTAAACAAATGGAAATATTAGACAAAAACATTGTTTTCTTTTACTATCCGCTGTCTTATGAACAACTGTGCTGAATTAAGTGTCACAAGCCTTGATTATAGTAAATAATTTATGACTTTGAGTCTGATTCTGACGATCACTTCTTAAGATTCTCTTTTTTATTGTTGTAGACGACCAGCAAAGGCAATGCCATAAAATATCTACTGTCTTTGTTTTATTTTATGATGCTTGCTTAAAGAAATGACTGCTTAGGTTGTTTTTGGTGCCTGCTACCTTTCCTTTGTAAAATAAGTTGAAAAAAAATAACGTTAATGTTGTAGACTGCTTTGGAATATTATAATTCAACATCAACAACATAAATTATGCCACATTCAGCCCTGAGCAAAACTATAAACCAATAGAATGAAGGAAAAACTAATAAAATATAATATATGCTATCGTACCTGTGAGGTTCCAGAGATGGGATTGTCATTTTTGGTGTACATAACATAAGTGGGTCTTCCTCTCCATTGAGTTTTACCCAGCCTTCAAACATTTATATTTATCCAACCTGACATTGTTCTCCATTTCTTTTCCTCCCTGCTTCTCCTTCCACCAGTGCTTGTGGAAAAAAAGGAAGATGAAATGAGAAACCTTGCATAGACTCTCTTTTAAATCTGACTGTTACCTTTAGTCGTGCCAGTGATGTGTTCACTTAAGGGTTTATAGGGAGGAATGTCTATTTTTATATTTTCTGAAGAAAATCAGAGGTAAAAAAAAAAAGCTACCCACCACAGTGCTGGTGTTCTGTATGGTTGCTAGGTGGTTATTTAAATGATGGCTGTCTCTAAATATGGCTTGAGACCCTGCTGATAAAATAATATCTAAATCCAGACTAAGATGGTTTAAGCTAGTCTCCCAAATAAAAAGGACTGACAGAGCAGGCCAAGTTCTGGTAAATCTCTAAAAATAAGAAAACCAGAACAGCCTGATTAGATTGCAAATACTAAAACTAGCAACTACACCACCCCGGGCAGCTGACAAAATGTCCAAAACCCTTGAAAACCATTTTTTGCTGACAATTGCCTAGAAAAGAAACCAGCAGAAGTAGACCAGTCTCAGTACTTGACAAATGACCACAACCCCTTTAAAACTGTCACAGATGACAAATGCCCAAAACCTAAATAAAATCAAAAACATACACCGTTCTGAGCAGCCAAAACCCCTTTAAAGCTGGCAAACTAGACCAGCATGATCATATGACAAGAATCCAAAACCTCTTGAAAACCATGACTACTAAAAAAAGGCTCCAACCCCCTCTACCATCAGCAAACTAGACCAGCATGATCAGCTGACAAGTGCCCAACCATTTTGAGCAAACCATAATTGCTCAAAATAACCCCAAACTCATCTTAAATTACAATAGCTAAGAAATGTCCAAAATTTATTTAGAAATTCACAAACTAGAACAACCTGACCAGTGTCACAGTTATTGCAGGATGAGGAGAGTAGATGAAGGTGCTTGAACCGGAGTAAATGAAACACTGATCTTTATTTAGAAAACAAACGGAAAACATGGAGCAAAACAAGACAGGAGTAACGTATATCAATGGACACTGGGGTGTGATCAGACACAGACTTAAATACACAACAAACAGCGTGTGGCTACAAATGAGATAACAAGATGACGAGGGGGAAATACAAATATGGGCATGACTAAACCAATACAGACAAAACCAGAAGGGGGAGACAACTAAACCATAGGAATAGGAAACATTGGGGGGAAAACAAGACAAACTAGACAAGAATCCTGACAACCAGCTGACAAATTCTCAAAAAACATATTTCCTGACAAGTGCCCCAAACCCCTCTTAAACCATCAATGAAGACAAGTACAAAACCCTTATAACATTGCCAAAAAATCTAAAACTATTATAGCTGACAAATGCTCCGACCCCCCTTTTAAATTATTAAACCAATCCTGCCTGACCAGCTGACAAGTGCCCAAAAACACTCTTTAACATCACTGCAAGTACCTCAAACCACTGTAAAGTTATTAAACTAGACCAGCATGATCAAAAGCCCAAATCCCCCTTAAAACCATCATTGCTGACAAACAGCCCAAACCCATTTAAAACTACAATAGCTGACAAATTTAGTCTTACTAAAACCATGGGCAAGCAGCTGACAAATTCTCAAAAACCCTCACAAACAGTATTCCCTGACAAGTGCTCAAAACCCAACTAAAATCAACAACCTACATCAGCCCAAACAGCTGACAAGTACCCAAAACCCCTATAAAATGACCAAACAAGACCAAGTCTGGTGAGCTGCAAGAGCTCAAAACCCCTCTTTAACCATTATGGAAGACAAACACTGAAAACCACTTTAAAACTACCAAACAAGACCAGACAGTCGAGCTGACAAAAGCCCAAAACCCATCTTAAACCATTATTGCAGACAAGTACCCAAAATCACTATAAAATGACCCAAACAACACCAGTCTGGTGAACCGAAAGAGCCTAAAACCCCTCCTAAACTATCAATGAAGACAAGTACCCAAAACCCCTCTAAAATTACCAAAAAACATCCATCTAAAACTATGATAGCTGACAAATGCCCAAATATTCTCACTAAAAACCAGCAAACTAGGTGGAGCAGCTGACAAGTGCCTAAAACCCCTCTTAAACCACCACTTCTGACAAAATCCCCTTTAAACCAGCAAACCATACTAGCCTGACTAGCTGACAAGTGTACAAAACCCCTCTCAAATTGTCAAACAAGACCAGCCTGGTGAGTTGAAAGAGCCCAAAACACATCTTAAACCAAGTACCCCAAACCCCTCCAAAATTACCAAAAAGGGCACATCTAAAACTACTATAGCTAACCCAAAGCTGAAAAGTGCCTAAAATCACTCTAAAACCACCACTTCTGACAAAACCAATTTTAAACCATCAAACCAAACCAGCCTGACCAGCTGACAAGAGCCCAAAACCCCTCTTAAACCATTACTAGAGACAAGTAACCCAAAACCCTCTAAAATAACCAAAAAAGATCCCCTAAAACCATCACTTTTTACAAAACCCATTTGAAACCAGCAAACCAAACCAGCCTGGCAAGCTGACAAGTCCCCAAAATCCCTCTAAAATTACCAAACAAGACCCATCTAAAACTAGCTGAAAAAAAAAAACTCACTAAAAACCAGCAAACTAGCCGGTGCAGCTGACAAGAGCCTAAAACCATCACTTCTGAAAAAAAAAAAAGTATAAACCAGCAAACCAAACCAGCCTCACCAGCTGACATGAGCCCAAAACCAGCAAAGTAGACCAGTTGGAGCAGCTGACAAGTGTTAGGGTTAGGGTTAGGTTAGGGACCAGCCTGGTGAGCCAAAGGAGCCCAACAGTCAATGCAATTAAAATACAAAATGACTGACTTTATACATACAATTCGAAAATTGTACGTTTGCAAACTGCACCCTTGTAAATATATCTTTACATCCATTAATTTAAACAGTTACATTCTCTATATTTCTCTATATCTCTACCTCTGTATATAATATAGAGAAATAAAATATTATTTAATTCTCTGTTTTTCTTATAATAGTGTTATACTCCATCTTTACTGTGCAATTCCTATATCTCCTGCACTAGCTTGTATTATGTCTACACTTTCTTCTGCACTGAAAGCTCCTGTCACCAAGTCAAATTCCTTGTGTGTAAACATACTTGGTAATAAAGCTCTCTCTGACTTCTGAAGGTATAACACCAGACTATTAACAATAAATGTCACCTTGATGCAAACATGAAATATCATACAGTAGTAGTTCTTCACAGGTTTTTTATTCAATTGTGCTGCTTTTCCATTGTTTTTACTATGTAAACATTAACGAGTTTGACTGCTGCATTCCTGTCTCTTGCAGTGTCTCATGCATGAAACGGCATGATAAAAACACGGCGCTCAACTTGAAAGAAGTTCACTTCCATCTTCTGCTATTTTGTCCTATTCCACTGCCCGCGTCGCATCTTTGTCAACACAAAAGTACATTCTGTGTGAATGGCGCCCGCACTGATGATCTATAATGCAGAGCGATGCCTAGCTACATGTACGCGTCACGTGAGAGGTTAATCATGTGCGCTGACATGAGGTTGGATTGTTCTTTGCTCTTTACTGTTATCATTGGCATATTGTCAAAGTGTCTAATTCTAACGCCTGTTAATATTTCTATTCAAAATGATTCCTTGATTTATAAAAAATAAAATAGAAATAATCGATAAAATCTGAAAAATCGCCCAGCCTTATCATAAACCCTGCCTTAAAATTACCAACCAACACCAGCCTGGTGAGCCAAAAGAGTTCAAAACCCCTCTTAAACCATCAATGAAGAAAAGTACCCAAAAACACTATAAAATTACTAAAACAAGACCAGACTGGTTTACCCAAAAGAGCCCCAAAACCCCTCTTAAACCATCAATGAAGAAAAGTACTCAAAACAACTATAAAATTACCAAAATAAGACCAGCCTGGTTAACCCAAAAGAGCCCAAAACCCTTCTTAAACTATCAGCGAAGAAAAGTACCCAAAATCACTTTAAATTTACCAAACAATAGGCTGAAAGAGCCCAAAACCTCTCTTAAACCATCACTGCAGACAAGCACCAAAACCCCCTCTAAAATGACAATGAATGAAAAATTATGATAGCTGACAAATGCCCAAAAGTCTCACTAAAAACAGCTGGAGCAGCTGACAAAAAAACCCCTAAAAGCCATCTAAAATCATGACTTCTGACAAAACCCCTTTTAAACCAGCAAACTAAACCAACCTGACCAGCTGACAAGTGCCCAAAACCACCCTAAAATTATCAAACAAGAGCAGCTTGGTGAGCTGAAAGAGCCCCAAACCCATCTTAAACGATTATTGCAGTTAAGCATCCAAAATCCCTCTAAAATGACCAAAAAAAAAAAAAAAAAAAAGCCTCACTAAAAATCACCAAACTAGCTGGAGCAGCTGATAAGTGCCCAAGACAAAACAAGACAAAACCCCTTTAAAACCAGCACACCAAACCAGCCTGACTAGCGGACAAGTGTCCAAAACCCTCTAAAATTAATAAACAAGACCAGCCTGTGAGCTGACAAAAGCCCAAAACCCATCTTAAACCGTTATTGCAGTCAAGTACCAATACATGCTAAAGTTACCAAAAAAGACCCATCTAAAACTACTATAGCTGAAAAATGCCCAAATGTCTCACTAAAAACCAGCAAACTAGCTGGTGCCACTGACAAGTGCCTAAAACTCATCTAAAACCACCAATTCAGACAAAACCCCTTTTAAACCAGAAAACCAAACCAGAATAAGCAGCTGAAAAATGCACAAAAAAGACTAGCTGGGTGAACCAAAAGAGCTCAAAACCCCTAATCATCAATCATCTTAATCATCAATGAAGACAAGTACCCACAAACTCTTTTAAAATTGCCTAAAAAGATCCATCTAAAACTATTATGGCTGACAAATGCCCAAAAGTCTAAAAACAGAAAACGTCTCGGGTTACGTATGTAACCTAGTTCCCTGAGGGAACGAGACGCCGCGTCTAGAAACGCTATGGGGAACGCCATTGGCGGGCCGCACTCTGAATCATGTCTTACAACCAATGAAATGACGGGAGTGACGTCACCGGCGCGATGACGTCATCGACCAGGAAGTATAAAGCACGTGCGTTTGACGCCCGCGGCAGCTCTTTAGGAATGAAGCGAGCGCCGCAGGGTGCGGGAATTATGGTTCGAGACGCGGCGTCTCGTTCCCTCAGGGAACTAGGTTACATACGTAACCCGAGACGTTCCCTTCCGGGAACTCGAGCCGCGTCTAGAAACGCTATGGGGAACGAGACTACCAACGCCCCCATAATTTCCAAAGCCTGCGCTGTGTCTTTGAGCAGGATGGAAGAAAAAGAGCCCTTGTCTAGCCTTCCGCGGACAAAGAGGCCCTATAGTCCTCGGCCCTCGGGCACACGAGGAAAGGTAGTCTTCCTCTGTCTGGTCGCCAGCCAGAGCGAGAGGTACTCGGCGGCCCTCAGGCACACGCAGAGTCTTAGTCCGTTGTCTGGGAACAGCCAGCACAAGAGGGACTGAAATGACCACTGTCTGTACGGACAAGTGGGAGAGATCCTCGGTCCTCGGACCCACGAGGATAGTAAGATCGACCTCAGGAGTATTCCTCGGCCCTCGGGCTCACGAGGAAAGGGTAGTCCTTTGTCTGGGGTTCTGCCAGAACAAGAGGGACCCAAGGCTCGGCCTGGTGCTCTGCCAGGACGCGAGAAGATAAGCCTTTGTCTAGCCTTATGCGGACAACAGGACACTGCAGTCCCCGGCCCTCGGGCACACGGGGAGGACAGTATGGGCCTCTGCCTGGTAGCCAGCCAGTGCAGGAGGCACTCCTCGGCCTTGTTTGAAGGCAGACGAGGAGTCTTAGTCCTTGGTCTGGGAAAATGCCAGAAACCAGAGGGACCGAATTACACCCGGTCTGGTAGATGCCAGAACGCGAGGAAGATAAACCATTGTCTAGTATTCTACGGACAAGATGGTGAAAGGATCCTCGGCCCTCAGGCTCACGAGGATAGGGTTCTCGACCTTTGCTTGCAAAGGGAGAAGTGGACCTCAGCCAGGTGGTCCGCCTCTGTCTGATCGCCAGCCAGAACGAGAGGTACTCCTTGGCCCTCGGGCTCACGAGGAGAGGGTAGTCCTTTGTCTGGGGTTCTGCCAGAGCAAGAGGGACTCAAGGCTCGGCCTGGTACTCCGCCAGGACGCGAGAAGATAAGCCTTTGTCTAGCTTTATGCGGACAACAGGACACTGCAATCCCCGGCCCTCGGGCTCACGGGGAGGACAGTATGGGCCTCTGCCTGGTAGCCAACCAGTGCAGGAGGCACTCCTCGGCCTTATTTGAAGGCAGACGAGGAGTCTTAGTCCGTGGTCTGGAGAAAGCCAGAAACCAGAGGGACCGAATTACACCCGGTCTGGGAAATTTGCCAGTACGCGAGGGAAATGGACCATTGTCTAGCATTCCGCGGACAAGAGGGTTGTATGATCCTCGGCTCTCGAGCACACGAGGATATGAGCAGACCTTCTACTCGGCTTACATCCTAATTTGAAAGACCGTAAGCGCTAGAGAGATACTCCTCGGCCCTCGGGCACTCGAGGAGTCTTAGTCCTTTGTCTGGGGATATGCCAGAGCAAGCGGGACTGAGTAAGTTCTGCCTGGTGGAACTACCAGGGCTTGAGAGAAAGAACCTTTGTCTAGATTCTACTGACAGAAGGTGACATGGTCCCCGGCCCTCAGGCTCTCGGGGAATAGTAGTCCCTTGTCTGGAAATGACCAGCACAGGGGGGACTAAGGATCCTGAAACCACTCCTCGGCCCTCAGGCACACGAGGAGGGTGTGGCGAGTAACGACTTCTCTTCTTTTAACTAAAAGAATGCGCCTTGAGAAGTCTCCTCCTGGCTAGGGAGATGGCTGATATTAATGGCTTACTGGCTAGAGTCCAGTACGGAGGAGCCTGGAGTGGCTCTGAGGTCGATTTGATAAAACCTGACAAATGTCAGGGGCGAAGACCAACCCGCAGCATTGCAGATGTCCTGGATGGGGACACCTGCCGTCAGAGCTTTCGAGGCAGAGAGGCCTCGAGTAGAGTGAGCCTTGACTCCGATCGGTGATGGGAGACCAGAAGACTCGTAGGCAGTAGATATGGCATCAATGATCCATCTACTGATAGTGGTTTTAGCAGCTGGGTGGCCCTTCTTTGGAGGGCCATAACAGACAAACAGCTGTTCTGTTTTACGCCACAGGGCAGCTCTGTGGACGTAAGCATCTAATGCTCTGACTGGGCACATGCAATTAAACTTCCTGTGATCTGGCTCCAGGAACGGAGGAGGATAGAACGCTTGCAGCGTTATAGGCTGAGGTGCTAGGGACGGGACCTTCGGTACGTACCCAACTCTTGGGTAAAGAAAGGCTTTGGCCATACCAGGGGCAAAGTCTAAGTGAGAAGGGGCCACTGAGAGGGCCTGAAGGTCCCCTACTCTCTTCAGAGAGGTAAGGGCTATCAGGAGCGCTGTCTTAATGGTAAGCACGCGGTCTGATATCTCCTCTATGGGCTCGAAAGGAGGCTTGCATAGAGCTTCTAGCACGACAGCCAGGTCCCACGTGGGAACCCTTGGCTGCACTCGAGGCCTCAACCTGAGTGCAGCGCGGAGGAAACGAATGACCAGGGGGTTTTTGCCCACTGAGAGGCCACCGAGAGGGGCGTGGAAGGCCGATATAGCCGCCACGTATACCTTCAGGGTGGAGTGAGCTAGCCCTGCGGAAAGGCGAGTTTGTAGGAACTCCAGAACTGTACCAACTGGGCAGTTGACTGGGTCGAAGCGGTGTTCGTAACACCATTTAACAAACAGGTTCCACTTAAGGCCATAAAGTTTCCTCGTAGAGGGAGCTCTGGATTGGAGAAGGGTCTCAACAACCTCGGTTGAGAGACCAGCTTCTATGAGTTGTGCCCCCTCAGGGGCCACACCCATAACTTCCACCTCTCTGGGTGGGGGTGGCAAATTGCGCCCCCAGCCTGAGACAGGAGGTCCTTCCTGACGGGAATCTCCCATGGAGAGCCGTCGAGGAGGGAGACTAGGTTCGGAAACCATACTTGGGCCGGCCAATACGGGGCTATTAGCAGCAGCCGTACTTGGAACCGGCGCACTCTTTCCAGAACTCCTGGGAGCAGAGCGATCGGGGGAAAGGCGTACAGACGAAGCCTCGGCCACGTCTGTACCATAGCGTCCAGTCCGAGAGGAGCTGGAGGAACTAGAGAGTACCAGAGGGGACATTGCGATGTCTCTCGAGTCGCGAAGAGGTCCACCTGAGCCTGGCCAAATTTTCTCCAGATCTGCTTCACCACTGCTGGGTGAAGCATCCATTCCCCGGGCCTCGGCCCCTGCCTCGACAGGACGTCTGCTCCCACATTCAGATGTCCAGGAATGTGGACTGCTCTCAGGGAGAGAAGCTTTCCTTGAGACCACAGGAGGATCCGGTACGCCAGCTTGAACAAGGGGCGTGAGCGGGTCCCTCCTTGATGGTTTATATAGTACACTACCGCAGTGCTGTCTGTACGGACCAACACGTGGCGGTTTCTTAGGTCTGGAAGGAAACACTTCAGGGCCTGGAACACAGCTAACATCTCTAGGCGATTTATGTGCCATGAGAGAAGATGAGGGCTCCACAGGCCTTGGGCTGAGTGGCCACTCATGACCGCTCCCCGTCCAGTGAGGGATGCGTCCGTCGCTAGTGTAACACGGCGACACGGAGTTCCCAGAACTGGACCCTGAGAGAGGAACCAGGGTTTCTTCCACATAGCCAAGGCACGTAGGCAGCGCCGCGTGACCTTGATCTTGCGGAATGGATTTCCCCTCGGGGAGAACCCCCTGGTTTTGAGCCACCACTGTAGTGGCCTCATGTGCAGCAGTCCAAAAGGTATCACGTTGGATGCGGCTGCCATAAGACCTAACAGTACTTGGAACTGTTTGACAGTGAGTGACTGGCCTAGCTTGACCGCATTTGCTGCAGTAAGGATCGACTCGATCCGAGCAGGAGACATACGTGCCTGCATCGTGGTCGAATCCCACACCACGCCTAAGTAAGTGGTCCTCTGTAATGGAGAAAGTACACTTTTCTTGGCGTTGAGTCTCAACCCTAATTCTTTCATGTGAGCGAGAACAACACCTCGATGTTGAACCGCTAACTGCTCTGAGCTGGCTAGGATGAGCCAGTCGTCTATGTAGTTGAGTATGCGGATGCCCTGGAGTCGCAGAGGAGCCAGAGCAGCATCCACACACTTTGTGAAAGTACGGGGAGAGAGAGCTAGGCCGAAAGGAAGTACCCTGTATTGGTAAGCTTCGCCCCTGAAAGCGAACCTGAGGAACTTCCTGTGTTGAGGAAGGATGGAGACGTGAAAATACGCGTCTTTTAGATCTATCGTGACAAACCAGTCCTCGGACCTGATTTGTGACACTACCTGCTTGATAGTGAGCATCTTGAACTTCAGTCTCTTTACTGAGCGGTTCAATTGCCTGAGATCTAAGATGGGCCGGAGCCCTCCATCCTTCTTGGGAACTATGAAGTACCGGCTGTAGAACCCGGATTCTCTGTCTTGAGGAGGGACCACCTCGATGGCCTCCTTCCTTAGAAGAGTTTCTACTTCTTGTTCCATTACCAGACCCTGCTCGGGGTTCACTACGGTTGGAAATACCCCGCTGAAGGGTGGCGGCTTGGCGCCGAACTGAATGCAGTAACCCTTTTCTACAGTCTGCAGGACCCATGTGGAGACATTCGGCAGTAGTTTCCACGCTGCCAGAAAATCTACTAAGGGAACCAGCCTCTCGAGACTGGCTTCTGGATTTGTTTGAGGAACTAGCTCGGGGACCTGAAGCAGCGAACTGGCAGGGAGCTCCTGAACTAGTTTCTCTAAGGACCCCCGTGGGGGTTGCGTACTCTCTAGGGCCGCTACGTTTCCGGGCGGAACAGCTAGATGATGTTCGCGGGAGATTGCCGCGCCCTGTAACGCTGGCAGGGTTAGCTGACAGATCTCCTGAGGGCCGCGAGGGGGTTCGGTGGCCACACTGAGTGGCGCCGAATAGACCCCCTCGAGAGGGGCTGCCCTCATTGGCCCTGGGCCATAACCGTCAGGGCCGTTTAGCCGAGGACCTCTTCGACTGGAGGACGACCCTCAGGTCAGGCCTTTTGTTAGAGGCCCTCGGCTTAGAGCGTTGCTGGCCCCGTCCTCTAGGTCTGCCGACCGGAGGAGCGCGAGCGGCAACGCTCTGTTTCTGTGCCTCTCTGTACGAGGAGCTCGTTGACGGCTGAGGCTGCTCCCGTCCAGCAGCCTCAGAGGAGTAAACACGGCGAGGGAGGTATGTCCTGAACGCCGCTGCCTGCTTCCTGGCCTCCTGGTGCCTGGCGACAACTGTGTCCACCGAGGCACCGAAGAGGCCGGAGCCGGGCTCTATTGGGGCGTCCAGGAGCGTTGCCCTGTCCTTGGCTTTTAGTGCGGACAGGGACAACCAGAGATGTCTCTCCGCGGCCACCAGGGCTGCCATAGACCTGCCCACTGCACGGGCGGTCTCCTTGGTGGCGCGGAGGGCGAGGTCTGCTGTGCGCCGCATCTCTGATATATTAACCTCCTCGCCGTCGTTAAACTCCTTCAGCAGATCAGCCTGGTAGGCCTGAAGGATGGCCATGGTGTGAAGACATGAACCAGCCTGACCTGCTGCCGTATAAGCCTTGCCCACCATGATAGAGGTGTTTTTGAGTGGCTGGGTGGGCAAGGACGGAGCCTTCAGGGACGATGCCGAACCGGGTGCCAGATAGCCCGCAAGCGTCTGTTCGACCCGTGGCATCGCCCTATAACCGTACTCCCCCGCACCCCCCACGTTAGCATAGCTCTCAGTGGGGTGGTAGAGACGGAAAGAGTACGGCTTCCCCCATGATCTAGAAACTTCTTTATGAAGATCAGGGAAGAAGGGAAGGCTCCGTGTGGGGGGTGCTGACTTTGTCCGCAGGAAGCGATCATCTAGTCTGCTTGCCTGCGGCTCATGAGTTTGTTCAGCGGGCCATGAGATGTTTAGTTTGGCTACCGCATTAGTCAGCACCTCCACGAGCTCCTCGTAGTGAGGCGTACGGGGTGGCTGTGGTGTTTCCTCCAGGCTCTCAATATCCACATCAACCTCCTCGGAGGAAGATATGTGGAGCTCTGGGATCTCCTCTGGGGGGGAAGAGGCCGCGGTGCGGGCTTCCTCATCCAGAAGGAGATCGCTCGCGCCGCTGAGTGAGGGAGGAGATAGGGGGTCACCCGTCTCCAAACCCTCCAGCAGGTCGAGCTGCGAGCCCCACGAGTGGCGACGCCGCTCCGCCTCGGCGGAAGCGGGGCCGGACCCGCGAGGCACGCTAATGAAAGCCCCCTCCTCGAAGAGGGCTTTCCGGGAACGAAGCAACCGCAGCGGTAAACGTTCACACTGCGGACAGTCAGCCTTTTCGAGGGCTGACTGTGCATGCTCCGCTCCCAAACACACCACGCATAGACTGTGTGTATCCCCACCAACTATGAAACGTTGGCAGGGAGGAACACACCTTCTATGCCTCTTAACAGCCACCAAACTCTTTTTAGGTTGTTTTGAAGCCATTCTACTCAAATAAAAGGTGTGCAAACTGGCACAAAAAACAGCAGAAATGGCAGACAGACAGACACAGAGCGCTCTCGCTGAATGACAAAAGCTGCCGCGGGCGTCAAACGCACGTGCTTTATACTTCCTGGTCGATGACGTCATCGCGCCGGTGACGTCACTCCCGTCATTTCATTGGTTGTAAGACATGATTCAGAGTGCGGCCCGCCAATGGCGTTCCCCATAGCGTTTCTAGACGCGGCTCGAGTTCCCGGAAGGGAACTAGCCGGAGCAACTGACAAGTGCCTAAAACCATCACTTCTGACAAAACCTCTTTTAAACCAGCAAACCAAACAAGCCTGACCAGATGACAAATGCTCAAAACTCCTCTAAAATTACTAAACAAGACCAGTCTGGAGAGCTGACAAGACCTCAAAACCCCTCTTAAACCATCAATGAAGACAAGCACCCCATACCCCCTAAAATGACCAAACAAGACCAGCCTGGTGAGCTGACAGGCTCTTAAACCATCAATGAAGACACACCACTCTAAAATGACCAAAAAGACCCATCTAAAACTACTACAGCTAACAAATGCCCAAAAGCCATTATTACATTATTGCATTAATGAACCATTATTGCAGACAAGTACACAAACCCCTTATAAAATTACCAAAGACCAGTCTGGTGAGCTGACAAGAGCCCAAAACCCATCTTAAAACAGTATTGCAGTCAAGTACCCAAAAAAAGAGATGCATCTAAAATTAAAACCCAGCAAACTAACCAGAGCAGCTGGCAAGTGCCTAAAACCCCTTTAAAACCATAAATTCTGACAAAACCCATTTAAAATCATCAGAAAACCAAACCAGCCCGACCAGCTGACAAGTGCTCAAAACCTCTCTTAATTGACCAAACAAGACCAGTGTGGTGAGCAGAAAGAGCTCAAAACTCCTCTTAAGCCAATAATGAAGTAAAGTATCCAAAAACTACTATAAAGTTACCAAACAAAACCAGCCTGGTGAGCTGACATGAGCCCAAACCCCATCTTAAACCATTATTACAGTCAAGTACCCAATTAAAACCCCTCTAAAGTTACCAAACAAAACCAGCCTGGTGAGCTGACATGAGCCCAAACCCCATCTTAAACCATTATTACAGTCAAGTACCCAATTAAAACCCCTCTAAAATGACCAAAAAAGACGTTTCTAAAACTACTATAGCTGACAAATGCCCAAAAGTCTCACTAAACCCCAGCAAACTAGCCAGAGCAGCTGGCAAGTGCCTAAAACCCCTTTAAAACCATATATTCTGACAAACCTAATTAAAATCAGAAAACCAAACCAGCCTGACCAGCTGACAAGTGCTCAAACCCCCTCTTAAATGACCAAACAAGACCAGCCTTGTGAGCAGAAAGAGAAAGAGCTCAAAACTCCTCTTAAGCCAACAATGAAGTGAAGTATCCAAATCCACTCTAAAGTTACCAAACAAAACGTCTCAGGTTACGTATGTAACCCTGGTTCCCTGAGGGAACGAGACACTGTGTCATCAACGCTCTGGGGAATGCCATTGGCGAACCCGGCTCTGAATCAGTCTTCAACCAATAGGATGACGGGAGTGACGTCACCGGTGGCGGTGACGTAGGCGACCAGGAAGTATATAAGCATGTGCGTTTCAAACCGGCTTCAGCTTCCAGGAATGAAGCGATGCGCGGTAGGAATGCGGGAATTATGGCCCATGACGCAGTGTCTCGTTCCCTCAGGGAACCAGGGTTACAAACGTAACCTGAGACGTTCCCTTTCAGGAACTCTACACTGCGTCATCAACGCTCTGGGGAATGATATGCCCACGTCTCCAGAATTCCAAATTCCTACCCAGTGGTGTTTGTCTGGGAAGAAAAAAGGGAAGCGCTGCTTCTGGTGGATCAAGCCAGGAAAAGCTCTCTGCCTGGGGTTACCAGGGCAAGAGAGGCGGTACACCTCTGTCCGGGGGACCAGCCCGGAATCAGAGGGCAGTGCTCGTTGATACTTACCTGCAGGAGCACTGACGGTTCTCCGCCTGGGAAACTGCCAGGACAGGAGAAGTATTACACCTCCGTCCGGGGATAGTGCCGGAGCGAGAGGGAAGTGGCATATACCTCGGCCCTCGGGCTCGCGAGAAAAGTGGTCGCTCTGTCTGGGGACACCAGCAAAGAGGGACCAGAAGAACTCCGCCTGGAAAACTGCCAGGACGTGAGTGGGATGACATCTCTGCCTGGGGAGCACCCAGCGCGAGAGGGAACATAACAAGTACCTCGGCCCTCAGGCACTCGAGGAGAGTAGTCCAAACTCTGTCTGGGGAACAGCCAGCACAAGAGGGACTGAATTAGCTCCGCCTGGAAACTGCCAGGACGCGAGCGGGATTACATCTCTGCCTGGGAGTACCCAGCGAAGAGGGATATGATCCGCCTCGGCCCTCGGGCTCACGAGGAAAGTGTCTACCTCCGTCTGGGGACCAGCCAGACGTAGAGGGACAGGTAGCGTCTGGGGAGTATGCCAGAACGCTAGGTTGCTTCACCTGGGAAGAGTGCCAGGACGCAAGCGGGATTACATCTCTGCCTGGGACGTACCCAGCGAAGAGGGATTGAGTAAACCTCGGCTCTTGAGCCCACGAGGTTAGGTCATACACCCTAGTCTGGTCACCAGCCAGAGAGGGGTCCTCCTTGGCCCTCGGGCACACAAGGAGAGGGCAATCCTTTGTCGGGGCGCACCCGGATCAAGAGGGATGCAATTAGTGCCTGGAAACTCTGGCCAGAGCACGGGAAATAGCTCCGCCTGGAAACAGCCAGGACGCGAGTGGAATTACATCTCTGCCTGGGGAGTGCCCAGCGCAAGAGGAATCATAGCAGGAACCTCGGCCCTCAGGCGCTCGAGGAAAGTAGTCCAAACTCTGTCTGGGGAACAGCCAGCACAAGAGGGACTGAATTAGCTCCGCCTGGAAAACTGCCAGGACGCGAGTGGGATTACATCTCTGCCTGGGAGTACCCAGCGAAGAGGGATATGATCTGCCTCGGCCCTCGGGCTCACGAGGAGAGTGTCCACCTCAGTCTGGGGACCAGCCAGACATAGAGGGACAGGTAGCACCTGGGGAGTATGCCAGGACGCTTGGTTGCTTCGCCTGGGAAATTTGCCAGGACGCAAGCGGAATAACATTTCTGCCTGGGGAGCACCCAGCGAAGAGGGAGAGTTATCCACCTCGGCCCTCAGGCCCCGAGGTGATAGGCCTCCGTCTGGTGACCAGCCAGACTAAGAAGCATCCTCGGCCCTCAGGCACACGAGGAAGGGTAATCCCTTTGTCGAGGCGCACCCGGACAACAGGGACCCGAGAAGTGTCTGGAAACTCTGGCCAGAACACTAAATTAACTCCGCCTGGAAAACTGCCAGGACGCGAGTGGAATTACATCTCTGCCTGGGGGGCACCCAGCGCAAGAGGGAACATCTACCTCGGCCCTCGGGCTCACGAGGGATAGCGCCTTCGCTGTCAGCTCAGGACAGCCGAGCTCGTAGCTCTTAGGTCTAGTTCATAGAACTTTACAAAGGTCAAAGGGGTGGACCAACCCGCCGCACTGCAGATGTCCTGAATGGGGACACCTGCTAGCAGAGCTTTGGAGGCAGCCATGCCTCGAGTAGAGTGAGCCTTGACGCCCATCGGTGATGGGAGGCCAGAGGACTCATAAGCAGTAGTTATTGCATCCACAATCCATCTACTGATAGTATGCTTAGTTGCCGGGAGCCCCCTCTTAGGGGGACCGTAACAAACTAGCAATTGCTCTGACTTTCGCCACAGGGCAGCTCTGTGGACGTATGTGTCCAGTGCTCGCACTGGACACATGCAGTTATACTTCCGATGGTCGTTCTCCACGAATGGAGGAGGATAAAAGGCCTGTAGGGTGACTGGCTGTGGTACTGCTGTTGGAACCTTCGGTACGTACCCTGGTCTAGGGTAGAGGAACGCTTTGGCCAAACCGGGCGCAAAGTCGATATATGAAGGGGCCACTGAGAGGGCCTGAAGGTCTCCTACTCTCCTCAGAGAAGTAAGAGCCAACAGCAGCGCCGTCTTAATTGTAAGGAAGCGATCTGAAATCTCCTCAATGGGCTCGAATGGAGGCCGAGAGAGGGCTTCAAGGACCACAGCGAGGTCCCAAGAAGGAGTTCTGGGTACCACCCGAGGCCTTATCCTGAGTGCACCACGAAGGAAACGTATGACCAAGGGGTTCTTGCCCACTGACATGCCACCGAGAGGGGTGTGGAAGGCCGATAATGCCGCCACGTAACCTTCAGGGTGGAGTGGGCTAGCCCTGTGGAGAGGCGAGACTGCAAAAACTCCAGCACTGTACCAATCGGGCAGTGAACTGGGTCAGCGTGTCGCTCTTCACACCATGACGTGAAAACCTTCCACTTAAGGCCATAAAGTTTCCTTGTAGAGGGAGCTCTAGAGTGAAGGAGGGTCTCAACAACCTCAGCTGAGAGACCACTGTCTATGAGGTGTGCCCCCTCAGAGGCCACACCCACAGTTTCCACTTCTCTGGGTGGGGGTGGCAGATTGCGCCCCCAGCCTGAGAAAGAAGGTCCTTCCTGACCGGAATCTCCCACGGAGAGCCGTCGAGGAGGGAAATGATGTCCGAGAACCATACTCGGGCCGGCCAGTACGGGGCTACTAGTAGTAAACTGACTCCGTACCGGCGCACTCTTTCTAGAACTCCTGGGAGCAGAGTGATTGGGGGGAAAGCGTACAGACGAAGCCTCGGCCAGATCTGTACCATAGCGTCCAGCCCCAGCGGAGCTGGAGGCACTAGAGAGAACCAGAGGGGACCTTGCGATGTCTGATGAGTCGCAAAGAGGTCCACCTGAGCCTGGTCGAACACTCTCCATATCTGCCTCACCCTACGGGGTGAAGTCCATTCCCCGGGCCTCAGCCGGGCATCTGCTCTTGATCAGGTGCACTGTTGGAGGAAAGCATATGACCCAGGGGACTCTAACCACTGACAAGCACCGAAAAGGGGCGTGGAAGGCCAATAATTCCACCACAAACACCTTTTGGGTGGAGTGGGTCAACCCTGCGGGAAGCGAGACTGCAGCGACTTCAGTACTGTACCAACTGGGCAGTAAGCTGAGTCATATTTGGTGCTGGTTACACCACGCAGTAAACCACTTTCCCTTAAGGCCATAGGACTTCCTCATAGAGGGAGCTCTGGAGTAAAAAGGATGGTCTCAGCAACCTCGGTTGAGAGACCGGTCTCCATGAGATGTGCCCCCTCAGGGGTCACCCTCTAAAACTCCAGGGAGTAGAACGATCGGGGGGAAGGGCGTACAGACGAGGCCTCGGCCATGTCTGTGCCATAGCATCCAGTCCCGCAGGAGCTGGAAGCAGTAGAGAGCACCAGAGGGGTCATTGCGATGTCTCATGAGTCGCAAATGAGTCCCCTGAATCTGGCCAGACACTCTCTAACTCTGCTTCACTCATTCTGGGTGAAGCGTACATCCCCGGGCCTTGGCCCCTGCCTCGACAGGACGTCTGCTCTCATAAAACACCAAGATTTCCTCCACATGTCCGGGGCACGTAGTCATTGCCGCGTGACTTTGAACTTGCGGAATGAATTTCCCCCTCGGGGAAAATCCCTTGGTCTTGAGCCACCACTGTAGCGGCCTCATGTGCAGCAGGCCAAAAGGTATCACGTTGGCTGCTGCTGCCATAAGATCTAACAGTACTTGAAACTGTTTGACAGTGAGTGACAGGCCTAGCTTGACCGCATTTGCTGCAGTAAGGATCGACTCGATCCGAGCAGGAGACAACCGTGCCTGCATCGTGGTCGAATCCCATACGACACCTAGATAAGTGGTTCTCTGTAATGGAGACAGCACACTTTTCTTGGCGTTGAGTCTCAACCCCAGTTCTTTCATGTGAGCGAGAGCAGCACCTCGATGCTGCCTGGCTTACAGTGGTTGAGTATATGGATGCTCTGGAATCATGGAGGAGCCAGAGCCGCATCCACACCCTCTGCGAAAGTTCGGGGGGGGGAGAGTGCTAAGCTGAAAAAAGAGCTCCCTGCTGTTGTTGAGGAAGGATGGAGACATTCTTAGATCTATCGTGACAAATTTGTCCTCGGACCTGATTTGTGACGTATCCGCCAGTCTGAACTTCAGTTACTCTGACTGAAAGATTCAACTGTCTGAGATCTAGGAAGGGCCGTAGCCCCCCATCCTTCATAAAGAGGGACCACCTTGATGGTCCCTGTCTAGAGCCTGCTCGGAGCCCACCTCGGTGGAAGCCCCGCGTTGAAGGAGGGTTCTTTAGATATAGTAACCCTTCTTCACAGTACGCAGGACCCACGTAGATACTGTCGGCAGTCGTAATAACGCTGCCAGAAGTTCTACTGAGGGTACCAGCCTCTCGAGACTGGCCTCTATTTTGCCCTGAGCTTACAGCTCGGTGCCCTGTAACGGTGAACCGGCAGGAGACACCTGAATTGCAGCTGCAAGTGCGGGCGATTGAGGGAATGGAACGTCGGTGACGCTCTCCGTATCCACCTCCTCAGAGGAGGATAAACGGAGCACTGAGGGCCATTTGCTGGAGGAAGTACCGCCTAGCGGGCTTTCAAAACCAGCAATTGGCTGCCAGTTGTCCCTCCATCGATAACCAGACCCTGCTCTGGGCAGTAGTAATACAAACGCCCCATATGCAGGTCCCACGTAGATATATTCAGCAGTAGTTTTCATGCTGCTCGAAATCCTCTCAGACTGGTTCTGGTACTACCTAGAGTTTTTAATTCAGAGCTCTGTAGCAGCTCACTGGCAGGAAGCAACTGAATTAATTCCTCTGAGGACCCCCATGGGGGTAGCGAACTCTCTAGCTCTGCTACGTTTCCGGGCGGAATAACTAGAGAATAATGTTCGCGGGAGATTGCCGCGCCTTGCTACACTGGCAGGGTTGGCTGACAGATCTCCCTGTCTTAGCCAAGGACCTCTCAGACTGAAGCACGACCCTCAGATCGGGCTTTAGTTCGAAGCCCCCGGTCAGGAGTGTTGCTAACCCCGTCCTCTAGGTATTACCGGAGGAAAACGGACTGCAACGCTCCATTAAGAGCCTTTTATGTAAGGAGCTGATACACGGCCGGTTACTGCTCCCGTACAGCATCCGGCACGTGTACTTTTGCACATCAGGCTTGTATTATATACATGTGGCCTGGAAAGCAAAGACGGAGCTTCCAGTGATGATGCCAGACTGGGTGACAGATAGCTGATAAGCGTCTGTTCAACCCCCGGTACCATCTTATACCTGTGCTCATTCAGCCCCCATTATTAATAGTAAACTATTCAAAAAAGGGGGTGAAGAGCGGGTTAAACTGGATCTTTCCGATCTAAACAGTGTTTTTCTTTTTAACTGTGTAGATTGGGAAAAAACAAAAAGGCTCCTTTTTGGAAGTGCAGACTTAGTCCGAAGAAAACAAATAGTTTGCTTTTCTACGGCTCATCTCTAAAGCAGTGGTCAAAAATAATTACTTTATTATTTGGATTGGCCACCGCTTTATTCAGTACTTCCAAAGCTCCTAACATTGAGGCAATCGGGGGGCGGTTAAATACTTTTGACAACGTTCTCCACATCAACCTCCTCAGAGAGAAGAGAAACGTTGAGACCTCTTTCTGGTAGGAAGAACCGCAACACGGGCTTCCTCACCCAGTAGGAGATCATCCGATCTGCTATGCGAGGGAGGAGATAGGGGATTACCCGTCTCCATCCCTTTAACAGATCGAGCTGCGTAATCGCTCGAGTGCGGCTGCCGCTCCGCCTCTTTTTTTGCGGAAGCGGGGCCAGACCCGCGAAGAATGCTGGTGAACACTCTCTCCTCAAAGAGAGTGTTCCGAGAACGGAATACGTGCAGTGGAAAGCGTGCTTTCACACCACAAACAGCCAGCCCCCTCAAGAGCTGACTGAGCGTGCTCCGCACCCACACAGCCACCCGCTAAATTACTTTCCCCCTTTTTTTTTTTTTTTTTTTTGGTTGGTAACATATCCACTCAAATAAAAGTTGTGCAAACTGGCACAGAAAAACAGTGGAATGAAACAGACAGACAGACACAGAGCGCTTCGCTGAATGACAAAAGCTGAAGCCGGTTTGAAACGCACATGCTTATATACTTCCTGGTCGCCTACGTCACCGCCCCCGGTGACGTCACTCCCGTCATCCTATTGGTTGAAGACTGATTCAGATCCGGGTTCGCCAATGGCATTCCCCAGAGCGTTGATGACGCAGTGTAGAGTTCCCGAAAGGGAACCAGCCTGGTGAGCTGACAAGAGCCCAAACCCCATCTTAAACCATTATTACAGTCAAGTACCTAATTAAAACCCCTCTAAAATGACCAAAAAAGACGTTTCTAAAACCACTATAGCTGTCAAATGCCCAAAAGTCTCACTAAAACTCAGCAAACTAGCCAGAGCAGCTGGCAAGTGCCTAAAACCCCTTTAAAACCATAAAATCTGACAAAACCCATTTCAAATCAGAAAACCAAACCAGCCTGACCAGCTGACAAGTGCTCAAAACCTCTCTTAAATGACCAAACAAGACCAGCCTGGTGAGCAGAAAGAGCTCAAAACTCCTCTTAAGCCAATAATGAAGTGAAGTATCCAAAAACTCAAGCCCAAACCCCATCTTAAACCATTATTACAGTCAAGTACCCAATTAAAACCCCTCTAAAATGACCAAAAAAGACGTTTCTAAAACTACTATAGCTGACAAATGCCCCAAAGTCTCACTAAAACCCAGCAAACTAGCCAGAGCAGCTGACAAGTGCCTAAAACCCCTCTTAAATGAACAAACAAGACCAGCCTTGTGAGCAGACAGCGCTCAAAACTCCTCTTAAGCCAACAATGAAGTGAAGTATCCAAATCCACTCTAAAGTTACCAAACAAAACCAGCCTGGTGAGCTGACAAGAGCCCAAACACCATCTTAAACCATTATTACAGTCAAGTACCCAAAACCCCTCTAAAATGACCAAAAAAGACGTTTCTGAAACTACTATAGCTGACAAATGCCCCAAAGTCTCACTAAAACCCAGCAAACTAGCCAGAGCATCTGGCAAGTGTCTAAAACTCCTCTAAAACCATAAGTTCTGACAAAACCCCTTTAAAACCAGCAAACCAAACCAGCCTGACCAGCTCTAAATCCAGCTCTAAAACCTCTCTAAATCCAGCAAACTATCTTAAGTACAAATGCTATTTTTCATCTATTTTATCATCCACCAGGCGAAAAAATCATACATGGCAGATTTATTACTCAAGGTTCATCGTTTGTTTAAATTGAATGAAAGGATGAGCAACAGTAACAGCGATGCCCGCCTTGACATTTGCATACCGAGTAACATTATCACCTTAAAATGATTACAGCGAATAGAAGCGGAAATATAATAAGACCATTCAGAACCAGATGATACGTTGATGGGTTCTCGCCAATTGCAACAGACCACTGTTGAGCATCTCTGCCCGCCTAAGCGCCAAAATCACATTAAAACAGTCAGTCTTTACACGCCCCTCCATCTCAGGTGAGATGTCTAATCGTATGAGCGCATATTCCAAAGCGGATTTAACTGACACATGTCTGGTTAGGTAGCACCGATAAAGCTCTGCCCACAGGTATGTGTCTCTTTTCATTGTGTAGGCAGGCCGAAAGCTCCTCGGAGGCATCCGTAAGTGGAAAGCGCCCGCACAGGCTGTCATCTCACATGACTTTTTTTTTTTTTCGCTTTAAAGAAGCAGCCATGTGACTGATCCTCTCCCCACATCTTGGACGGAATGACTCTGGCTGATTATTTCCTTCCCTAGCATTTTTTTTTTTTTTTGTATTCATGCGCTTCCTCTCCAAGAAGCGACAAGAGCGGGCTGTCGCATCGCAGCTGAGAAGTCCATGCTGTTTGGCAGAGAGGATTAATCCAGGGCTTACTCTTAGCTCCCACTCTGTTTATCCATGGTGGAGAATTTGCTATTTATGAAAAAAGCGCAGTATTTCCGTGCTTGGCTGAGGCTTCGGGCATCGGCGGGCGCATCTTCTCTGGATGTTAAAAAAAAGAATTGATTCAGAATCAAGTAAACAGCTCCAAATGTCAACACAATTACTGCTATTGGCATTAGTTTGATTACAGAAGTTGCTCATTCTAGATTGGAATTGTCATGCTTATCGAGACAAATTAAATGCCGCGGCCTGACTGCTTACATGTGGCCTAGAAATGGCTATTTTTGTGCACCAATTTGCAGCCAAGTTTCTTTTTTCATCTTGGAACGCGAAACAATCCAAATTTATTTTAACGCACTTTAAAGGGGTGGTGGAAATACATTTGAAAGGTTTTTTAATATTGAGCTCTTTAAATAAAGTTGAATATACAATATGAGTATAAGCATATACTCGCATAATTGCTACAAAACAAATCAACAAAACAAAAGTAATGTCATCTAAAATGACTTTGCATTATTTTGATAAACTTGTTCAAAGTTTTTGCTAATTGTTTACAAAAATACTAAAAACGTGTATTGAGAAAATAAAAAGAGTATATTTTCTAGTTCTAGTTTTAGAACATTCTGAAAACTAGCAGAACATGAAAGAATTCTGCATTTGCAAGGATTGTCCTGAAATTACTACATACAATTTCATGTGACAAACCCACAGAATAAAGTTTACCGACCATTTTACTTTAGAAAAGTAACATATTTCTGGGTAAATAAGGATATATTAAGCGAAAAAAATGTAGTTTGTAATGTTCCGCATTGTAGTTAACAGAATCGTCAAAAGGAGTTGAACAGGTGGAGTTAAAAGTAAGAGGACTTGGTGATGTCATCCGAAACACAAAGTCGTTTTAGAGGTGAAGCAAGTTATTTTGATAACCCCCCCCCCCCCCCCCCCAGTTACTAATTGTTTACAAAAAGACTAAAAATGTGTATTAGGAAAATAAATAGAGACTGTTTTAATTTCATGTTGCCAAGAAGTTTCACATTTCTTTGTTTGAGTTTCAAATTTAGTTTTAGCACATTCTGGAAACTAAAAGAACATGAAATAATTCTGCATTTGTAAGGATTGTCCTGAAATTACTACATACAAGTTCATGTGACAAACCCACAGAATGTAGTTTACAACCCATTTTACTTCAGAAAAGTAACATATTGCTGGGTAAAACGGAATAGCAATAAAACTAGTTAACAGAATCGTCAAAATTAGTTGAGGAGGCGGAGCTAAATGTAAGAGAACTTGGTGATGTCATCTGCAAAGTCGTTTCAGAGGAAGAACAAGTTAGTTTGATGAATTGTTTGCGAAAAGACTACAAATGTGTAGAAAGAGTTCATTTTAATTTTAAATTGACTTTGAAAGTGTTACTTTTATTTGTTTGAGTTTTAAATTTAGTTCTGGAACATTCTGAAAACTAAAAAGACCATGTAGGAATTCTTTCATATTGTAAAGTTTGTCCTTAAACGAGTCGTGTAATATAAACCACATCAAATATAGCCTTACGGAGTGACCAATTTCCTCTGGCAATGTTTTCCCGTTTTCCCTGTCCAATCCAAAGCACTTGGAGCTGTCTCAGTCACCTTTACATCTCATCTGCGGCGGTTCTCCGGGGCCACAACCGTTTTTCTCCTGGGTTCAGCCTGGTCCTACCTCCTCTCCGACCTTCACAGGCCTCCCAGGCCTCAACGTCATCTCCAACATTAGCTAGAGAAAAATTAGTTCCCCCTCCTCTGGAGTCAGCTCATTTTTCTTGTGCTGTCAGAATGTATGCGGGCGCTGTCTCGGCCGGGTGTATACCTAAAGTACATTCAGCCTTTATTTAATCTTAATAAGCTCACATCAGCTAGGCCTGGGTCGCATAAACTCAGACACAGTTTTTGGCAGGGTGACTGCATTCTTTTGCACTCTGATCTTCTGCATATAGTTCTTAGAAACTTATGGTATCCACCTTAGTCTTCAACACGGAAGTAATCCTATGGGTGAGACTTCCGGTTCATCATTCTATACGGAAATAACGAGAAGAATAACAACGTGCAGTAAACGGTAACACAGTTTGCACTACAAACCTATATTAAGATAATACAGTAAAATAATATGGTAAGACACACCAATTTGCAATATCAAGTTGCAAAACAAACTGTTTTATACAGCTAGAATAGCTGGACGCGGATGAGACCGGAAACCAGACCCATAAAATTTACAAATTGCAAGTGTTAATTTAAAGTTGTGATATGTACTAATTGGTATGTATTTCGCGTCTCACGGAAACGTTCCCACAGGTATGTTTTTGTCATGAGATCAGGCAGTGCGCTTCAGGTGTCACGAGTTCGAATCCCATTTTATGGGCTTTTCCAGATCCATCCCTCTCTGTCTATTTCACTCGTTTCCTGTCATATCTCCACTGTCCTATCAAAAAAATATAAAAAAACCCTGCAGAAAATCAACTCATCAGCTTACAGTATAAGCCTCCGCCTTTCCATTATCAATTGCATCTGCAATCTGGCAACCCGTGTGAGTGTCAAAACAATACTGCAGTCAGTTATTCTATTTTGAAATGTATGCTCCATGACGCAACATCTGTTTTTGTTTTGGTCTGTGTGGTTCCAACTATTTCCAATTTACCCAATATTATTTCAACACTTTGGGTTGCCAGTTGGTGGAAAATGCAGCGTACTGCAGCTGTGAAAGCCAGCAAATGTATTGGGTCAAAGATTGCAAATTCTACTCAACCTAAAAAGCTCTTTGAACAGATGCATATTATTGTGCTTTCAACCTGGTCTCATGACGAAAACATACTTGTGAGAACGTTTTCACGAGACACAAAATACGTACCAATAAGTACATATAACTACAGATAACGATTGCAAGTGCTTGCTGTTTTACCGCATAAAGTTGTCGTAAACCGGTCGTATTTATTTTTTAACGTGCAAAAATTTCTGATGAAAATTAAGGACTCAGTGTGCAATGACCTTAAGGCTCCGCCCTTCCATTATCAATTGCACTGGTTCTTGTTGAATGTCATCAATCTGGCAACCCGTGTGAGTATTAAAACAATACTGCAGCCAGTTATTCTACTTTGAAATGTGTGTTCTGTGTTGGAATGTCTGTTTTTGTTTTGGTTTGTTTTTGATTCTACCTACTGCCCATTTACCCAGTGGTATTTTGACACCCTTTTTTGGGTTGCCAGTTAGTGGAAAACACAATGTATTGCAGCCATGAAAGCCAGCAAATGAACTGGATTAGAGATCACAGATTTTATTCAATCTAAAAAGCTCTATGACCAGAGGTATATTAAAACATGGAAAATTAACTCATCAGCTTACATTATAAGGTTTGTCGCCTTCCATTGTCAGTTGCACTTGTTCCTGTCAATCTGGCAACCTGTGTGAGTAACCCGTTAAATCTTTAAAGGAAAAGACAGGAGAGAAAATATTTTAAATTTGTACAGCAGTACTCATTTCAACCACTACTTGAAAACATTACATACCGCATTTTTAATTATTAAAGGGGTAGTTCACCCAAAAATGAAAATTATGTCATTAATTACTCACCCTTATCTTCAGAACACAAGATATTTTCAATGAAATCTGAGAGCTTTTTGAAACTGCATAGACAGCAATGCAAATGAAATGTTTTATGGTCCAAAAAGGTATACGGACATTGATAAAATAGTGACACGGTAGAGAAGAAATTGTTGAATAAAGTCGTTATTTTAGTTTTCTTTTGCATACAAACAGTATTCTTCAACATTTCTTTCAACAATGTCCTTACTTTTCTGGGCCTTGCATGTTGCTGTCTATGCAGGGTCAAAAAGCTCTCAGATTTCAGAAATTTATTTTAATGTTTGTTCTGAAGATGAACGAAGGTCTTAACGGGTTTGGAATGACATGAGGGTGAGTGATTATTAACAGAATGTTTATTTCTGGGTAAACTATCTCTTCAAGTTATCCTTAAAAAGATTGTAAGAAAAAACTACATTGAAAACAAACAAAAAGACAAAATTATATGTATTTTTATATTGGGACCAGTAACAAATGATGGCAGGATAAATAAAAAGTTTTGCAGAAAAAAAACTAATCCTTATACTTGAGCCCTGCTCTTTGTTTTTCGTTTCTTTCATCACGTTATCTGTTGTCTCCACACTTGTTGGCTTAGTTGTCTCCTTTTTTTCCTGATAGTACCGATAATAGCTCACCAATGTAAAGTCCAGTACACTTCTTTCTCTGCTTCTGTCTGTTGTTTTGTTCCCTGCCTTGCATCACGGGGATCCAGGCTGGCGTTGAGCTCCTAAACTGATAACGCCATGTACAATATTCAAGCTGGGATGTATTCTTCAAACACTCCGAGTTCTTTATAGGGGAGAGTGGGGTGATTCGTGCCAGTGGGGAAGTTGTGCCACCCCTTGTTTCTAGGAAACCATAGAAGAAATTGGTCATGTGACCACATACTTTTGAAGAGCCATCCAATTTACCCATCCCTCAAAGAAGAGAGACATATGGCATGAGGGCTAAGCACATTTTAGCTCAAAAAACTGTTTTTTGCCTTTCAAAGTAAAATTTATATGATCAAGGTTTTTTGATTGTTGCGTCTGAACAATTATAGACACGTTTGAAAATATTTCACACGTTTTAGTGCTTTAGTAGGCTACACACCCTGCTGAAAAAACCAGCATATGCTGGTTAGGTATGTTTTGGTGCTGGGATGCTGGTTTTAGCTGGTATATGCTGGTCCTTTGCTGGTTTATGCTGGTCCCTTGCTGGTTTTTGCTGGTTTATGCTGGTCATGTTGCTGGTTAATGCTGGTCCTTTGCTGGTTTATGCTGGTCCTTGACCAGCAACATGACCAGCATAAACCAGCAAAGGACCAGCATTAACCAGCAAGGGACCAGCATAAACCAGCAAGGGACCAGCATAAACCAGCAAAGGACCAGCATAAACCAGCTAAAACCAGCATCCCAGCACCAAAACATACCTAACCAGCATATGCTGGTTTTTTCAGCAGGGCAGTGAGTCCATACAGTTAGCATTATGTTAGCTCTAAACTGTGGGATCATGCTAGTCTTTCAAAATTGTCAGGCTGGGGTAATTTGTGCCAAAGGGCAGGGTTAAGTTGTGCCAGTGGAATGTTAAGACCATCTAGACCAGGGCTGACCAACCCTGTTCCTGGAGATCTACCTACCTGCAGACTTTAGTTCCAGTCCTGCTCCAACACAGCTGTCTGTAATCATCACATGCTACCTAAGAGATTAATTAGCTGGTTCAGGGGTGTTTGATTAGGGTTGGAGCTGAACTTTGTAGAATGGTAGATCTCCAGGAACAGGGTTTGGCATCCGTGATCTAGACCTACATACCCACAGGGGATAATCTGTGTGAAAAGATGAGCGTGCCTCATCAGTGTTTGATTTACCTGCCGTTTATCAGTTTTAAGTGGCAAAAGTCAGAAATGTTCATAAGAAAGTAACTTCTTTCCTATATGTTACATAATTGACAGACAGCGTTTTGTTAACAGGCAGCGTTCTGATTATTCACAAATATCATATATTGTGTATTTGAGTTTTTTTGTGTTTTACGAAAAAGTAGAAAATATGACATGCCAATAGTTTAGTAGGGTAACGATATCTAAATAAACCTTAAATTAGCAATTTTGTATTGAATTTGTCTTGATTTTATATAGCATTACAGTTAATGACATTAAAATGTTCTTTTTAACTTAAATAATCACTGGCACAATTTACCCCAATGTATTCTCCCCAAAGGCACAACTTACCCCGCACCGGGGGCAAGTTGTGCCACGAGACCACTTTTTTTCTGAAAGCTATAATTCTGAATCAGTTTATTTCAGATCCAAAGTTGTTGTTCCCGGGGATGCGCCACATCCTGAAATATATGCACATGCTTAAATTGGAGGGATTACTGTCATGGCTTCACTATAAATTCACTTTGAGTAAAAACTGGCACAACTCACCCCACTTTCCCCTATCACTGTCACTTCCTCTCCAGCTAAAATATGCTAATATGAACTCTGCGATCTTGATGTTCTTCTTTGACAGGTACACAAAACGATTGTTCTCATCCATACTGATTTTGTTCCCTATTTCAAGGCTTAGGAAAGAAAATGCTACGCTTAACTGTGCTAAAGAACATACATACAACAATGAAAACAATTACAGTTGTTCATATCCAAGAAAGAAGATTATCTTCTGGTGAGATGTTCAAGAGAACATTGGAAGTGAACACTCACTTTCAGTTGCAAATAGTACTGTAATTGCTGGGTTTGTATTTAAATAGCTTGGTTCTGTCAGTTTTATGAACATTTGAACTGCCAGAAACACAGTGAGGAGGTAAATAGTTCTGATAATGGTCCTTTTTTTTTTAAATTTAATACAGGTTTACAAGTAGCATGTGCAGACATCTCAGTATTTTATTTTATTTTTTGGCTTTTAAAACACACCATGATATCAAAGTTGGGGTTTTAAGGCTTTTAGTACGTCTGTTAGCTTTGAAGCTAATATCTACACATTAGTTTACTAATTAATAATAATACAGATCTACTTCAAGTAACTGAAAACTAAACTAAAATGTAAATATTAGGAGAAAAACTGACATAGTACCAAGTCCAGAAGCAAGAATAATGATGGGGCAAAGAAATATGAGGAAAAATAAAATTTCAATGCATTTGTGTTGGCTCACAAACTCTCTTGTTCCACTCAATAAATTTATTCACAAAATTTCTGTTCTCTCTCAAAAGTATTGCAATCCCTACCTCAGACGTCTTTGTGTTCACTCGTAAATGCATTAAAATATAGTTTTTAATTTATATACCTATCATTTCCCCTCCCATCTCATATTATTTTAATCACCAGAGTTTCTCAGAGGAACATAAAAGTTCTGCAAGCAAATGTGAAGTTTCTCGGTGTATCACAAAAGTTCTGCAAGCAAACACAAAAGCATCGAAATATAATTTTCCTCAGATTTCATCTCAATTTCATGTCCCCTTAGAGGCACTGTAGACCTCATGATTTCTTCTAAATTCATACTGTAGCAGACGTTTTGAAGTTCCTCCACTGCCACAATAAGTTGAAAATGATGACTAAACAAACATCCACTTTAATCCAAATGCGGATTGCAATATACTGCAACACCTGGCTAATCCATTTCCAATCAGAGCCCACACATCAACTCCTCTTTCATTCATATTGAGTTAATTTTACTAGCCATTCATCAACCAAAGTCCTGACAGAGTCCCACATGCCTGTTCTCATTCCAGTTACTAGCATTCAGCCTGAGCAGAACTTTATGTAGTTTGAGTTCTTTGGCAAACACATTAGGATGAAACAGTTGAGGTTATTCGAGTTTGGAGTGGCTCCCAGAGTAAATTGTAATGACAGAGAATTCTTCGTTCGTGTCTTTCTTTCTTCAATCGAAAAGAAATTAAGGCTTTTGAGGAAACATTGGGTTGAAGGTCCAAATTGCAGTTTCAATGGAGCTTCAAAGGACTCTACACGATCACAGCCAAGGAATAAGGGTCTTATCTAGTGAAACGGTTGGTCAATTTCTAAAAAAAAAAAAATTTATATACTTTTTAACCACAAATGCACTCATAGCTCTGTGATGCATGTATATGACTTTGTATGTAACTTTGTAACTTTTTCTTTGAGTTCTTCTATGGCTTCTGCCCCTTCGACTTTTTCTTCGACTTGTACTTCTTCAGCTTTTTTTTCAATTTCTTCCATGGCTTCTGCCTCTTCAACTTTTTCTTTGTTATTTTATATGGCTTCTAGCTCTTCTTCTTCAACCTTTCTTCGAAATCTTTGGCTTCTGCCTCTTCGACTTTTTCTTCGACTTCAACTTTTTCTTCGATTTCTTCCATGGCTTCTGCCTCTTCGACTTTTTCTTTGTCTTTTTATATGGCTTCTAGCTCTTCCTTATTAACCTTTTCTTCAAAGTCTTCTTTGGCTTCTGCCTCTTCGACTTGTACTTCTTCAACTTTTTCTTCGATATCTTCCATGGCTTCTACCTCTTCGACTTTTTCTTCGACTTGTACTTTTTCAACTTTGTCTTCGATATCTTCCATGGCTTCTACCTCTTCGACTTTTTCTTTGTCTTTTTATATGGCTTCTAGCTCTTCTTCTTCGACCTTTTTTTCTGAATCTTCTTTGGCTTCTGCCTCTTCGACTTTTTCTTTGACTTTGACTTCTTCTATGGCTTCTGTCTCTTCGACTTTTTTTTTAATATAAATTCTGCCTATCGACTTTTTCTTCAACTTCTACTTCTTTGACTTTTTCTATGGCTTCTGCCTCTTCGTCTTTTTCTTCAACTTGTACTTCTTCAACTTTTTTTTTCGATTTCTTCCATGGCTTCTGCCTCTTCGACTTTTTCTTTGTTATTTTATATGGCTTCTAGCTCTTCTTCTTCAGCCTTTTCTTCGAAATCTTTGGCTTCTGCCTCTTCTACTTTTTCTTCGACTTACCTTTTTCTTTGATTTCTTCCATGGCTTCTGCCTCTTCAACTTTTTCTTTGTCTTTTTATATGGCTTCTAGCTCTTCCTTATCGACCTTTTCTTCGAAATCTTCTTTGGCTTCTGCCTCTTCGACTTTTTCTTCGACTTGTACATTTTCAACTTTGTCTTCGATTTCTTCCATGGCTTCTACCTCTTCGACTTTTTCTTTGTCTTTTTACATGGCTTCTAGCTCTTCTTCTTCGACCTTTTTTTCTGAATCTTCTTTGGCTTCTGCCTCTTCGACTTTTTCTTTGAATTTGACTTCTTCTATGGCTTCTGTCTCTTCAACTTTTTTTTTTTTAATAAATTCTGCCTTTCGACTTTTTCTTCAACTTCTACTTCTTTGACTTTTTCTATGGCTTCTGCCTCTTCGACTTTTTCTTAGACTTGTACTTCAACCTTTTCTTCGATTTCTTCCATGGCTTCTATGGATTCTGCCTTGGCTTCTACTTCTTTGACTTCTTCTATGGTTTCTGCCTAGGTTTTTCTTCGACTTCTACTTCTACTTCTACTTCTTCAACTTCTACTTCTTCTATGGCATAATCAAGTTGGAAAAGTTGGTTAGCTCTTTGTCTGTGTACTCAGTACTGTGTACTCAAAGTTCTGTGTACTTCAAAATCGTCCGACATTGTTGTTTTACCTTTTTTGAAAAGGGCGTTTGCACATTCACTTTGTAAACACTGCAGTTTGGACCTTCAACCCATTGACTCCCATCAAAGTCCACTCTATTGAGAAAAATCCAGGGATGTTTTCCTCAGCAACCTTGATTTCTTTTTGAATGAAGAAAGAAAGACATGAACATCTTGGATGACATGGTTGTTACCACTTACGGAAAGTGTTAAAAATTTGGTGGCATTACTAGCCACAAGTGAATATGCCCATATAGCACATACGTCTGCAAGATGTCTGTTAAAGATCACATGATCTGAAAAGCATCTGCTGTGTACAAATATTTGACAGAAATCTTTAAGATGTCAGTTTTACATACATTCTGAATCATAAACATCTTAAAGACATTTAATAGACGTCTATCTGACATCTGAGGAAATGTCCTATAGACATATTGCAGATGAGCACACACACTAAAAAATACGTCTTGCAGACGTAAATGCAGAAACCAAATAGACATCTCAGAGATGTATATGCGCTATCATGGAAGAAAACAAAAAAGCAACTGAACGTCCAAGATTTTAGGTTACAACCAACGTTTACAACAATCTAAGGCAAACAGTAGCTATTAATGGTTTTCTGAGGTGTTTTCACACAGCTGTGCGGCAGCACCGAACAGGTGGTGTTTTGTCTAGTGTGAACCATTCATCACGAGTGACCAATGACTCACACACTTTGACCAGACGTACCACTGCAGAACATCAACCACACCAGATGAGGAAGTTGGAAATGGGCGTAGCATTATACAGCTTCTTTCTAACTTTTATTACTTTTTTTGGTGAACACATATAGCATATTTTTTAGAATTAACATTTTAGCTTACAAAAAGTAACCATAGTTTTATTATAGTAACCCTGATAGCACACATACATCACGGAGATGTCTATTTGACTTCTGCAAATACATCTGAAAGACATATTTTTTAGAGTGTTTGCTCATCTGCAATACATATATACAATGTAAAAAAAAGTAGCTTCAACTTAAAAAAGTAAGTGTTCGTACTGCTTTGAAATTTTGAGTTTACTCAACTCAAACATCCACGTTATCACATAGTCCAACTTAACATTTTATGTTGACTAAACTTAAAATTTTAAGGCAGCACGAACACTTACTTTTTTAAGGTCAAACAACTGTTTCCTATTAGATGTCAAATAGACATATAATAGATGTCTTTAAGATGTTTATGAATGTATTTAGAATTTAGGATTTAGATTTAGAATGTATGTAAAACTGACATCTTACAGACGTCTGTCAGATGTTTGTACACAGCAGATGTTCTCCAGTTCAGGTGATCTTTAACACACATCTTGCAGACGTACGTGTGCTATCTGGGAAAAGTGTAGTAATTGTGTTTTTGTTTGTTTGTTTGTTTGTTTGTTTTGGGGGGGGGATTGATTACCATTTGTATAACCACAGTTTTACTACAAATACCATGGTTAAACTATGGTTAGAGTGGCAAAACCATGGTTACCACAAATTAGCCATGGTTTTGCCACTCTAACCATAGTTTAACCATAGGAACCATAGTTTTGGGGTTTTATTTGTAGCAAAACCATGGTTAATTTTTGTAAGGGAAAACTATACTCTGGTATAAGCTAAATTTTATCAACTGTTATACACCACAATACAGTTGTGTACAGATACCACAAAATAACATGGTTTTTAAGTCTACAGTTAATAACATGCACATTTTAACAAACATGCTAATACATTCTTATCTAAATGTTCTTGAAGTGAAATAAGGATGTTAAATCACCTAAAAATAGCTGCTTTGTGCAAACGGTTAACTGTTTTCATGTCTCGTTGGAATTATCGCAATTACGAGATAACTTGGAGATCCTACACAGTTCACGTCCTCGGACTAAATTATTCATTTCTATGGCAACGCTCAAAGGAAACTACTTAATTACTACATTAATCAAGCACAGTATTCTTCTGCAAAATATTGAGGGCCCACCAGGTAACATCAGCTATAATAAAATGACACATAAAATGCTAATATATGTAAAGATAGCTCCCTGGCTACCGTTAACTACTGGAACCCCTGCCGTTCGGGTTGTTTTTATCTTGCGTCACAATGTTAATCAGAGCGTCCATAAAATTCAGTTTCCAACTAGCAATTAAGCTTTGACAAAAGCAGGTTTTTATTACTCCCAAACTTGTTTGCTGAAGGAACGGTTGTCCTTATTTACTCAAGTATCAATATGTTCAAGCTCAAATGGCATTCTAAAGCTATTGCATGACTTTGAAAACTAAGTGGGGTTTGCAGTAATGCCTTTGAAGAACCTTTTGGGGTTTCTCAAAGGACCTTTCAGTGAAAAGTTCTTACAAGGACCATTTATCTTAGTAGGAAACCCATTTGATTTAAGCTTTTGTGGAATCAAAGGATTCCAAGAATATTAAAGAATCTTCATGGAACCAAATTTTTAACAGTTCAGCCTTGTGAAGAACCTTTTTGGAATTATATGGCTTTGATGTATGGAAAAGAGCAGCTTGAACTTTCTGTAGAACATCTCTTTTTGTGTTCCACTGAATAAAAGCAAGTCATACGGGTTTGGAATGACATAAGGGTAAGTAAATTATGATAGAGTTTTTATTTTAAGGTGAACTTACCGTTTTATAATGTGTTTTGGAAATCTAGAGTGGCGGTATTTGTATTCTCCTCACTGAAATGCTGTGAATTTCCTGTAAACAGCACTGTTTCTGCATAATGAACGGTTTAATAAAGCTACGATTAAATACTCACTTATCACTTATTTTCTATTCACCCACAGGAGATGGATACACCTGTTGATATTACCCATCATATCATCCCAGGCTGTAATAACAGGCTCTCCGACAGAATTTTTTTTTTTTTTTTTTAATGAAAGCCGGATCTCTGGGGACTTTATGTCCTGCTGTGGGCGGCTATGTCCTCTGCACACAAGTGAAAACATCGGCCCTGCCGCAGGCTAAGCTCTGAGCGTCTCTCTAGAAATTGCAGCTTGTATTTACAGTGCCCAACAGATCAAGCCCTGGAACATGAAGCAAATGTCCGATCCTTGTTCTGTGCTTTCTAACTGCCTTTGGCAGGTGAGGCATTAGATCAAGCATTCTTCATTCAGCCCGTGTTCATGAATTTGAGTTTGATGCGAGGTGACTTTCCCACAAGTCTCTGGTCTGATTTTTCTTCTCAGTGACCTGAAGAAACAGAAAGTTTCTGGTTTTTAATTTAATAAAGGATTTCTCAAATCAATTACTGTAGTCTAACTACAGAGAAAATCACAAATTAGTTCTCTTTAATATCTCAATTGTCTCTGGGCAGCAGCACATAGTCTGGCGTAGACAGACCTTCAGTCTGACAGCAGAAGATCTGGGAAACTTGGCCGCTTTGAAATGTCTCTACAATAACAGACCAGTGTGGAAAGCAACATATTTTAAAGATTATAACTTTCTAAAGAACTAAAGAATATTTCACATACACTCTTAAAAATAAAGGTGCTTCACAAGGCCATAGAAGAACCTTTTTGTCTAAATGGTTCCATAAATCTACCTGCAACTTACATTATAGTTAATAGCAACCTGTATATTGTGTTCATCTATTTATACATTCTAATTGTAGTTAATTATCATCTGTAAATTATGTTCACAGTACTTCATCTGTAAATATTATCCATAGCTTCCCCCTGTACATATCTCCTATAAGTGCACTTATAACTTATAAATTATACCTTTATCCTGCACTTGCTGCTTATTGCACTCCTGGTTAGACCTAAACTGCATTTCGTTGCCTTGTACTTGTACATGTACATGTGTAATGACAATAAAGTTGAATCTAATCTAATCTAATCTAAAGAACCTTTAACATCTGAAGAACCTTTCTGTTTCATAAAAGGTTCTTTGTGCCAAATAAGGTTCTTCAGATTATAAAAAGGTAAGCAAGAAATGGCTCTTTAAAGAACCTTTGACTAAACAGTTCTTTGTGGAACCAAAATGGTTATTCTATGGCATCGCTTGAAGAACCTTTTGATGCACCTTTATTTTTAAGAGTGTACTTTTGAAAATTCAGCATTTAGTTGACCCTGATAAGCGATCATCGTCAGTTGTAAACACAGTGGCTTTTTATCTTCCATGAGGGGTTTGGCATCTTTGTTTTCCGGTGGAACGTTAAAGAACGCAATACACAAATCGCCCGGAAATTTTGCATAAGTTAACCAATCAGTTGACGACTTCGAAACTCCTGCAGTGTTTCCACTTTTGTGTGCAATATGCGTCAGATGTTCAGCCAGTGGTCTGTGGGCATGACATCTGAGGCTGAGGCTAGCAGCACTAAAACTTAGACCGCATGTCCAGCAAAGCATTTTTAGCGCATTTTTTTTCTTCAGTTGTTTTTACCGACCTCGCTACGTTTGAAATCTGCAGGAGCTTGACAAGACGCTAAGCGTTTTTTTCTTGGTATCGAGTGTTGAAGAATGTTCAGCTTTGGGTAATATGCAGCGGTTGTCACTGTCAATTTTAGTCAGCCATCCAATCACAGTGGAGGATGGGTGGGACAAATTCCACACCGACCAACTGCGTCATCCTCCTTATTCAACAGCAGCAGATAATAATAAGCACAACAATGGAACAAAATCATTTAAAACAAAGGCCAGAGCAAGTGCTTTATATTGTGTCAACATTTTTATATTCATAATGGTGCTGTAAAATATAAATACATAAATAAATAAATCACAATAGCTAATATTTAACCATTGACTAATAGACATTATAACTGAGAGCTATCAATTTTAACAATTATCAGACTTAAAAAACAACTTCTAATTTAAGTAACCTTAAAAATAATCTTCACATAAACCCAATTACCTGGTGCCCTTCAACAAGAAGGAAAATACAGAAATTGAATAAAGTTATCAAACGCTGAATACTAAATTAAATATATGAATCCTTAAAGCTACAAAAGTTATTGATTTCCTCTTTTTTATTCTTTGATTAACAGACATCACATCAGCTGGGTTATTAGCTTATTTGGCTGCTATTACTTTAAGAGCTGCCAAAACTATGTAACCTGTGATTTGGCTACTTTAGTATCGTTTCTAGAACGTTTGTTGGATGCAGCTAAACCTCAAATGCAATGCTGTGAAATGTAAAAGTGTTTTGTGGTATTTTCTGAAATATAGTTGCCGTTTGGCATGGATGATTTGTGATCATCCAGAAATTCCATAAAACTTTAGATAGTGAACATGTGGTGAAGACTGACACAGAAAATAAAATGTTGAATAAAGTCACTATTATTGTTTTCTTTCTTTTCACTGATGTCACAAGGACTATTTTAACAATATCCTCACCACCTTTCTAGGTCTTGAACGTTTCAGTTGCATTTCTGTCTATAAGGTTTATCATGGAATAAATGCCACCTTTTATTTAGCTTTTTTGGCACTACACTTTTAAAATTAAAGGTGCTTCCACAAAGAACCATTCAGTCAAAGGATCATTAAAGAAACATCTCTTTCTTACCTTTTTATAATCTGAAGAACCTTCTTCTCAACACAAAGAACCTTTTGTAAAACAGAAAGGTTCTTCAAATGTTGAAGGTTCTTTATGGAACCATTTGGACAAAACAGGTTCTTCTACAGCATTGTGAAGCAAGTTTATTTTAAAGAGTGTATTTTGAGATTCAAGCCATTGATATATGGCTTGTTAGTAGACAGTGACCAGCTGTGAAGACGCTAAAGGGTAAAACCAATCATAAAAGCAGAGCGTTTGATTTACTACTATACTATTACTGTATGTCTTATTTGCATCCGTTTTATTTCCCCTAAAGAACTTTAGCAGAAACAACTGAGATAAAGTTTTCAAATGAAAAATAACTGATTAAGGCTCCATTAAGAGCCGTGAAAAGGCAATACAATTTTCCTCTGGGTTTAGAGGGTCCCCCGAGAACTATTTCCCACTACTAAAAGCGTTAATGTCTTTTTAAAAGCCACGAAAGACAATACTCCCTGCATGCCAAATAAATATTGCTTAATCTTGAGATGACGTTTCACCCTTGTTGGTAAGGCAGGGTATTTTTCTTCATAGTCATAAACATGCGGTCTGCAGGCCTGGCGAGACAGATTGATTGATCAATGGTCATAATGAGATGTTGGTGTGATTAGTGACCGAACGGGCATCTGGCCGCTCCAGATGTCTCGCACCCAGCAGCAGCTGATAGATTCTGGCCGGCTCATCGCTCTGTCTCTCTCTTTCTCTCTCCAGGAACACACTATTTCTGTCAGCATCTCACGTACACCCAGGGTTCGCCACCGATCGCGCTCTCACAGAGTCACAGATTCTCACTCTGGCTTGCTTTCTCTTTCTCTTTTCTCAGTACACATACATTTTTAGGACGAACTGGAAGATGATCTGTGAAATGAAAAAAGATGGTTTCATATTCCACCGCAATTTTGCCTAGCTGATGTGGGAAACCGAAGCTGTGGGGAGTAAAGTGTGTGTGTGCAAATCAAGGACAGGTCTATCATTATCTGCACTGTAACAGGAGGACCATCATTCATTTGGGAACAGCACGTACTGAGCCAATCAAGTTGGATCTGGTTTAAAATTGAAATCAGTCAAATTGCAGAACGGAACAAAATGTATGTGCTGCTGTAGTGTACTGTATTTACGGTAAAGGCAACCATGGTAAAACACTATATATATGGGTATTATACATTCATTATGCCACTAGGTCATGTTTTTGGAACCAATGTGACACTTTTATATCAGCTAACAGTGGCAATACAAATATTTAACAAAAAAAAGTATGATTTAGATTTAGTTAGGGCTGGGAATCGATTCCAAAAAGAATCGATTCCTCGATTCCGAGGCATTGGGAATCGAGAGTCGATTCCAACGTTTGGAATCGATCCTCTCAAGGGGAATCGACTCCTCATTCAGAGCCGTTTTCAGTTCAACAAAACGGAAGGCTGCATTCCATGAAGGCTGCATATTTCTGCTGCAAGTCATCAAACGTCTTTTGACGAAAATAAACGTAATAAAAACGAGTTTAAGGATGCAGCCTTCAGTTTGAGAAGCACCCATTAATTTGCCTCTTGCTCGCTAATAGTTAATATAGTCTGATACATTTCCACGAAAAGATTCGTTCGGATAGATCATTAAATGAACCAGTTCAAAAAATGATTCAGATGTTATTTTACGGGAGAACTGGCCCATGATGTCCACAATTTTGAGCGTCTTGATTTACATATTAAAAATAGCATTTATTTAAGCTTTCTATCAGCCAATGATAACTCTGAAAGAAAACGCAGAGAGCACGTATCAGTGGCCGAGAGCGCATCTGATTGACAGCTACGCCACGAGCTCTTATATCCACGATCTCTTATATTATCCAGCATTTATTGCGAAAGTATAGCTCTTATATCAGTGTTGTTGTTAAAGTTCTGTTTATTTTGTTTCAGTGTATAGTTTGCTAATTTTGTCATTTTATACACGTCGTCTTGTTTTATTCATGCAATAAATGCATGTCCACTGCTGAGCTGTGGGTTATATTTCCTGGGCAATGAATTACAATTTTAAATCAGTCAGAGCTACAGAAAAATAGTATGTATGTATGTATATATATATATATATATATATATATATATATATATATATATATATATATATATATATATATTTACAAATGAAGCTTCATATTATGAGAAGGTAACTTTATACGACCTATACATCCTGCATTTATTGCGAAATTAGCTTCCTCCAATCTAAAAAACAAGAATCGAAAAAGAATCGAAACAACTGTGAGGAATCGATTCTGGAATCGAATCCAATCGATTCCAGAACCAGGAATCGGAATCGGAATCGATTCCAAAATTTTCGGAATCGAACAGCCCTAGATTTAGTCAACTGTATTTTGACTGATAGTGTGTTTATACAATCTATTGCATAAACTATTCCCCATCCATTATTTTTTATTTTTTATTTTTTTTTGTGAGATAATCATTACTTTTCAGAGTCTTGGGTCTTTGAACTGCACTTTTCTTATCTGTTCTTCACCCCTGTACATAACCCCAACTTTTATGAGACACATGGCGCGATGTCTGGCTGTTATTAATGATATCAAACCACCCGAAACTACTAGGCCTCAGTACTCTGTAACCTTCACATCCTCGTCTGGATGAGAGATTCTTAAACATGATGAAAAATGTTTGAAGACGCACATGTACACACACCCACCCACACACACTTCAACTCTACCTGTTTGAAGGCATCTAAATATGGTCATTTGTGTTATCAGCGCTATTCAGCGGTCCCCGGGGAACCTCCTCCATCACGGGCAGTGAATGACAAGATAAACAGTCGGCGCGGCAGGACAGGAGGGGATTGATTGCGCGTTTGTGCGATTAAAGCGAGACAGAGGTAACATGCAGTCGGGAGGCAATTCGAAAATGGTAATGAAATTTAATGATGCGTGAAGATGGGTTTGGCTTTTTTGTCAGCGGAGAACACAAGGAATAAATGCTCAGCACTAAAGCCATTCGTAGCTGTGGGAAACTGGCGACCAGCGCCGGCGTCTGGGGGGAAGGACAACTGGGAACGCCGTTCCAGGTCTTGTGACCTGAGGGCCCATCAATATAAATGTCGCATGCATGCGGCCACACACGTACGCTATACATACAGACGGCTCTCCGGGGATGTTTTTCTCTCTTTTTTTAATGCATTGAGTTGAATTCATTTACAGGATATCTCTGGGACAAAGTAACGCCTTTTAAGTGAATGAAAGTCATTGATTTTAATGAAAGTGTGGGCCTGCACTAGCAATACCAGATTATGCTTTGATAGAAGTTCTTAATACTCTTTTGGTGAAGGTCAGAAAGCTGCCAGGGGGTTTATCGTTAAACTGATAAAATTACAGGTTTGGAATCAATATAATGGAACATAAAAATCCAGGTCAGAAAAGAAGGTGTTTTCTATTGAAGGAAACACCCGGAAAATCTGTAACCATTAACTCACCCTCATGTTGTCCAGTGTTTTCTGTCTTCGGTTTCTTTTCTGTCTTTTCAAACGCAAAAGATGACATTTAACAAAATGTTCAATGTCCTCTTTTCCATGTTGAACAGGATCTGCGAAATGCTAAAAGTTGAAAAACAAAGTCATTCAAATACAGAAATTGCAGCAGTAAAATGCAAAATATCTTACAAATTAGATTTTTTTAAAGGGAGAGTAAAACGGAAATTCTGTCATTAATTATTCACCCTCATGTCGTTCCAAACCTGTAAGACCTTCATTCATCTTCAGAACAAAAATCAAGATATTTTGACTGAAATCCGAGAGCTTTATGAGCCATGCGTCGTGGTACTCTCGTGAATGCACATCGAAGACTGACACGTAAGAAAAGAAATTAAACGTTTGGAATCAATATAATGGAACGTAAAAATCCAGGTCAGAAAATAAGGTATATTTTCTTTTGAACGAAAAACCTGGAAAATCTGTAACCATTAACTCTAACAACTAATGTTGTTCAGTGTTTTCTGTCTTCGGTTTCTTTTCTGTCTTTTCAAACGCAAAAGATGACGTTTAACAAAATGTTCAATGTCCTCTTTTCCATGTTGAACAGGATTTGCAAAAATGCTAAAAGTTCATTGGAATACAGAAATTGCAGCAGATATATGCAAAATATCTCACAAATTCGATTTTTCAAAGGGAGAGTAAAACAAACTGCACATCGAAGACACATAAGAGAAGAAACTGTTGAATAAATTCATTATTTTTGTTGCCTTTGAGCACAAAAAGTATTCTCACAGCTTCATAAAAGTAAGGTTGAACCACTGATGTCACATGGACTATTTTAACAATATTGTTACTACCTTTCTAGACCTTGAACATGTCAGAAAGCGCTCAGATTTTATCATAGATATCTTAAAGACCAAGTCACATGGTATTTTAGTGTCCCAATATTGTGTTGAACTCCCCTACAACTGTCAGGTTTTAGTCTTGTATTTCTGTTCTCCCAGTGTTTTCTCCCCTTCTGTTTCTAGTTATTATGGTTTAGTCCTTTTCTCCCCCCCTTCTAGTTTTGTCTGTGTTAGTTCAGTCTTGCCCATATTTGTATTTCCCCCTCGTCATCTTGTTAGCTTGTTTGTGACCACGCCTTGTTTTTCAGTGTATTTAAGAGTCTGTGTTTGCACACCCCGTTTGTCGGTCAATGATTATGTTACTTCTGTTTGTTTTGTTTCATGTGCTCATTTCCTGCTCCCGGTTTTGTTTATTTGTTCATTTTGCAGTGTTTTATTTAATAAACTTCAATTATTCAGTTACTCCGGTTCTCCTCGTCCATCTTCACTCCTCAACCCGCCTGACTGTGACAACAACACGTTTAAATGCATCTAAGGTCAGAAACATTGTAATTTTCTCAAAATATACATTTAATATTAGAATAATTTTGCAATGATTTAAAAACGATTTGTTTGAAGCAGTTCTTAGCTTAAGGTTGGTGAACCCCTCCCTTCCATAAGCCTACTCTGCTCTGATTGGTCAGCTGGCCAAGTTTGTTGTGATCGGTCTTTCCATATACAATGCAAGCGATAAATGCATCTAAGCTCAGAAAACATTGTAATTTTCTCAAAATATATATTTAATATTAGAATCATTTTGCAATGATTTCGAAACGATTTGTTTAAAGCAGTTCTGAGCTTAAAGTCGGTAAACCCCTCCCTTCCATAAGTCTAAACTGTGGTGACTGGTCAGCTGGTCAAGTCTGTTGTGATTGGTCTTTCTGTATACATGCAAAAAAATAAAATAAAAATAAAATAGACTAATTAGTTAATATCTGCAGTACTTGGAAGAGATTCTTACATTCCTTGTTTCAGGTGATAACAAGGTCTCTGTAAGGTTTATGAACCATCCGCTTCACATTCAGTTTTAAAACGACACCGTCAACTGACAATACGCTCAATTACAACACTCAAATATTAACCTTTCACGATCTTCCTGCCACGGCGGAGGCATATATGCACATTATAACATCATTAAGCTTTCGAAACACACTAGCAATGTCAGTTTCGGTGAAAACCAAGGCCGAGTTGTTTTCCAGGAGATAACTAATTATGAAGACCACCGCTGAAAGGTTGCTTCACTGCCACATAAAGATAAAACAAATGGAAATGTGGGAAATGCATGACAACACATTAATAATGTTGTGGTTCTCCGTAGTCTGTCCAAGGAGACGTTTATGTCTCACTGCAACATAAAAATAATGCAGACATGATGGGACGAACATTACAAGGCTGTGTATTCACACCAGTGCATTGTGGGTAAAGGCGCGGCCTTGTTCTGCAAATGATCATTGATCACTCACCTACGATTTGGATACTTACCACCTGCCGCACACATGGTTACATCTCGCAAAATTACACAATCAACGTGACTAGTCATTGATTCGACGGTCTTGCAAGAAATTCTCTGACTGTCGTGTTCAATAGGGATGATATGGTAAAATGAAGGAGTTGATGAAGAATTGATTAGTTTTAAATGGTGAGGCTGATATTGTGTTATTGGAATGCTACAATCTCCGCTGCTTGTTTTTCATGATGCCTGAGCCCCCGGGGAGCTGATGTTCCCTGTGCTGTAATGGTTTCCAAACAAGGTTCATTTCATCAGGGCAAGGAACATTAAATATATGACAGCCGTAATGTAGCAAATCTGAAAGCTGTGGTGCTTTATATAAGGTTTACCTTGCAATTTCCGTTCCGCAAGTGGACGTAAATTGTAGCTTACTCATTTAAGTCAACATGAAATCGAAATTGACACTATTTAGTTATTAATACGTATTTTTGGTGTTCTTGTGAACAATGTTGCACCATCTCAGAAGGTTGTTGAACCACCAGTGGGTGCACAATTAGCTAAATAAATGTAATGAATATGCTATAGCAAAGTTCTTTCAAAGTCCACCAAATTTTTGGTATAAGCGCTGACAGATTTTGTCGAAAGTTAAAGGATAAGTTCACTTCCAGAACAAAAATTTACAGATCATGTACTCACCTCCTTGTCATCCAGGATGTTCATGTCACTCTTTCTTCAGCCATACAGAAATTATGTTTTTTGAGGAAAACATTTCAGGATTTTTCACCATATAGTGTACTTCTATGGTGCCCCGAGTTTGAACTTCCAAAATACAGTTTAAATGCGGCTTCAAATGATCCCAAATGCGGTTGTAAATGATCCCAGCCGAGGAAGAAGGGTCTTATCTAGCAAAATCCTTTTTATTATTATTATTATTATTATTATTATTATTATTATTAATAATAATAATAATATACTTTTTAACTTCAAACATTCATCTTGTCTTGCTTTGCCTGAACTCTGTTTTTCTCTGGTTCAAGACAATTAGCGTACACTCTTAAAAAATAAAGGTGCTTCACAATGCCATAAAAGAACCATTTTTGGTTCCACAAAGGACCATCTCTTTCCTACCTTTTTATAATCTGAAGAACTTTCTTTTGTCACAAAGAACATTTTGTGAAACAGAAAGGTTCTTCCGATTCTAAAAAGGTAGGAAAGAGATGGTTCTTTAAAGAACTTTTTTGTGGAACCAAAAATGGTTCTTCTATGTCATCGCTGTGAAGAACCTTTTGAAACAACTTTAATTTTAAGAGTGTATGTCAGAGAACGGCCATCTTATTTTCTCCCTCAACTTCAAAAATCATTTTAAAATTATTCTACATCGCTGTAGAAGTTCCGAGTGTACATGCAAAGAAGATTGTTAACACCCTTAACAAAATGGTAAAACAGCGTTGTAGGACGATTTTGAAGTTGAGGGAGAAAATGAGATGGGAGTTTTTCGACAATCCCTAACTGTCTTGAACAGGAAAAAACAGGCAGTTCAGGCAGAGCAAGACAAGACATGTGTTTGAGATTAAAGAAGTATATAAATTGACATTTAAAAAAAATAAAAAATTAACCTTCGGTAGATAAGACTCTTCTTCCTTGGCTGGGATCGTTTACAACCACATTTGAGATTGTTTGAAGTTGCATTTTGGAAGTTCAAACTCAGGGCACTATTGAAGTCCACTATATGAAGAAAAATCCAGATTTTTTTTTTAAACAATTTCTTTACAACTGAAGAAAGAAAAACATGAACATCTTGGAAGACATTATCTGTAAATTTATGTTCTGAAAGTGAACTTCTCCTTTAAGTTGTGTGCTGTATGTTTACACAAACTTCCTTCTCCATCTTCATCCGTCTAAAACATCCGTATCTAACGATGCCCCAGCCGCGATTTCAGCGGCTCTGAGGAAGCTGGTGTCTATGAGCCACTGGCAGGATTAATTTCTCAGGTCATCACTTATAGCGTGAGACGCTCGCAAGAAAGCTCCAGGCAAGGACAGAGTAAACTCTAGGGAGACATGGAGAGAGAGTGTGTGAAAGAGAGATAGAGTGGGTGAGATGTCGAAATGTGTGCGTACGTGTGTGTGTGTGCGTGTGTGTGTTTGTGCGAAACCGTAAGCTGCTCTCCATCATACTAAAGACCAAGGGAAAATTGAAGAGGTCATCGGTCCAGACCCGCAGTCAGCCAGGATTCTTCAACACTGATGCCGTGCCGAAACCATCCAATTCGTCATCTTTCAGCTAATTGCGCAGAAATGCTCCCTTATTTACCCAAGTAGGATGTGATCCTGAATAAAGCCACACAATCATAGCTAAATTACAGTGCAGAAAAAAATTCTGAGGAGATTTTTAATATTTTTGGAGAACAAGGTCTCGCAGATGGAAAAGTCACCGTCAGAATGCTAATCCTAGTTGCTATTTGGTCGCTAGCGTGTTTCGGGTGGATGTGAGGTGGTTACTTACTGACCTGAGCCAAAGAGAGCCTACAAAGAGTCCAATCAATGATATTCTTGCCCCAAGATATGGGTCGAGTCCCTCTTTCAATGCAAGTCCACAGGATTTATTTTGGCCTTTCTAGGTCACATAAAAAAAGTAAAACCATGTCACCTCATGATTTGTCATTTTTCTGTATGAAATGATGTGAAGCAAGATTAGAAACATGGTTGCTGCATAAAATGACATATATAGCTCCACCTTATTCTTCAATGCAGAAGTAAGCCTATGGGTGAGACTTCCGGTTCATTAGCCCCTATAGGGAAATATTGAGAAGAATAACAAAGTGCAGTAAATGGTAAAATGGTTTGCACTACAAACCAGTGTGTTTGTGATTAAGATAACACATTAAAATATTTTTAGACAAACCAATTTGCAATATCAAGCAGCAAAATGAGTTTTGTAAAGCTACAAACAGCAAATGGCCATGTCTGCTTCCCGTGACCAGGAAAAATAAAGTGGATATCTTTCAAATTTATCTGCAAATTGAAGGGTTTATTTCTATTTAGCATGTCAGGGGCAGTTACCTTCAAATATCCATTGCCGTTAAACTGAGTATTGTTATTTAAGTAGCTATACATTTTTACACGTAACTAGCTCAATTGCTGTGCCAACAGTGGTTGACCTAGAAGAACAAACAGACCACATCAAAAATCTGTTTTATAGGATGCTTTCACAGCTGTAGATCAATTGCTTTGTTAACCAAATTTAACTAAATTAACCAAATTTGTTAATACAAGTCACATGCAAGTAAACTGTTCTATCATTGGTCAAAGTTCCACCTTTTATTTTCTGGGATTCCTCTCATAGCCGTTATCCATCAGGATGGAATGACAACAGTTTTGTGGGCTTATTGTTGGGGTTTCTGTAGCTGTTGTTATAGTAATTTATCATTTTGAGCAGGAGTCCAGGATTCGTCAAAAAAACATTTGTAAATCGATCCGATCCAATTGCCGTGTTCACATATGCCCAAATGAACTGAGCTAAGGTGTGAAAGCACCCTTAAATGCTTTGCGGAAACTTGCCAAGAATACTGAATTGCACTCGGTTGCACTCATTTTGGAATGCAACAAAGTGTCAAATTAAAATTGCGTAGCTACAATTCTCAGTGTATTTTCACACTTTTTTTCTCCACATACTGCAAGATGCAGTTAGGTTCTCACGGAAGAGATGGGTTTTCAGTTCTTTCTTGTGTATTCTCCGGGATTCTCCATTCTGGATAGGTTTAGGAAGATCATTCCACCAGCAAGCAACAGTGAATGTAAACGTTCTGGAAAAACGAAGGTTAGCAGTTCAGAAAAACTTGTAATGATAAATGAGAAACAGTAACAGTACTACTTAGTACTTAGGTTAGTAGTAGGTTAGAATTAGTTCAGGCCCTTGAACTCAACCCAATGTAGTATCATGAGCAACAAGGATGTTGGGTAAATGTTGAAGGAATAGTTTACTCAAAAATGAAAATTATGTCATTAATTACTCACTCTCATGTCGTTCCAAACCTGTAAGACCTTCGAAACACAAATTAAGATATTTTTAAAGAAATCCAAGAGCTTTCTGATCCTGCATAGACAGCAACGCAACTACCACGTTCAAGGCCCAGAAAGGTAATACCACGTCATGGTATTGTTGTAAGCGCACGTCGAAGACCGAGATGGAAGAGAAGAAACTGTTGAATAAACTTGTTGTTTTTGTTTTCTTCGCACACAAAAAGTACTTTCGTAGCTTCGTAAAATTAAGGTTGAACCACTGATGTCACATGTACTATTCTTATTCTTGCCTGGCCTTGAACATGTCAGTTTCGTTGCTGTCTATGTAGGGTCAGAAACCTCTCAGATTTCATCAAAAATTTCTTAATTTGTGTTTTATAGATGAATGAAGGTCTTACAGGTTTTCGACATGAGGGTGAGTAATTAATAACAGAAGTTTCAATTTTGAGTGAACTATCCCTTTAAGCACTCCCTCACAGGTCTACGGTAGGTCTTCTGACCTTACAACCTGGAACGGACAAGTGTCATCTGTAGAGATCTCTGGGGCATTGACGGTCTCCTCTGTGCTGTCAATCTCTGATCGCACCGGCTGCCCTTTTTGCCCATTATGTATTCATTCCTCCCGTCTCCGAAGGCGTAAAAACGAAAAAGAGAAATGAGGAGAATAAAGTGACAGATTAATTTATTGACCAAGCATCCTCCTCTCGGCTCACACCTCTCCGTCTATCGCCGCCCCAGGTGTCTTCGTTGCCAGCCGCGTGATGGTCTGACGCCAAGTGACTGAGAGGTGATGCGCGGGCAGAAATTGAGAGCGATGGTCATTCATCACGCGGGGGTAAAAACCAGCACCTCTTTCCTCCTGAGACAGCAGCAGGTGATGGGAAAGAGAAAACCAGGCTGAGGTTTTTTACTTCGTCTGGCGCATATATCCCATAATGCCGTTAGCTTTTTTAACGTCAGGAGTGCAGGGGGGAGATGGGTCATCTTCATATCGGAGTGTTCCTGTATCCCGTTTTCGCACTGCTTTATTACAGTGGAGTTCTCCATCTCGACCTCTTGTATATATCACGCCCTTGTCTTCCCGCTGCTTTAGGTTGATGTAGAGGGTCATGTGGTTACCACATGGACCATGGTTTGATGGACAGTATCTGTTTAATGCAGGAAAAGAATGATATATCATACTGCCAAGCTTTTAAATAATGTTTATGCGTTTGACAGGTACTCCACACTGGGATAGACATGTCTTTACAAATTCTGTTGTCAGTCTTCTAGTACTGCCTGATGGGAAATAAATTCTGGTCGCATTAAAGAAACCGTTTTGTATCAGAAAAATGGTCCATAGACTTGTGATGTATTCCAAGACTTCAAGAAGCCATACAATAGCTTTGTTTGAGGAACAAACCTGAATTTAAATGATTAGTTTACCTCCAGAATAAAAATTTCCTGATAATTTACTCACCCCCTAGTGGTCTAAGATGTTTATGGCTTTCTTTCTTCAGTTGAAAAGAAATTCAGTTTTTTGGGGGAAAACATTGCAGGATTTTTCTCGGGAGCCATCACAGACAAGGAATAAGGGTCTTATCTAGCAAAACAATTGGTCATCTTCTAAAAAAAAAAAAAAAAAAAAAAAAATCAAACATTACATACTCACGTTGGAAAGGTCACAAGTGATGTAGGCGGAAGTACCCACCCAGTGTTTACAAAGCGAACAAAGAAAGTCAAAGGCCCTTTACAAAAACGGTAAAATGATGTTGGACGATTTTGAAGTACACAGATGAAAAACTAACCAAGCTTGACCTTTCCAACATTATTACATAATGCGTGAAGTTGTGGACATGCATCACAGAGCTAGTCCAAAATGAACATTTGTGGTTAAAAAGTATATAAATTGTATTTTTTTTTTTTTTTTTTTGACTGATCGTGTCACTAGATAAGAACCTTATTCCTCAGCTGAGATCTTGGAGAGCCATTTGAAGCTGCATTGAATCTTCAATATGGACCTTCAACCAGATGATCCCCATTGAAGTCCATTATATGGAGAAAAATTCTGGAATGTTTTCCTTAAAACCTTAATTTCTTTTTGACTGAAGAAAGAAAGACATGAACATCTTGGATGTCCATTGGTTGACTGGATGGACAGATTTGAATGTGAGCTTAAAGTAAATTATAAAAACAAACAGGGTTAAGTCTAGAAAGAAGTCTAGTTATGACATTTTGATTAAAAATTTCAAGCAACAAAATTACAATAAGATCAATAACATGCATTTAGAAAATTTAATTGCTGCAAATATACATATATATATATATATATATATATATATATATATATATTAAACATAATTCTAATCCTCTGCAGCCTTGGTAATATAAGCTGAAATGGAAAAGCATTACAAAATTTGATGAATGACTATTAAGACAAACAGTTTTTAGAATATGCACTTGTAAATCATGCACAATAAGACCAGGAATAAATACTAAAAATGATTTGCATCTCTGCAGGAGTGCTGCAGTCATGAATGTGGCTGCACAAAAACTCTATATTGTAGCATTTAAAAATAGTATATAGTTTTGTAGTATTTTTATCCCATTGTGCAACTAAACATCTACTTTGTCTCTGAATAATGTGAATTATTAAAAGTCACATTAATAAGTCAAAGCAGAGCAAGGCAGCAATCATCATATGTCACATTGGGCCTCATCCATGAAACAAGAGCAAAACGAATTTCTCTGTGAACCATTCGCAAAAACTATTACTACGTAAGTCAACGATTAATGTGTGAATGGTTTAGAGGATTTATGGCTAAATTCATTCTGCTTGTATTTTATTAATGAGTTGCCGCACAAGAATACAGAATCCGATGGCATACTACTAATTCTCCTCAGAGCGCAAGATTGAAAAGCTGATGGAAGGTAAGACGGTGGCTTGCTCTAGGTTCAGCGATTTCATTTTTGAGCTGTAGGTCTTAGGATAGACGCCAAGATGTAGCAGGCGAACAGACAAGAGGCGGAAAGTTTGACATCCGCTTCTTCCGAGGTTCAATCAAGACGTGTGGCTGTAAGCAGGAGAGAGAATGAAAGAGGGTGAGTGAGAGAACGCTACCTAACCTGGCCAAGTCATGATGGATGAGTCCAATTGCACCCCCTCATCAATCAGCAAATGCTGCAGCACTGTAAAAAAAATAAAAAAACGAAATGGAAGGAGGGGCGAGCCCATGCAGGGTTTCAACTGAGAATAGGGAGGACGTGGTGAATGGGGAATTTTATGGCATCCATCTATTTGAATCTTCACACCCTGATTGCTTCCTTTCTCTCGCAAACACACACACACACACACACACACACACACACACACACACACACATTTGATTTCCATGGCTATGTTCGGAAAAGCCTACTACTCTTACTATTCGTCCATCGCATACATAAACGGTGCAGATTTTGCACGTTTGGCAAAATGTAAGGAATAGCACAGAACATACTAAATAGATTATTCTTTATCCAACCTGATCTCATAACAAAAATGTATATGTGGGAACTTTTTCACAAGATGCGAAATACGCACCGCCATGTACATTTCGTGACATATTCGATGTGAAATGTCTACTGAGTGGTGCTACAACGTACATGTGGTACATTTTATGTGATGTTGGTTTTGTATGCGTCACCGCAGTTCTGACTTGAAATGTCCGTCGAGTAGTGCTATAACTCTAATGCTCTGCGACGTTTTAAAATAACATACCATCTGCACTCCACCTAAACCTACCCGATAGTATGAACAAAAGCAAATGTGATTAAAAACAATCACAAGTATGCTGTTTTAGCTTGTTTTTTTTTATCTCTCATCTTTCAGCTTTTTCATCGCAAGTCATGTTTTTCACGGGATTTGTACCCAAGGATTCCGCATCCTAAATCCAATTCGGTACCACCTGAGTTACAGATCAAGCTTGTTACTTCTGGAAAGCAAACATATGGATTTGTAATCATAACTGCGAAGGAAAATGATTACAAGTGCTCGCTGTGTTACCACTTCTTACTTATAAAGCCTTCAATGGTTTAGCTCCTCAGTACTTGAGCGAGCTCCTATCGCATTATAGTCCCTCACGTCCGCTGCGTTCTCAAAATTGTGGCAATTTGATAATATCTAGAATATCAAAATCAACTGCGGGCGGCAGATCATTTTCTTATCTAGCGCCTAAACTCTGGAACAATCTACCTAACACTGTTCGGGAGGCAGACACAATCTGTCAGTTTAAATCTAGATTAAAGACACATCTCTTTAACCTGGCTTACACATAAAAACATTTACACATTCCTATAATTCAAATCCGTTAAAGGATTGTTAGGCTGCATTAATTAGGTCAACCGGAACCGAAAACACCTCCCATAACATCTGATGCACTCGTTGCATCGTAAAAAGAATGGCATCTACGCTAAAATTTGTTTCTTTCATTCTTATTCCGAGGTCACCGTAGCCACCAGACCCAGCCTGTATCCAGATCAGATGGTCACTGCAGTCCCCCGGATCCAGTCCACACCCAGCTTAGATCATGGATCACCACCTGGAGATGACTTCTATAGCCGTGGATGTCAACCAGATGAGCGCCAGAGACGGATCATCAATGAAGACCTCGCCAACCTAGACGGCCATCGGCGCTACACCACAGGAACCTGAAGAGTTCCCTACAATCAGACATTGTTACAAACTGCTGGTTTCGTCTGGCCAGAGGAGAACTGGTCCCCCGACTGAGCCTGGTTTCTCCCAAGGTTTTTTTTCTCCATTTCTGTCACCTGTGGGGTTTTGGTTCCTTGCCGCTGTCGCCTCTGGCTTGCTTAGTTGGGGACACTTTCCAGCGATATCGTATACTATTTGAACTGAACTGGATGATGATATCACTGAATTCATTGATGAACTGCCTTTAACTGAAAATTGATTATTTACAATAATGCGTTACTTACACACTATTGTGCTGTTTAAATACTGTGCAGTTGCTTTGACACAATCTGTATTGTTAAAAGTGCTATATAAATAAAGGTGACTTGACTTGACTTCTAGTTTTCATTTCTGTTAGAAACTGCAGTGATATGTACTTATCGGTCGCATTTTGTGTCTTGCGAAAAAGTTCCCACAGGTACGTTTTCGACTTGAGATCAGGTAGTGTTTATTACAGTGCAATGAGCTTGAACTGATTTTTGATTAAGTATTAGGATATTTTGTTTCACAAAATTTAATTAAAAATGCACAAAGTTTAAAATGACCAAATGTCTTTTATTTTTTCACAAATTTCTTTTTATGTTTTTTTTCTCAATTATGTTTTATTTTTCTTGATACCATTTAGATTTTTTTCCGGACTCTGTTACTCCACCCCAAAATGAACATTTTGTCATTAATCCCGTAAAAGCTTTAAAACACAACTTAAGATCCTTTGGATGAATACTGGGAGGCTTGTGACTGTCCCATTGACTGCCAAGTGAAGAACACTGTCAAGGTCCAGAAAAGTACGAAAGACATCGTCAAAATAGTCCATCTGCCATCAGTGGCTCAATCAGAATTTTATGAAGCGACGCATGCGTACAGACGAAACGCACGTCAGACGAGCGAATAAAATTGTATAAATCAAAAAGCATGCCTAATTAATTGCAATCATGAAACTTAAACAATTTAACAGCAATTTATTAAAAGTTTAACAAAAAATTACATTTTAGGGCCTGATGTAATACATCTTGTTTTTTTTTTTGTGGTTTTTTTTTTTTTGTTCAAACTCAGTTTTATTTTTACCAAATTATGAGTTTTCCATGTTAGTTTCTGGATTCCATTTTTAATGGTTTAATTAAATTTGAATAATCAAAACCATCTTTAATTGATTTTATTAGGGAAAAAAAACACTTAATTTATTATTTTATTTATTTTTGGTTTCCAGAATTACTGCTGTGTATTTATTTTTTTTATTTTTTTTTCTTCTAATCAAATGAAAATTGATCAAACTCTTTAAAAACTGGTAGAAATATGCGTGATTATTTCTTTTCAAATCATGTTTTAATAATAATTTAATTATTAGTAACTGTAATAGTCCTACAAATAACTTTTTTTTTTTTTTTTTTTTTTTTTTACCTCATGTTGTGTTCTGGTCATTTTGACCCAGAGCGGATTTTCTTTTTTTTTTCTATAAATGGCAGTTAATGTTATTGTATTTGACTAAAACCTACTAACTTTACTCATCCACTTTTTTTTTTTAGTTTTGTTTTTACACTTGTGGTGCTCCCAGTCAAAAATGAGGAAGGAATTTATTGTTATGCTATATTATTATCTTATTAAATACATTGTATTCAACCAACTTGTTTTCTTCTTTTAATTAGCTCAGATTTTATATTTCAGCATTTGAGCGAATACCACCAAACATTTTCCACAAATAATGCTCTTTTTCACGCAAAAGCTCAGATCAATAAGCCGTACGACCACAACAATATCACTAACAAGTTGACAAAAAGATTGAATCCAAGATTTGGTGTTAACATATTATGAGAGATTTACAGGAATTTTTCAAAAGGCTGGTCATTTTGACCAGAAACATCAAATTACAGTAGGTAAAGTATTTTCGGCATAGCACAAGGGTACAGTATACACAGCATGGTATTCTATTCCAAACATAGCACCACACAAACATTTTTCCATTGCCATATTCTGAATAGCATATTATTACCGTACCACAGTTTCTCCAGTATGCAAATTGTCTGTATGCATAAAAAATCATGCACTATACAACAAAGCACACTGTGTGGGATACTGTATCCCATGATGCAATGCTTGCGACCTTCCTTTTCCAGTGTGACGAATGAAGTAACATCAGCCACAGTTTTTCTCTCTTGACTAATTATCTAATCAGATCAGCAAATATTAATACATTTCACACAAAATTGGATTAAACAGTAATTAAACATGCAATGTGACAAATGTAGCGCGTCAACTGCATTCTATTATTTAAAAACATTTTTCTTGTACCTCGTTTCACGTAATATTTCTACAAAGCTAGGCAGTGCACAGTATTCAATAAGCAGTAATCTATTATTCATTCTGAACACAGATGGTGTGTACAGCTTGTAAACCTAAACTACTTCTTACATTCGGCTCATTTGTAGTTTACAAGGTTGTGAAATATTATCAATCATTTAGCTAGAGGGCTATATCACTACCTTTATTTGATCCTTTATGTATCACCTTTAGAAAATGAATAAATAAATAAATGCTTACAGTGAATTGCAGAAGTGTTTTAAAAAGCACTGAATGTAAATTTTACTATCGCAGCCTATCGCAAGATGATCCCTTTTCAAGTCATTTCGCAGGAAGGTCACTTTGCACTGTGCATCCGTTCAATATCAATAAAAAGAGGCTCGATATATTTTCTACATGTGAAACCGTCATCCAGTAAATGGTAAAAGAGAAAATGGACCTTGTCACAAAATGGTAGCCCTTAAAGGTGAAGTTCATATGAAATCAATGCAGGCTTCGGACATGAACAGATAGGAACACACAAATCAACGAGTTTATACCAGACCCTGGATGCCTGAATCCAGCTCAACAGCCAAAGAGGACATGGCTACTGGCTGTAGATCCTGAACTGTATCATGCTATAAATAAGACTGATTTCTAAATTTAGAAGAAGTGCAGCATATATTTTAATACTCTTGTTCTTCACACCCCAAATTGTTGACCCATTACTGACCCATTTTGAGCAAATGACAAATTCATCTCACCTTCGTGTCAATCCAAGCCCAAGCTGCCCTATTTGGCACCCTAGGCATGGGAATATTTTTGACCAAAACAGCACAAAGCATGAGCATGTCTGGCGCCTTTTTACATTTACATTTGACTACAACATTATTTTAAGTATGAATAAAAAGCATGTTCAGAAGAGTTATACATATGACTAGTGTTGGGTTCGAGTCCGAGTCGAGTCCGAGTCCAAAATGGGGTGAGTCGGACACTAGTCAGAGTCCAAATGGGTCGAGTCCGAGTCGAGTCCGAGTCCAACTAAACACTACTGTTTGTCAGTATCTTAACCTTGTTTTAAACCTCTATTGCATATTGACATTTTGATTTTTGATTTCACACCATCTCATAATTAGTGTCCTGCTCAGCAAACTTTAAAGTCATGTAACAGAATTTATAGATTATGTATTGTGACATATTTCAGAGTGAAACAGCTTTTAGAATGTGAAAAATTATAGGACAGGACTTGACTTTATTTGTTGTTATATAGTAAATGTAAAAATTCAGCGGGGTGGGTAGGAAGCTTAGTGAATGAGACCTGAGGAGCAGAAAATGCACCTCTTATCTCTGATTGTGGCTGTGTTTTGGGTTTTATATGATGAATGGTAAGACCTTAGACAGGGTAGATGGCATTTAAAAAAAGTTTTCTTGGATTAAAATGAGGCTGTAAGGGTTAATGACAGTTTTTAAGTACCAGTCTGTGGAAGCCATAACATAAAAGAGTAAAAAAAAAGTAAATTTGAGTTTAAGTTTGAATTTCAAAATTCTGACTTTATTTTCACAATTCCGAGATTATATCTCACAATTCTGATAAGAAAAGACATTCTCCCTTTTCCCTTCAGCTCAAAATCATGAGTTTATATCCCACACTTCTGACATTTTTCCCCTCAGAACTGACAAACTCGCTACTGTTGAGTTAAATTGAGTTATAAAGTCCGAAATACAACATAAAATTCTGAACTGTGAGATTAAATAGGTAAATGTAATATGACGCAGTCTGCTGCAGCAGGTTTATGCTGCTGTCGCTTTAAGACCGGACGCACAGATCGTATATTTTGACATATATTTTTGATATATTTCTGTATTTCTCCCAACTGTTCAAATTCACTCAAGACAAAACCGACTGCATTTGCATGAATGCTCTCCAAGACGGTGCATTTTGACATTACTTTTCGTGTAAGTGTGTAGCAATAACATGCAAAAGAAAACTTAATTCAGCGTTTCCACGCTGACTGAGAGGCACTTTCGGTGAGCACGCTTTGGGTGTGTGTATGCAAAGAAACCAGCAGGCTTCCAAGTACTGGCAAGACTTTTAAACACGTGCGAATACTGAATCCCACTTTTGTAATAATGCAACGAGTCTAGGGCTGCACGATTAATCGCACAATGTTGTGAGGTGCGTTTAGTCAATGAAGCCGGTACTTTGATTAGTAGTAAATCTCCATCACGTGCGTTCAGCTGGAGCGGCAATTAATACACAGTGGAGTAAATCACTGACAAGCTACGCCAAATCGTGCTCAAAATCGAATGCGATTTTGAGCGCGATTTGGCGTAGCTTGTCAGTGATTTACGTCAGTGATTTGCCAGCTGAACGCATGTGATGGAGATTTACTACTAATCAAAGTACCGGCTTCATTGACTAAACGCGTCTCACAACATCTTGCGATTAATCGTGCAGCCCTAATCGAGTCAGTAAAATTTCCGTCAACTGTCCCTGGACTCGGCTGGACTCGGCAATAATTCCCGAGTTCTAAAAGCTTGAGTCCGAGTCAAGTCCGAGTCAAAATGCATCCGAGTCCGCTAAAAACTGTACTCGAGACCAGACTCGAGTCCGAGTACAAGTCCGAGTACCCCAACTCTACATATGACACAGCACAAGTTTCTTAAAATGCTGTGGAAAATCACGTACAGAGATATTAATACATTTTGATACAATGGTAATGAAAGATAACCATTTAATGTGATTTACCAATGGCACAATTTGTTATGTTAAATTCGTGTGCTTTTACTTAAGGTTTACCTGCAGATTCGTGTAGTTGAAATCCTGCTTTATCAACGATTTGCTGCATTTGCAAGTTTGTATTCAGTGTATTTTAGATAACCACTTTATCGAGGCCTCTTTTCGTTTTCTGAGACGCTGTTTTCCTGAGGGAGAAAAAAAAAAAACAGCGCCGAAATATTTGTGCGTGAGGCGCTGTTCCAAAGGATTCCGTTTTTGAGTGAGTAGTCCGAATTCAGACTGAATCGGGAAAAACGATCCAGACATGTTTCTAACGAGTGGGAATAATTTATTTCCAAAAGCCCCTGATCTTTATGAAGATGGACCATTCACTTAACAAATAAAATATGTTTTATAATTTTATATTTGTTCTCCAAGTACTAGAAATCCAACTGTCCATGATGAAAAGCAGTTTTTGTAGGTAGTTTACCGCTTACCTTACGTTTTCATTCCACTAAACACAGCTTTGCTTAATGTTTTTCGATTTTTTAATACATAACCAGATCACAAAAAGATTCAATCACCCATGCAATCTTGTATCAATTACAACGTAACGCCAGCAGGTAGCGACAACTGATGAAAAAGAGATTCGGTCAAAAAACGTTGATTCAAATATCATAAAGTGACTTTTTTTTTATGAGCGAGTCCTTTAATCATTTGTTCAACTTAATTTTGTAACAATTCGTTAAATATTGAATATGTTATAAACAGACTGTAACAATTTTAGTAGAAACTCTAGTAAATTAGATGTTATTTTGTTTAGTTGTCTGTTTTTTTCCAGAATCATGGTAGGAGTATATTATATCTATTTTAAAAATAAAATTGTAATTCTCTATTTATCCAGAATCACGCAGCTCTAGGTGGTCATTTATCCACATGTAATGTAAACAAATGACTTTAATTTTAGATAAAACATTAACAATCTGGTCACTGAGGTTCAGCATCACATTTGTTATTCTACAAATACATTTACATATTCATGTGCTTAATAAAAATACCCTGCAACTGTACTTGGTATACTAAACTGGTATACCTAAAGTGTGCTAAATCGGAAGTGCTTATTGCACTTTAATTTAATTTAGATTTTATTTTAATAATTGTGTGGAGGTAGTGCTGAAGTCCAACTAAAGATATAGCTATACTGTATATTTGATTGTGTTAAAGTCGAACTATTGCAAGTATACTTCAGGCACACTTTAAATATCTTGCATTTAAAGACTGATTATACAGAGATCAAACAATCTTTATTAATAGTGATATTAAAACACATATTAGACATCATATGTGTATTATGCAATACCAAAATACTCCAAATGAAGTATCAGTAAGCGATATGTCAATACATTAATTCGAATTTTACTTAGTATGAAATACATGTATTTTAAATAAATTATTGCAAATTTGCGAACCAGCCTAGAGAGAGAAAAAAAACAAAAACAAGTCTGGACTTCTGAAATACAGGAAAAATGTTTCTCAGTGAATAATTGTTAATATATGTAAAAATATTTTTAATACATTAATTCGGTAATTAAATGACATTTATTTTCATAATGCTCTTATTTGAATATTCTTTTATTCTTTTATATTCACATTTTTATTCTTGTGTCTATTTATTTTTTGGCACCTTTAATTTAAAGGATATTTTACATGAAAAGCAAGGTTTATTTCTTTGTTTGCTTTTGTTTTGCTTTGTTTTGTTTTGTTTTCTTATGTATTCTGTACGCCAAACGATTCCACATGTTCGAATCATCCAAAATGATTCGCGAAACGATTCAGACCATTTTGTAAACCTGTTTGACCGCTCCAGATGATTCAGAGCGCGACTGAGCCGTCCGAATCATTTAGACTGAATCACAAACCGAATCAGACCGTTTTACTAACCTGTTACACAGTTCCAAATGTTTCAATGCGTGAGTTGAGTTAGCTTTCCGAATCACAAACCTATTCAAACCACCTATATGTGAAAGATTCACTGGGGCTGTATCCGAAATCGCCCCCTATACCCTCAAATAGTGCACTATTTGAGGGGACAGCCATTTTAAGTGGTGTTCGAAACCATAGTGAACGTTCCCGAGTGCACTCATTCAATCCCACAATGCACCGCAAAAACGAGTGTACAACCGATGTACGCTCAACAGCTAGAGATAACCCATAATGCACTGTGAGAGTCGCGCGCCGACTGAATTCCCGCGTCTCGCCAGACGATGGCGCCCGCAGCTGAATCATCTACCCATCCGATTGTCCACTGAGTAATACAGCATACAACACGGGTACAAATTCGTTGTAAATTGATTATTAAATTGTTTAACCAGGGTTTATATGTAAACTCCTTGACATAGTTCAAGATAAATCCTTTAATCTTACTACTCGAACTGTCACTCAGTGTCCGAATTCACTCACTCGTTTTCACTCACTCCTTCAAGTGGACTGAATGAGTGGACTAATGTAGGGAATGGTGAATGAGGGTATAGGGGGCGATTTCAGATACAGCCTCACAGGAAACGAGACACAGGAAACGAGACAAGACGTGACTGAGGAAAGTTTGCGCGGGAAGATGTTTCTCGTGTTGCTAGCCCGAATAAGTCTCTGGTAATACGTTTGTTTTGGACTACATTGCGACATCTTTTCGAGATTTTCAGAGATATGAGGGTGAGTAAATTATGGGATTTTTTACGAACTATTAATACTATTAAGAATTGTATGCATTTGAATGAAGCCTCAGAAGGTCTTTTGACCAAATCTTGGTAATGGTTAGTGCAACTTCCAGACCGGTCGTGTTGTGAAATAGGCCTGCAGCCCTGAGCTCTGTCCCAAAGCTTGTTGCGGCAGGTGTCTGCGTGATTGATTGCATTGTTCTGTCCACATTTGTCCGATAATAGCAGTGTACTTGCTTGGGGGGAAAGTTAAAAATAAAAAGTTTGATTCTGGACAAGGATATTGAAGCCGTCACCTTGAGGTTTTGATAAGTTTTTCTCCTCATGCATTGGGTAAATAAAGGAATTGGCCAAATTCACCTTGTCAGTAGAACCTGTTGATAGTCACTGATGTGAGGACCAAAATATTACATATTTTTTGTACAAAAAAAAAAAAAGTTATAGGCAACTCTCTTGTGATATTGTGCAGTTCAACAACCTCTAGAAACTTGGTGCTTGCTTATATAGACCTTTTTCCTGTGTAAACGATGAGCGCCGCCATTACGAATTCTAACAACTGATTGAATGCTTTTCTGTTCCGGTCTCCATAGGAACCCATTCAAATAGCGTCCATTTGTTTTTTAATATAGCTAACATCCGCAGCTTCGTGTCATCTACACTCATTAAAGTGAGGCACTGACAACTGACGGTCATTGCCAAGTGATGGCGCTTTGGAGCCATGTGCTATTTAAAACATTTGAATAGGTTTAACATTAGATTATTGGCTCGGAATATACCCTAATTTGACTAGAAACAATGCAGACCGGAAATGCAAAGCATTCTTTCAGTTAAGAGTCGGACTTACGTCTGCGTTCAGGAAAAACATCTATATTTTTTTTAAATAATTTGCTAAGGCCAGACTTAGCTGGAAGATCATATGCTTTATGTAAACTAATGCAACTTACTTTTACTTAATATGTCATTAACCAAAATATTAGCTGTAGCTTGGACTTGCTGCAGTTGATGTTAGAAACTTACTATCCATTATATTCAGCAGTAGCTATATTAGCAACCAATATTATGAGACACATCAAGATCTCCAGTGATTTATTCGCTGTCAGTGTCCCAGAAGTTGCCAGCTTATGCAACACTTAAGCTAAGGTGTAACTTACACATGGCTGATGCAACCAAGGTCATAGAGGTAGAAAAACGAATACATCATCTTCAAAAACGCTTGCTTCACTTTGGCCCGTCGTTATAACTCTCTTCAAAACACAAAGTGATTCAACCGATGGCAAAACGATCAACACGAGAAGTTCATCAAGTGTTTTGGAAAGGCAGTGAGTCTGTCTTTCAGCACTTAAAACTTAATAGATAGCTGAATGAGGGATCAGTCTCAGTGCTTCAGGGCTAGATGAGCTTTATACGGCCCAGACCTTCATATTCCACTCACTGTCCGCTCACCTTTGAATGTCAGCGATCACTTACAGTTATTTATGACCGTCTCTCTATTCAACCGCTTACGAAATGACACAAGCCATAAATTGCTACTGTATTTGTAGCGACGGAAAAAGGTTTGTGGAGGCCTGTCATGAAGATTAATTTATTTTATTGGCACCAAAGGGGAATTGGTGTCAAAGTATTTTGGTTGGGAGTGTTTCGTATGACTAGATTTCATGCAAATGAAGTACACGTAGGCTGACATGTTGAAATTATTAATGTATTTATTAAAAATTGTATGCTTTATTTTGATTTGATTATTTAGCAAATAAATTAGATTGTTCATATTAATTTTTCACATATGCTACCAGTCAAATTATCTATCTATCTATCTATCTATCTATCTATCTATCTATCTATCTATCTATCTATCTATCTATCTATCTATCTATCTATCTATCTATCTATCTATCTATCTATCTATCTATCTATCACTGTGATAAACTACGATACAAAAAAGTTGACGTAATTAAGATCAGAAATTGAGACATTGAGATTTCAGTTATAAATCACATTTTAAAATATCTTAAAATACAGTTCTTTTTAAATGATCATAATATCCCCTAATATTACTGTTGTTGATAAGAGTAATAATGAAGATTCATATCTTCTAATTCCTTTCTTTCATCAGTACTATAAACACTGCCAGTCAAAAGTTTGTGAACAGTAAGGTATTTAAGGTTTTTAAAAGAAGTCACTTCTGCTCACCAAGCCTGCATTTATTTGATCAGTAAATTTTGAAATATTTTTACTATTTAAAATAACAGGTTTCTATTTGAGTACATTTTAAAATGTAAATTATTCCTGTGATTTCAAAGCTGAATTTTTAGCATCATTACTCCAGTCACACGATCCTTCAGAAATCATTCTAATATTCTGATTTGCTGCTCAAAAAAACATTTATTATTATTATTATGTTGAAAACAGTTTCTTTCATGAATAAAAAAAAGTTCAGAAGAACAGAATTTATCTGAAATCTTTTCTAACATTATAAATGTCTTTATCATCAATTTTGATTAATTTAAAGCATCCTTCCTAAATAAAAGTGTTATTTCTATAAGTAAAAAAAAAAGATATTAGATAAATGCTGACCTTTGACTCTTTTCAATCCTGGGAAAAAATGTTCTCAACTGTTTTAAATATTGTGACACTGAAGACTGGAATAATGATGCTGAAAATTCAGCTTTAAAATCACAGGAATAAATACAATTTTACAGTATATTCAAATAGAAAACAGTTATTTTAAATTGTATAAATATATTTAAATTTGACTGTTTTTGCTGTACCTTGGATCAAATAAATGCAGGCTTGGTGAGCAGAAGAGACTTTAATCAACAATCATCTATCAACTAAATACCAACTATTAACAATCTCACTAAATAGCCATTTAACAGATGTGTATTTCAGGGCCCATACCGATTATTGCAGATCAAATGAATGTCAAAATTAAGAATAACTAGGGCTCTGACAAAAACTCCCTTTAAATGCTTTTAAATTATTTTATCAGGAAATTGGTTTTGAGAATGACTGATACCGATAATTATAAAAATGCACTGTAAAAAGTTTTCACCAGATTCAACTTAAAAAACCTAAGTTCAACAGCTGCCTTAAAATTTTAAGTTAAACCAGCTTAAAACTACAAGTCATTTTAACTCAAATAAAATAAAATGAGTTGATTTAACTTGTGAGTTGAAATGACTTAAGTTGATTTAACTTAAAACTTTAAGGCAGCTGCTAAACTTAAGTTTTTAAGTTAAAACTGGTGAAATATTTTTACAGTGTACTTAATATCTGTGCCGATAATTGGTCGACCCCTATAGTATGTATAATGCTAATAAGAACGTTTTTTTTACATAGAAACTTTAAAGTAGAGCTGCAAAATGATTAGTCATGATTAATCAATTTAAAAAAAAAAGGTTTACGTTTGATTAATCGTGACTAATTGTTTTGCAGCTCTATTTTAAAATCAATCTGCATGTGTACTGTACATGCAAACAAGTTTCAGCTTCAAATACACTTAAAAATCTGGAATCTTATGTTATTTTGAAAACCTTTTGGGATTAGGCAAAAATATAGCCTACAATTCAGTAAATTGTGTCACTTGGTCGCTCCCAAATGTAAATTGTTGGATGTCAACCTTGCTGCACTTCACTGCTCAGATAACTGTTTTGTCAAAAGAAAAAAGTGAGCCGACACTGAATTCATAAGTTTGGGGATGGTGACAGCGAGGAAAGTGAAGGGTAAAAAAAAAAAAGTTGAGAACCAACAGGGATGCAAGAAGGTAGAAGACGGCAGCGAGAATAAAAAGACATGATGTGATAAACCTTTAAAAAAAAGTTACAAATGAAAAGCTGTTTCATGTGTCTTATCGGAAACACACCTGCGTCAGTGACAACTGTGTGACAGCAGCGCGGTGATAAATGAGTGTATTTAAATAGCAAATGAGGGATGAGACGAACACATGAAGGTCACTGGCGTACGTCTAATGCTGAACCCTGTTACCCCTGTTATAATTGCTTCTCTCAGCCAATGTTCCTCATGAATATTAAGCGGGATTGTATGTGGACACACCTCCGCCCCTCCCCAAAAATTTGGCATCAAAATTCAGCAGCAATCTTATCTCGACATCCTTTTACATCTAAATGCTTTTCTATTTGCATAGAGCAACATGAGGGTCAAGTACCTTCTTCTTGCGTGAAGATAAATGACACTTTGGTCGTTGCTGAACACTTAGGAGTGCAAAAAAAAAAAAAAAAAAGGAAAAAAAGTCCAGGTAACATTTCACCTCTGAATCAAAAGGAAAGAAAAACAAGACATAATATTTTGCATAAATATATTATGTCTTTCTCAGTTTTTTTTTTGGCCTTTTTTTTGTTGAAGTTGTCAACATGACAAATGAGCGCATCACAATTCCCATTATTTTCAATGGTGATTCTCATTAGAGTCTCATTACTGTGATCACTGTAATTGTAAAAAGAATAGGACGTATACAAATACTACCATTATGTATCAATACAACAAAAAGTTTGTTTATATTAATAATTTATTTTAAAAACGATTATATATGATCAAATATGTATTATATATATATATATATATATATATATATATATATATAAATAAATACAAATTATACCAAATTATAATTATACAAAAAGTATACATTAAAACAGAAAATATAGAAATAAAAACTGACTCAAAATAGTTGATTTAACTTAAAATTTTAAGGCAGCTGTTGAACTTAGGTTTTTAAGTTGAATCTGGTGAAAACTTTTTACAGTGTATTTTTATAATTATCGGTATCAGTCATTCTCAAAACCAATTTTCTTATAAAATAATTTAAAAGCATTTAAAGTTTGGAAGCCCAACTTTTTATCAGAATTTTTTTTTTTCAGAATTGCGTGATGTAAACTCGTAATTCTGACTTGGGAGTTTATTGCTTTATTGGTTATTGCTACTTTTTTCATAGAATTGCACGATATAAACTCACAGTTGCGATAAATAAAGTCAGAATTGCGAGATTTTCTCACAGCTGTGTTTTTACCGCGCAATTCTGACTCTCTCAGAATTGCATGATATAAACTCAATTGCGAGAAATAAAGTCAAAATTGTGAGATAACTCACAATTCGTACTGTTACTTAGAATTGCGTAATTTAAATTTAGAATTGCGAGAAATAAAATCAGAGCTGCAAAATTGCTAGAAATAGTCAGAATTACGAGATTAAAAAAATGCATTGCGAATTGCGAGGTATAAAGTCGTTTTTTAATTTGCAATTCTGACCTTTTCTGAGAATTTTCTGATAAAAATTCAATTGTGAGAAATAAAGTGAAAATTGCGAGACGGTATCACAATTCTGACTTTTTTTCTTAGAATTGTGAGGTATAAAGTCAGAATTGCAAAATTTTCTCACAATTCTGACTTTTTTCTCAGAATTTTGTGATGATTGCAGGAAATAAAGTCAAAATTGCGAGACTTTGTTTCTCAGAATTGTGTAATCAGTGGCGGAGCTAGAATTTTTTACATGGGGTGGCCAGGGGGTGGCCACTGCTATTTCAGGGGGTCCTCACACACGCAATGTACTCATAAAGTTGAAATAATAAATTAAGGAATTCTAAAGTTTTATTTGCAAAAACAATGCTGAGTTCATTTACAAAAACATTAGCATAAAGAAAAAACTACTAAACAAAAAATACTGCAATTAGACATAGCATACATCAAACCCGGATTTGAAAACAAAAACACAATTTTAGTCATCACTTACAAACTTATCCTAGGTATGTTTAAAACAACATAATTCTGCTGTTCTGATGAGAACTGGCAAAACGTTTCACGAATTCATCCATGTTGAGGGAGCGTGCCCTCCTTGACTCAACACTGAGAATCCCTAGGTGACTTAACCTGTCATCACACATTGTTGTCCTACGGTGGGTTTTAATAAGTTTTAACGCAAAGAAGCTTCTCTCGCAAGTTGCATTGCTCACTGGTGTAACAAGAGACATTTTACAAAGTCCAAATAACATTGTTAATTAAATATAACAACTTATATACAGGGCACAAAATTCACTTTTTACCAAAAAAAAAAAAATTAGAAGTACCCAATTTCTTTTTTAGTAATGCACCGATATTGATTCTTCATGGTCTATTCTGATTGCCGATGTTTTACAAGCAAATGGGCTGATTCTGAAAGCCTTTTTTACATATTTATTTTATGCCTTAAGCAAGGGAGAAGAAGCCATTTATAGGTCCAGCCATTTAAATTAGAGACAACCACTGCATTTTTAGACAATCTACATGAATAACAAAATATATTATAAATAACAAAACTAAACGACACAGTTCTTTCTTAGTCGTGTAGAATAAATGCAGCCATAATCAAAGTAGGCTACTCTTTCAATATTCAATGTGCAAATAGAGACCGAATCTATTAAGCATTATACAGAGCTATAGACAACTAAACAATTTATTATAGCCCACATTCTAATATTTAATAACAGCTTCTATATTTTATGTAGCCTAATTCTCGCGCATTGGGGAGTCGTTCTCTAAACATGGGGTATTAAAATTGCTTTTGAATGCGGTGCATGTTTTGGTTTCGTTTTAATGATCGCGCCAAACTCTCAGCAGCGCTGAGCGTGCATTCATCACCCGCGCCTAGTTCATTTACACCACGGATAATACACGTTACCCAGAAAACAAACCTTATGATAAACTATAAAACGTACTGTATTTCAAAATAAGATGTTTTATTATTCGTCTTACATTGATGCTCATGTCTTTGGCTCGTCTTGATTTGAAAATGGCTTAAGCAGCGTTACCGGCAAAATTCTAAAACTTCTTTAGACAAATGAGATGTCAATCAGCATCAGGTACTGCCAGTAGCAAATAAAATTTTGGGGTGGCACCCGGGGTGGCCAATCGGATGTCAGGGGTGTCCAGTGCCACCCCGGACACCCCTCTGGCTCCGCCACTGTGTGTAATGTGAATTAATCTTTGTGAGAAAATTCATGATTGTAAGTTTTGAACAGAATTGCAAGGTATAAAATCGGAATTGCAAGATTTTCTGACAACTGAGTTTTAAACTCACAATTCTGACTTTTTCTCAGAATTGCATAATGAAGTCAAAATTGCGAGATAACACAAGCCTGTCTTTGTTTCTCAGAATTGCGTAATTTAAATTCACAATTGTGAGAAAATTCCTAATTGTGTTTTTAACTTGCAATTCTGACTTTTTCCTCAGAATTGTGTGATGTAAACTCATAATTGCAAGAAATAAAGTCAGAATTGCGAGATAACTCAATGATAACTCAATTGTGAGAATTTTTTTTTCTCACAACTGTTTTAAACTCACAATTCTGACTTTCTCAGAATTGCATAATAAAGTCAAAATTGCGAGATAACACAAGTCTGACTTTGTTTCTCAGAATTACATTTATAAATTCACAATTGCGAGAAAATTCATATTTGTGAGTTTTTAACAATAGAGAGCTACAAAGTCGGAATTGCGAGAAGTAAAGTCAAAATTGCGAGATAAAAACACAATTCTGACTCTTTTTTTTTTCTCAGAGCTGCGTGATATAAACTCATAATTATGAGAATTATATTCAAAATTGCGAGATAAAATCTCACAATTCTGACTTTTTTTTCTCAGAATTGCGTGATATGAACACAACTGCAAGGAAAAAAGTCAGAATTGCGAGATAAAAACTCACAATGCTAACTTTTTTTTTCTCAGAATTGCGAGGTATAAAGTCAAGATTGCAAGATTTTCTGGCAACTGCGATTTTTTTTTTAAACTTGCAATTCTTGTTTTTTTTCTCAGAACTGTGAAATGAACTCATAATTGCGAGAAATTAAGTAAAAATTGCAAGAACTCACAATTCTGACTTTGTTTCTCAGAATTGCATAATATAAATTCGTAATTGCGAGAAATAATGTCAGAAATTCCAAATGATATCTCACAATTGCAAGAAATATTCTGAATTACGAGATGGAAAAACTCACAATTTCTGACTTTCATATAAATTCATAATTGTGAGAAATAAAGTTGTGAGATAACTCACAATTATAACTCTCAATTGTGAGGAAAAAAAATCTTAGAATTGTGTGATATAAACTCATAATCGTGAGAAATAGTAAGAATTGCGAGATCAAAACTCCCATTTCTAAATGTTTCTCAGAATTATGGAGTATAAAAAGGACTATGTTCTCAGAATTGCTCAAAGTTTATATCTCACAATCACAACTTTATAACTCACAATCACAATTGTTTATATCTCCATTTATTCAATGGAGAAAACAGGCTTCCATACAGATGCACTTGGTGACATAACCAAAAGTTTATTTTATAATTGTAATGATGTGTGCTGCAAGTACTGTCTGTTTTTTTGTTTTTCTCTGTCTTTCTCTTTATGCTGCTGCACTTTAAAGTCATTTTGCAAATGTACTGCCAGTTAGACCTGTGCATAAACCTGTTCAAGGACAGCTTCACAGACAGAATCTTTGTCATTGACTGGCTTCACCTGTGTCTCATATTGTAACCAATGAAAGAAATGACATTTTTTCATAGAACACAACAGCCTTTCATTTGCACATCAGGGTCAAGCTCTCAACTCGGAAAGCATTCATGAAAAGCTTAAGAAAACAAAGTGGCTTTTTAGCATGTGGAGCACATCAGTATTAGATGTAGACATGTACAGAAAACCAGATTTGATTTCTGCCACCTTCTGGAAAGTAAGATCCTTCAGAGCATTTCTCCTTTGAGCTCAGGATGTACAGTCCAGCCTCGAAATGATAGAAAAGAAAATTTCTGGGCAAACACCTTAGAAATACGTCAATAGCCTGTGGCTGTGACCAGGGTTTTGTTAAAACTGCAGTAAGTTCCAGCAGTAACACAGATGGACGACCAGCAAAAGCAGGCAAGATAACATTGCTGGATCATCTGACATTCTGTGCGGACTTTTGAATAAAACAACATACAGTAACAAAAGTTCAAGGCGACCAGCTAGCGCAAAAAAGTACACTGACAGAACCAAAACAAGCACTTTTAAAGGAATAGTTCACCCAAAAATGAACATTTGCTGAAAATTCACTCACCCTCAGGATATCCAAAATGTAAATTGTTTTGACGACAGAAAAAGATTTGGTGAAATTTGGAGAAGTCACTTCCGCTGCAGTGAATGGGTGCCAAACAGCTAATTAAAAACATCACAATAATCCCCATATAGAATTTATTAATCTTGTGAAGTGAAAAGCTGTGTGTTTGTATGAAATGAATCCATCTTTAAGACGATTTTAACTTTAAACTGTTGTTTCCAGCTAAAAGATGAGTCCTCAATTTATAATGTTTTCTCCTCTGAAGACGTCATCGCATTGCAGGAGATGTTTTTGTTTTGGGTAAACTATTCCTTTAATATAATTGCATTCCTCATCTGAAGTAAAATAAGATTAAATAAAATAAGACGTTTTAACTTGACGGTTTCCAGCTAAAATAAAATATGAGTGCTTTATTTGTATTGCTTTTAAAATGCTAAATAATAAATTAAAATAATAAAAAATAAAGAAAGATAACATTAAGCGACAAAATTAATTAAATTAAATAATACAAGATAAAATAATAGAAAAATAAAAAAATATATAATAATAAAAAATAAATTACAAATAATAAATTAAAATTAGAAAAAAATATAAAAAAAATAACTAGAAAAAATTAAATAAGAAATACAATAAACTGAGAAATGATAAATAAAAATAATAAAATACAATAATAAAAATAAAGTAAGATAACAAAATATATAATATAAAAAATTCATAATTTTAAAAATACAATAAAATGAGAAGAAATACTAAATAATAACAAAATAATAAAAAATAGAGTAAGATAACATAAAATAATAAAAATAAATTAAATTGATAATGAAAAATAATTAAATTAAATTAAATTAATATATAATAATAAAATGAAATAAAATACTACAAATTAATAAAATAAAAATAAAATACTGAATAAAGTAAAATAATAAAAACAAATAAATAAATAAAATAAAATGAGAAAAATATATTAAAATAAAAATAAAGCAAGATGACAAAACAATATGAAATAAAATAAAAATAAATTAAATTAAATATAAAATAAAAAAATAAAAATAAAAAGTAATAAAACATTGTAAAATAAAATAATTAAGTAATAAAAAATAAAATAAATAATAAATAAATAATAAAATAATAAATAAAATAATATAAAACAAACAAAATAAATAACAACAAAGTGAAATAATAAAAATAAAAATAATAAAATATAATAAAAATGCTAAAATAATACAAATACAATTATAAAAAATACTAAAAGTAAAATAATAAAAATAAAGACAACAAAAAAAATAATAAGAACAAGAATAAAACAAAAAGAAAATTAAAAATAAAATAATATAAAAATAAAATAATAATAACAAAAATAAGAAAAAAATATAATCATGATTATGTGTGTGTACTGTGTGTATTTAGAGAGGAACAAAACGAAATAGTATTTTCTTGTAAAACAGATTCTAATGTTTGTATGCATTTATTTATTTCAATTAAAACTTTGGGACTTTTTTTTCCTTCATTAAAGTCTGGGCTTTTTTAAGCTTTTTTTTATTTTTCTGTCTTTTAAATGCTCTTTGGGATTTGTTTTTAACCTTAGTTGGATTGTAAAAAGTGGGCATTCAAGAGATTTTTCTTCTTCTGAATAGCATCTACTGATAAATAGTTCATAAGACCAGAAATGTTTTAAGAAAGTGAATAGCTCAATTTAATGTTGTCTTTAAAATAAAGGGCATACAATTGAATTTATTTGTTTGTTTGTTAGTTATAATATTAACAAAGAGCCAAAGTTCCAGTTCAACTCATCTTTACTTTTTAAAAGGCATTTTATGCACTTGAATTATTATTATTATTATTATTATTATTTTTATTTTTATTTTTTTTTGGATAAGCCTCAGTAAGTGATAAGCCTCAAACACTTTTGAATTTTTTATTTTTTAATTTATTTATTTATTTTTATTTTTTAAATTGCGGCAGCTAAACTCCTCCTCACCTTCTCAAGGTCAGCGTTTCAAATCCATCACATGAAAGTACAAACATTTGGTTGAACCTGGGATTGCTTTGCTGTTGATCGACACTTCCCTTTGAAAATCTAAATATCAATAGCTGCATTCAAATGCCTCTTTTTGCATATTGACCTCCGACACCTGGGTGGCAAACTGTAAAATGACATCTATTTTCTGTTTTTCGTTGAGATACAAGGACACGTTAATCTGCCGACGTGCAGACAGGCAGCACGCAACCCCTAAACTCATTCCTGAATTAGAGGTGCGACTGCCCCTGCCATTTATAAAGAGATGTGTAAAAGTCAAACGCATTTCTTAAAGTAGAGGCATTTTAACAGCATCAATTATTCATTTGCCTGCTTTAAATTATTAATCTATTCATAAAGAGACTCAATTATACTCTGAAAACAGAAGCCGAGCCTGTACACGATTTTCTTTTTTTTAAGAGATGACCTACATTAAGAAGCGTTCATGTTCTTATTATTTTATCTTTGTAGCATAACGCAATTCATCGCATTCATAATGCATCTCTCACGATGAAAATAAAGACATGCCTTTTGAGGCGGAAGGAAGAATGCATTTCTTATAGGGCGTGTTTATACTGTGTTGGCACTTTGAAAGCAATCACGTGAATGCGTTTTGCTTTAATATGCTGGTCTCTTGCTGTACGGGACTATTATCATTAATTTAAGATGTTTTTCTTTGCTTCCATATGTAAGAGTCATCTATGATTCATACTCCACAGAGTACAAATGTTGTATGGCTCTATTGTATGGTTGGCCTTATTCAACACTAGAAGTTAAATGTTCACTGGGCATTTATGTTTGCAGTTTTATTATAAAATATATGTGTGGAACTTTTAATGCAAAAAAGTAAAATCAACTGCAGACCATTTGGACTGAATAATGTATATTCAAGTTTTCTGAACCTAATCAACTCAAAAAGAATTAAGTCCAAAAGAATTAATAATAGAAGTTATTATTAACTTTAATTTAGGGATGCACCGATATGAACATTTTGGCCGATACCGATAATACTTTATATATGAAAGCCAATAACTGATATTTTGGCAAAATAATCAAATTTTTTATAGAATGTGTGTAATTTTTGAGAGCCTGATTACAAAGTGTTACACATACTTTTATTATTAACTTTAATTTAGGAGTGCACCAATATGGAAATGTTGGTCAATACTGATAATTCTTTATATGCTGATAACTGATATGTTGAAGTCGATAACTGTTATGTCGGCCGATAAATCCAAATTTTAATATAATTTTTGAGAGCCTGTTTACAAAATCTCACATGTATATATATTATTAACTTTAATTTAGAGATGCACTGATATGAAAATGTTGGCCGATACCGAAAAAAAGCAGATTAAAAAGCATGTGAAAGCAGATAACCGATATGTTGGCCGATAAATCCAAATCCAAATTTTTATATAGATTTGGTATATTTTGAGAGCCTGAATATAAAGTCTCACACATTTTTTTATTATTAACTTAAATTTAGGGATGCACGATATGAAATTTTGGGCCAGTACCAATAATTCTTTATATGTGAAAGCAGATAACCGATATGTTGGCCGATAAATCCAAATGCAAATTTTTGTATAGTTTTTGAGATCCTGATTACAAAGTCTCACACATTTTTATTATTAACTTTAATTTAGGGATGCACCAATATGAAAATTTTGGCTGATGGCGATAATTATTTATATGTGAAAGTCGATAACCGATATGTTGGCCAATAAATCCAAATCTAAAATTAAATATAATTGTTTTAATAATTTTTGAGAGCCTGATTCCAAAGTCTCACACAGATTTTTATTATTAACTTTAATTTAAGTATGTACAAATTCTTTATACATGAAAGCCGATAACCGATATGTTGGCCAAAAAAATCTGATTTAATAATTTTTCTATGATTTTTGAGAGCCTGATTACAAAGTCTCACATATATTTGTATTATTAATTTCAATTTAGGGATGCACCAATATGAAAATTTTGGCTGATGCCGATAATTCTTTATATGTGAAAGCCGATAACCGATATGTTGGCTGATAATTTCAAATTTGTATAGCATTTTTGAGAGCCTGATTACAAAGTCTCACACTGATTTTTGTTATTGACTTTAATTTAGGTATGTACAAATTCTTTATACATGAAAGCTGAAAACCGATATGTTGCCCAATAAATCTAAATCCACATTTTTTAAAGATTTTTGAGAGCCTGATTACAAAGTCTCACACATTTTTATTATTAACTTCAATTTAATGTTGCACTAAAATTAAAATTTTGACTGATGCTGATAATTATTTATATGTGAAAGCCGATAACCGATATGTTGGCTGATAATTCCAAATTTGTATATAATTTTTGAGAGCCTGATTACAAAGTCTCACACGTATTTTTCTTATTAACTTTAATTTAGGAATGCGCCAATATTAAAAAACTTTGGCCGATAACCGATATGTTGGCCAATAAATCCATATCTAAATTTTTATTTAATTTTTCTATAATTTTTGAGAGCCTGGTTACAAAGTCTTACAAACATTTTTATTATTAACTTTAATTTAGGCATGCACCAATATAAAAAGTTAGGCTGATACGATAACTCTTCAAATGTAACCGATATGTTGGCCGATAAATCTAAATCCGAATTTGTATGTAATATTTGAAAGCCTGATTACAAAATCTTGCACATATTTTTATTATGAACTTTTAATTTGGGGATGCACCGATATGAAAATTCTTTACTGTATATGTGAAAGCCGAAAACCGATATGTTGGTCGATTAATCCAAATCCAAACTTTTTTATAATTTTTGAGAGCGTGATTACAAAGGCTCACACGTATTTTTATAATTGACTTTAATTTAGAAATGCACAAAATTAATATAAATAATTTTGGCCGATACTGATAATTCTTTATATGAGAAAGCCGATAACCGATATGTTGGCCAATAATTTTATATTTTTATACAATTTTTGTATCATTTTTGAGAGCCTTATTGCAAAGTCACACCATTAAAAGCCTTTAAAAGAAACACTCATGTTGTTCCAAGCTCAAACCTTCATTCATCTTCATAACACAAATTAAGATATTATTTTGTGACCCTGCATAGACCAAGAAAATTTGTAAGAACATCATTAAAATAGTCCATGGGACATCAGTGTATCAACCATAATGTTATGAAGCTGCGAGAATACTTTTTGTGCACAAAGAAAACAGAAATAACACCTTTATTCAACAATTTCTTTTGGATTTCATTGAAAATATCTTAATTTGTGTTCCGAAACAAGGTCTTACAAGTTTGGAATGACATGAGGGTGAGTAATTAATGACACAATTTTCATTTTTGGATGAACTATCCCTTTAACAAATTGCTTATTGTTAACTTTAGTTAATGAAACATTAATGAAAAGTGTAACCACAAGTTTTATACAAAAGGAATAGTTAATTGAAAAATGTAATTGGGTTTCTCACAACTCAGATAAACCAACTCGATCTCACTGCAATTCGTACATATTTTACAAGGTGGCTAATTTGTACGAATTCATATGACCTCGCTTGACTTCATACGTTGTGTGAAAAATTGTAGGTATTTCACAAGGTGGAAAAAATTCATAGGACCAACACCCCTAAACCTACCCTTCAGAGAAAACATACAAAAATCGTAAGAGTGAGGTTGTATGAATTCGCCACTTCGTAAAACGTGCGAATTGGTCATGAGAGCGTTTAACAAACCGCCAAAAGGACCAATTATCACAAACACAAAGTCCAACATGCTTGCTACACAATATCTATAATCACATGTTCCTTCACATCTAATTTGTTTGGTGGTAACTGGGGCATTCTCCATTGAACCTGCATGTGTCTGAAAACGAGACAATTTTTCTTCGTTTTTTTCATTTGGAGCTCACCGTACTGATAATGCCAAACCTATTATGCAAATTGGCAAAGTTGGTCTTCTGAAGAATAGAGCATTTTTCAAAATTCATTTGGCTTGCCTGATTAAGGAATTAGAGCTGCGGTTTTTGGAGGAAGGGGGTTTTTCGCCCCAGTGAGTGCCACAGTCTGTTAACTCTGAACAATGTAGCATTTTTAAGAGTAATTTCACAGATCTGCTCTCTGAAGCAATAAGAGCGGTAACTAGGTCTGAACTGAAATGATAGGAATTTGCAAAGTGGAAAAAAATAGGTGTAATACAATTAATCAGGCAATCATTACCTTGATGACGGCCTTTCTTTTAGATTTCAACCAGGTTCAGCGTCTACCTGTGTAACTGCAATAATTGGCTATTTAACATTGACAAATAACCCTTACAAACTAGGCAAACTTTTTCTGATGGTAAGACCAGTGCAGGAATATAATAACATTGAGGTTTTCAGTGCAGGAATATAATAACATTGAGGTTTTCTGTAAGGAATTCATGAAATTGTTTATGTTTTGCATGACAAACACTTCCAATGTCAATTCTGGATCTTGAAGGAAAATTAGCAAGTACCACTGTCTTATGGTGTCAGGCAGTAAAACTTTTAAATATTTACATTTTCTAATGAGAGCATTTATTTTTACAAGTGAAAAGTTAGGTTGAATCTAAAAACATTCAGCGTCTTGTCAGTGTCGGACGTGCTGTGACAAAACTAAGCATAAAATAAGACATGACACGAGTGCGTCTACAGCATGCGAAGCAGGATAAATGATCTTCCACTTGAGACTTCATAACAAATATTCTGGTTTATGTAGAGATGTCCATCATTCCCTAGAGAGTTTGAGATGCATTTTATGTAGTGCTTGATCAAATGGATTTCATGTCTTTGAGCGTGTGACTTTCATCTCTGCTGGAGGCCTGATCATCAGAAATTCTCACTGCGAGACTCTCTCCTTCTTTGGTATCACGCTCTCGTGTTTGTTTCTGTATGTATAAAGTTTTGTGTTGGCCCTCGGTCTTGTAGTAATTGAATCTTTGTGCGGAGACAGAAAGAAATGGAGAGATGAAGTTCGAGACTGGTGGCTAATTCCCAGAAGGCAGTTGTGCCCCATGTCGCAGCCACAGTGTCGCCAAACCTCTCTCTGACATTTGAGACCTCAGTGCACTCGCTTACAGATCTACATCTACACATACATGCCTACAGTAAATCAAGTAGAACAGTTATTAGATACTACTTTTTTTTTTTTTTTTTTTGAACAAAGCTCAAGAGATGCTTGCCTTTGCAGAACTCGCTGCCACAGTTCAAGGGTGTTGTGGGTCTTTGCTTAATGGCCCATTTAAGAGCCCACCTCAAGTCTTGATGACATTCTGGTCTCTGGAAATGACTCTGGTCCCTCGTTCAATGTAAGTATGTTGTATTTTTCAACGTGTTTCATCCCCATTTCTTATGAAAGCAGTGCTATAGTTATTTAGCCAAATTTGATTCTTGGGTTAAAAGTTAAAGATTAGTTCACTTCCAGAATTAAAAATGTCCTGATAATTTACTCACTCCTGTATGATCCAAGATGTTCCTGTGTTTCTTTTTTTCAGTCGAAAAGAAAGTATGATTTTTGAGGAAAACATTACAGGATTTTTCTCCATTTGGTGGACTTTAGTGGTGCCCAACAGGTTGAAGGTCCAAACTGCAGTTTCAGTGCAGCTTCAAAGGGTTTTACACAATCCCAGCCAAGGAATAAGAGTCTTATCTAGTGAAATGATTGGTAATTTTGTAAAATAATAATAATAATAATAATAATAAAATGTATATCCTTTTAACCACAAATGCCCATCTTGCACTAGCTCTACCTCTCAAAACCTCGAATTTTCTCCAACTTGGGTCGATACTTCCGCCTATGTCACATGTGCGTGAATACGGTCAAGCTTTTTCCCTTTTTTTCAGCTGGGATTGTGTAGAGCCCTTTGAAGCATCATTGAAACTGCAGTTGGGACTAGTGTTGTCACGGTACCAAAATTTCAGTATTCGGTACCAATACCATTGAAAATTCACGGTTCTCGGTACCAATTTCGGTACCAAAGCAAAACACAATAACATATTAATTGAGTAACACACTATTTTTTTATTAATAAACAAACAAAAATAAAATGTACAAAAACAGTGCCATTCTTTATACTTACATAAAATTTTGTTAAAAGTTTTTCCACAGGTTAAAAAAGTATTTCAAGGATTGAAAACATTTTAGTAATTAAATAACATCTAAAAAAAATTACAGGCATAAAAAATGTAAAGAAGCTTCACCCAACCATTTTGTCATATTTCTGCTGCTGCTGAAAAACATCTGTAACCGTTGTCTGTTTTAGAGTTCGTTGGGGTCTTTCATGATCTCCGTGGGCTAAGTCTGACCAGATGTGACATTAGATCATTGACACCAGCAAAAATATTAATTTTCAGTAAACCTCAGCTGTTATAATAAATGTAGATAAGATTACATATATTAAGACCAGTGTCTATCACAGATGAAAACTGCAGTATTAAAAACACTTTACAATTTTCATTTGTACAATTTTCACATTGCCTAACAATAAACAGTAGTTATATGGCAATTATTCTTCGTAAGGTTAGGTTAATTTCAACATTTACTAATGCATAAAATCATGTTAATCTGTTAAACATGAACAAACATGAATGATCATGTGTTTGTATTAAATAACATTTCACAAACATGAATTAATGTTGTAAAAATACTCTAAGTTTATGTTAGATGATGCATGAATTTGATCTTATTGTAAAGTATTACCAAACTAAACAGGGAATAAAACGTGTTTTATTTGATTGTACTTTTATTCAATCCAAACTGCATTCATATTTATTATCAAAAAGCTTTTTAAATCTGCTAACGTTAGAGTTACCCCTTCAGTCGAATCACTTCGACGTTACATTGGGATCTCGCCTGAGAGACCGATCACCTCTGAGCCTTATTAAAAAGGCCAATTGAAAATTGGCGAGTGGACGTGCGCGCCGGCCACGCCCCCGTACATACGGGTATATAAGATGGCTGCGCGCACCACTCAGTCAGACTTTTGCTTTCAGAGCCGATGTGTCGAGCCTCTAAACAGCCGAGAAGAGTTCTTCAGAGTTCATGCTCCCTCCTGCTGCTGCGCTGCCATAACTAAAAGAGTGTTTCACAGAAAGAGCATTGTTTGGCAGCCGCCAGCGCGGTCCCGCGGGCGGCCGTTTTCACGGCCATATAAAGCCTTTTTGCATTCCAGCGAGCAGCCCCGGCGAGTGCATTGCCCCGCGGCGCCTCCCTGGGCAAACCGGGATCACAAAAGAGCAATTTCTAGCGGCCGTTTTAGACGTTCTTTTCAGGATGTCTTTTCGGCCGTGCGTTTCTGGATGTGGTAGTTTCCTCTCCTCAGCGAACGGACATGAGCGCTGCCTCACGTGTTTAGGCTTTGAGCACACTGGGGTGGTGCTCATGAATGGTTCATGCGGTGAAAGCATGACCATGACCACGCTGAAGTCCCGCCGCTCGTTCGCGAGCTGGCTCCCCCCGCCTCCCTCCCGTGGTCAGCCGTTGAGCCGCCTATGCTCTTCGGCCACCGCGGTGGAGCGCGGGGGGGGACATTCAAATTACAATAGACAGCGTTCCGCCGGCTCAAAAAGCCCTGCGGACCTCTCTATCTCAGCGCGGTCCCGTTGAGTTTCCGCAGCAGACGCTTCCCCGCCTGGCGGGCTGAGCGTCTCCTTCGGTGCTCCTGCAGAGGATGAGATGTCTGTCACAGCATCAGAGGGAGAGTCAGACGGTGACACATCTCTTCCCGCGGCGCGGCGCCCACCCTTGGTCGCTGCCCCCCTGGAGGTTGATGTCGAACTGTCGGCTATGCTTCTCCGGGCAGCCGGGGGGGATCGGTTTGAAGGTTCCTCAGGGGCCCGGCCGATCCTTCTAGGCTGGACGACTGGTTCCTGGGGGGGGCCCGGCGGCAGCGCCGCGCTCCCCCCCGGTCCCGTTCTGACCGGATGTGCATGAGGAGCTGACAAAATCTATGGCGCCCTATTCATTTGACGCGCTCTCCAGCTCCTCTCCCCTCGCCACTCTCCATGGCGGGGCAGCCAAGGGGTACGTGGCGGTCCCCCAGGTCGGGCCGCCTGGTGGGGCCCTCCGCGTCTCCCTTTTAGGGCATGTGAAATTCTTCCGCCCTCATCGGCTGGGCCTTTTCTGCGCCCCCCGACACGCTGCCCCGCACTGCAGGCCATGGCAACACTGCAAAAGTGCCAGGTGCAAGCACCTTAAGGCCTGCACGAGAGTGGTCCTGACCAGGGGGTACTTGAAGAACTCCGCGCCGCCACTGACTTCGCCCTTCGGGCTACTAGGTCGCGGCGTGTCCCCTTGGTCAGGTGATGTCCACCTGCGTGGTCCAGGAACGCCACCTATGGCTGACTCTGGCCCGGATGGCAGAGGCCGACAAAGTTCGCTTTCTCGACTCTCCCATTCCCCAGAGCGGCCTATTCGGCGACACCGTGAAGGGTTTTTGCTCAGCGGCGTCGAACGTATCGCCGGCCCCCAAAAGCCTGCGATCCTCTGCCCATCAGCATACCCCGTCGAGATGCCAGAGCAGTACGCCTCCCCGTCGTTCGGGCTGGGCATCTCCTCTGGCGCTCCAACGGTCCAGAGGCAGACGGAGGCCGTCCAACATATCCTGCCCCGCCGCGAAGTTACCATTCCGCCGCCTGGGCCCCCGCCTCCGCCTGCCCGTCGCCGAGGGCGTCCCCCCGCAGCTCCGTCCCCTGCTGAGCCACACGATCCAGGCTCGCAGCCGACGTCGAGCCGCCCGTGGGAGAGGGACGCCGCTCGCCTCTCAGGGTCCTGCGACGGAAGACCCTCGCAGGCGAGCTTCGAAGCGTCCCTGATGCGAGCACCCCCGGAGGTGGAGAGAGCTACTCTGTCGGCACTCCCGCTGGAAGCGGGACTTAGCCGGTCATTTGAAATCACAGAAAGACCCAGCCTTCTCACCTCTGGGGCCCCGGCCCCGAGTTTCCTTCCTGAGCAGCACTTCCACTCCTCGGAACCAGACTCGGGACCGGATGTCGCCAGCGCGGGAACCAGGGAAGTAGGTAAGCACTGCTTAGTGCAGTTAGACACTTCTCCAGGACGTTTATCCTTCTGGGTTTTGTCTCCTTCCCTGTCTTTCCCCAGGCTGCCCCACCACGGTCACGCCGGTCAACGTTCCCTTGATACCACTACACTGGTTGATACGGACGGTACGGCCCGGCTCCAGGCGTCCGCCCAGACTCACAGGTACCCCTTACATTCTTTATTCAGAAGCAGGTGTGCCTCTGTTCTGCCTGCGGAGGTCGCGTTCCTACTGGCGAAGGACGCGATCCAGCCTGTCTCTCCAGCCGGGACGAGGTCGGGGTTTGATAAGTGTCCTGACTTCACGTGTCCAGTTAGAGTGGTGGGTTAACATCCGCCCTGGATGGAGCTCTGTTCCGATCCCTTCTTAGGCTGTCGTCACACATGCTCACGACGACGCACATACAAGTATGTTTCCGTCTCCAGGGCTGGGTTGCAGCCATCTGCCTGAAGGGCACCCGCTGTCGCGTCTCGATCTTCCCCGGCGCACACCCCTTCGGCGGTCTGCCCCGGGGATCGAGCGCTCAGCGCGAGGTGCGTCCATTTGGCTAGTCCCTCTCCTTCCTGCCTTCTTAGGCCATGGGAGCTCCCCTGTCCCCTCTTCGGCAGACAGGTATTCGCGTCTTCAACCGTCTCTTCGACTGGTGCTTTACCAGCCCACTCGTGAGTTCCGTTGTGCGAACATTGGGACCTGGTGCCTCGGCACCCCCGCCATCTGGTTCTTCAGGCCAACCGAGGAAATTCGTTTCCTCGGTCGGGAGCCCGACTCGGTCCTCAAGACAGCCCGCCTTACTACCAAGAGCGCGCAGTCAGTGCTGTAGTTCCTGAGTCAATCAGGCACAACACAGCGGTTCTCTCAAACTGAGGCTCCTGGGGCACATGACAGCTCTAGCCGCTAAGAGCCGCTAAGCTTGTTCATGTGAGACCGCTTCAGCACGATCGAGTCCCATGATGGGCATGGCATCTCGGCCCACTCCGGACTGGCGTTTTCCCGCAGTTTGGCCGACAAGCCAGCCCGTGGCTTACCGCGGGTTGGGTTGCCATGTACGACAGAGGCTTACAGCCTCTCCATCTGCTCCCAGGGAGTACGTGGCAGATTTTGCTACTTGCCATTCACTTGAAGCAGGTAAACTCAACCGTGCAGCCTATCGGCTCTCACGGCAGTCCACCACCTGCAGGATGGCGACTCCACCCCGTGACGCAGCTAGTTTGGAGCATATCGGTAGGCCAGCCACATCCGCTCGCCCCCGATTGCTCTCATTACCAGCTGCCTCTTTCAGAGTAGCGCTGGCACTCAGCTGACCTCCGGGGCCCAAGTACGCCCTTCCCCAGCGAGCCTCCTTGCACAGACTCTGTGCAAGTCCAGGGAGGACGAGGAGTAAGTCTGTTGGTTGCGCTACAAGAATGGCCCACCCAGGCTCAGGTCTAGTAACCGTTCCCTCGCGGCAGTCCCTCCCTGTAGGGCACGGGATGACACCCAGACCTCTCCGGCCTTCGCAGGCCGTGATACAATTATCACTCAGTACCGAGCTCCCTTGACTAGGCAGGCTCGCACTGAGATGAGGTCTATTTGCTGGCTTTCCACAGAGTTACACGGTTGCAGTATGCTTCCCTTCCTGCAGGAGAGTTGAGCGCAGACTGTCCCCTCACTCTAAGTATATGCCGCTGCTTCGCCGCATATCACATGCAGTAGATGGAGCTAAGTAGGTAAGCATTCACTGGCCGTGAGGTTTCCCAGAGGTGCCCAGAACGCACCCCACACCCTCTTGGGGCCTTTCCGTCGCCTTCAGAGCCGCGGGACGCTCCAATTGAGCCACTGGCCTCAGTCGAGCTAGCATTCCTGTCATCAAGACAGCGCTCCTGACCACCCTGGCTCCCGTTAAGAGGGCAGGAGACCTACAAGTTTTCTCTGTCAAGTAACGCCTCATACCCTCTGGGACCCCCCCGTCGCCCTTCGGGGCCGCGGGGTGCTCCTCAGGAGCCTCGGGCCTCAGTCGAGCTAGAATTTCTGTCAGTAAGACAGCACTCCTGACTGCCCCGGCTTCCTTTAAGAGGGTAAGTTACCGACAAGCTCAGGTTCCTCAGAGGTGCTTAGAACGCACCTCATACCTCGTGGGCCTCCCCGTCGCCTTTCAGGGCCGCGGGTCGCTCCGTTGGAGCCACGGGCCTCAGTCGAGCTAAAGTTCCTGTCATTAAGATAGCGCTCCTGACTGCCCTGGCTCCCATCAAGAGGGCCTACAAGCTTCTCTGCCAGCAAAGTGTGTCGAGAATTCGGGCCCGGCGTTCTCCACGTTACCGTCGAGACCCCGGCTCGGTGCCCAAGGTCCCCACCACGCCTTTCCGCGACCAGGTGGTAGACCTGCAAGCTCTGCTCTGGAGGAGGCAGACCCAGTCGTGCGATGTAGTGTCGTTAAATATGTGAGACTGAATCACTCGGCACTTCAGCCGCACCAGCAGCTTCATCTGCCTCGGGATTCGCAGAAAGGGAATGCTCCCCGAACTGAGGTTGGCTAAATGGTGGTAGATGCCCCTCCCTGTTATACCCAGGGACAGCCGTGATCCTTGGTTCATGGCACCTCACCAGCAGATGTAAAAATCGGAAGCTGCGGGCTGGGCGACACCCTACCTTCGCTTGGTTCTCCAACCTTGCGTAGAGGCCGTTCTCCCGTGTCCTAACTTAGGGACTCTCAGGCGAGCGGGAAGACCGGCTGGTGTCGGCTTGCTGCGCCATTCCCACGTGGATCCGTGCGCTATTTCCCAGTATGTTCCCTCCGGCGAACCCTGGGTCCTCCTGCCCCGCAGTCAGGGCTAGGCGCGGAGTAGTCCTGCACTGTGATCCTGCCTGGGTTTCCTTCGCCCCGCAGGTTGTGGCTTAGTTTTTTATTATTCCAGCGGAGGAGACCGCTGTTTCCCTCGTATATCCCCAAAAAACTTTTTATGGATATATTGAATTATTCTTATTCCACATGTAAAATTTCATGTGCTCCGCCCCCCCAACCCATGCTTCAGTACAACTGGCATCCCTGGAGGGGCCCCCTTATTGGGCCCCAGGGCGTTGGGAAGGTTACGTTACACTTCGCCTGCCAGCACGTATACTTGTCAGCACGTGAAGCTGTTGCGTAACGCGGCGTCAGGGTCGTGGCCTTTTCCATGGGTTTGTTCCCAATGTAACGTCGAAGTGATTCGACTGAAGGGGTAACGTCTAGGTTACGAAGGTAACCCTCGTTCCCCGAAGGAGGGAACGGAGACGTTACATTCCCCTGCCACGCCCCTGGCGTCGCGCTGACGCCGGGCTCTCCCGGCTCTTCAGCAAAAGCCTGACTGAGTGGTGCGCGCAGCCATCTTATATACCCGTATGTACGGGGGCGTGGCCGGCGCGCACGTCCACTCGCCAATTTTCAATTGGCCTTTTTAATAAGGCTCAGAGGTGATCGGTCTCTCAGGCGAGATCCCAATGTAACGTCTCCGTTCCCTCCTTCGGGGAACGAGGGTTACCTTCGTAACCTAGACGTTATCCAGCCTAGAATAAGTATAGAACGTTTTCTGACAGACGAATATTAATGACATAAACATTGTTAACGACACATTTGTACAATCTCTAACACACATATTTTGGATACACAGGTCATTTGTGTGTAAAAATAGTAAATACATAATGTCCTTATTTTTTTTTTACTCTAACAAAAGTTATAGGAGCGTTGTTTCAAATTCATTCAAGGCTCAGCATATTAGCGTTAGCCGCGCTTATGCTAACGATTCACTACACAAACGGTGATGTTTATTTCAGTTTACATTCAAATTAAAATATGCAATAATGCTCTAAATATGAAATTAAAATGAAACTTACCTTACTTGAACTCTTTCATTTGATCCCTGAGTCGGTCTTTGAGGTGTTTTAAGTTTAATGTGTTTCCTCCTTTCGAGAGAAGCTAGACGACATCCTTTGCAAATAGTTTTTTGATGATCTATGATGTTCGCCATGTTTAGCCGCAAATCCAAACTAATTGGAGCAAGCCTTGGCTCTTCTTTGTCAACAAGTGGATTCAGAGCCACGGCATCAGCAGCGGCAGTTGAAGAGAGCGCAACCGCGCAGTGCGCACCTTTTGTGTAGCGTATCAAGAATCGGGTTGACCGGATAGTCGGTACCACCGGTACTTCTGAAAACCTGGTACCGTAACGTTTTAATTTTTTTAGTACCGACTTGGTACCGAAGTACCGGGACTTTTGACAACACTAGTTGGGACCCTCAACCTGTTGAGCACCATTCAAGTCCATTATATGGAGAAAAATCCTGGAATGTTTTCCTCAAAAACCTTAATTTCTTTTCGACATCACATTAAAATTTTTTCATGCAAACCATGCCCAATTTTGAACTACCAGTGTGAAGGAAGTTTACTAAGGAACTAAGAAAGTTTGTCATCAAACTGTGAAAGAGATGGTCTAATGTAGCTTATACATGCTTGTGTAGAGTGTTTTAAAACCTTTGGATTTTAGATTTGAAGTGTAAAGACAACTCGGGGAAAAAAAAAAATATATATATATATATATATATATATATATATATATATATATATATACAGTATTAGGGCTGTCCCCGACTATGAATTTTCATAGTCGAATCAGAATTTTCGAATCTTTCTATAGTCGACCGATAGTCGAATCATCTAGGCCTGTGTGTGTGTGTGAATGGGTTGAAAGATGCACGACATTATAGTCAGCAGGAGGGTAAAACAATTTTTATTTTATTTTACACACTGCACACAGCAACAACTTTTAATAAAGCGACCAAAACTACCTTCCAACTGACAGACGAACTTATTTAGGTTTAAATAAAAACACAGAACGCGTCTTTTAGTTCTAAAAACGCGAGGCGCACAGCACTGCCTTTTTTGCTAAGCAACGACCAAAACAGCTGTCCTGTCAGTCAAATCAAAGGATCATAGCGCGAACGCTCTAAAATCTTAGTTTTTTGCTGTTAAGTAAACTGTCATATTAGCAGAAACCCTAAATAATACAGCTCCTGATTACCCACGATAGACACCAAATGTTTCTCCTCCATTTCTTGCAGTCTCCGGACTTTTTAAGCGACGGTAAACTTTCGCCATCACAACAGAAGACCCGCGTCTCCATTCATTCGATTGGACAATGGAAAAGAACGTGAATGACGTTGGGCGTTTTTCCGCTCAGAGTTGATTTTATTTATTTTTTTTGAACTTCAGGCGCTCAGAGCGCTCCTGCAAAAACGCGAGGCGCAGCAGACGGCGAAAAAGCGAGGCACCGCGGGGGCGCATAAACAGAGCGCAGAACGCTCACTGCCAGTGCCAACAGAAAACCATTCAAAAAAGGCTCCTCCAAATTTATTATTTATTACCTATTTATTGAACGCTTCTTTCTTTTCACTTTTGTTTTTACTGCATTATCATAATCAAAGGCTGTATATAGCTTAATATAACCGTACAAAATCAGTAGTTCTGTGTGCAATTTGACATTGAGCTCCCCCATATTGCCAAAATGGTATGATGCTCGTTTCACCCGCGAAGATTCGACTGTGAGATCGGTGGTCGAATCAGGCTCCGCATATCGATGCATCGAATCTTCGACTATTCGGGGACAGCCCTATACAGTATATATATATATCTGTTCCATATCACCCTAGTTCTTTTAGACAACCTGTATTCTTTTTTTTTTCCAAAGATTTATTTTTGGCATTTTTTTGCCTTTATTGTGATAGGACAGATCAGAACTGACAGGAAGCAAAGTGGGAGAATGATATGGGGTGGGATCTGGAAAGGTCCTCGAGCCAGGATTCGAACACGGGACGCTTGTAGGGCAAAGGCACTTTATGTCGGCACACTGCCCACAAGGCTATCGAGACACCTGGAAAACATATCTGAAAAAATATCTGACCCTGTATTCTTGAGGAATCTACAGGTGAGTGGTTTTAAAACATTGGAATTATTGCTTTTAATCTAAAGGTTGCAGAGCTTGGCGTTCTAGAATTTTCACAATCCATAAACCTCAAGCTACAAGAACAAGAGATAGTTAGACAGTAGCGCACTTTCAAAACATCCCTTTTTGTCCAACCCACTCTCTTCTAGTATTCTTCTTGTTTCAAACCCCATTTGATTTTTTTTTTTTTTCACATTCCCATGTATTTCATCATTTAGAGACAACAGTCCAACACTACTACAGTTTGGATGAGTTAGCCTGTTGAAAAAGCAAAACACCTGGAAAACAAAAATATCTGAGACCAGAGACCAAAATGTCATCATGTTGTAAAGCTTGGCATTCGAGAATTTCCATCAAAGTTATGTTTTCTTCCTAAAGTCACAGTGATTGTGAGGGTCAGGAGTCAAGCATGGAAGTCAAGTAAATGCAGTATCTTCTGGGGATTTGTTTTATAGAGAGAAAAGAATCAAGATTGAGGGCTGAACCTAATCCACAATACATAAACCTCAAGCTACAAGACCAAGAGATAGTTAGACAGTAGCACGCTTTTAAAACATCTCTTTTTTGTCTAACTTAATTTCTTTTAGTATGCTTGTTTATTTTTTCACATTCCCATGTATTTCATCATTTAGATCAGGGGTGCCCAACCCTGTTCCTGGAGATCTACCTACCTGCAGACTTTAGTCCCAGCCCTGCTCAATCACAGCTGTCTGTAATTATCAAGTGCTACCTTAGAGATTAATTAGCTGGTTCAGGTGTGTTTGACCAGAGTTGGAGCTGAACTTTGTAGGATGCTAGATCTCCAGGAACAGGGTTGGGCACCCCTGATTTAGATAAAACAGTCAAACACTCCTACAGCTTGGATGAGTTAGCCTGTTGAAAAAGCAAAACAAAAACGATCCCAGCCAAGGAACAAATGTCTCATCTAGCAAATCGATTGGTCATTTTCTAAAAAAAAAAAAAAAAAAAAAAATTATAATAATTTAGATACTTTTTTAATCATGCTCAGAAAATGAAATTTTTATTCATGTTGGGTGTCAGTGCAATGAGGTTTGGGTAAAAGCTGCAAAAGCTGTGATTTGAAGTGTGCAGACACCTGGAAAACAAAAATATCTGAAACCAGAGACCAGAATGTCATCACGTTGTAGAGCTTGGCGTTCGAGAATTTCCATCAAAGTTATATTTTCTTCCTAAAGGCACAGTGATTGTGAGAGTCAGTAGTCAAGCATAGAGGTCAAGTAAATGCAGTATCTTCTGGGCATTTGTTTTATAGAAAGAAAAAAAAATCAAGATAGAGGGCTGAACCAAATTCACAATTCATAAACCTCCAAGACCAAGAGATAGTAAGACAGTAGTGCACTTTCAAAACATCCCTCTTTGTCTAACCCACTTTCTTCTAGTATTCTTCTTGTTTCATACCCCATTTGAGGTTTATTTTCAACACTACTACAACTTGGATGAGTTAGCCTGTTGAAAAAGCAAAACAAAAACGATCCCAGCCAAGGAATAAATATCTTGTCTTGCAAATCGCTTGGTCATTTTCTAAAAAGAAATTTAAATTTAGATACTTTTTAATCACAAATTCTCATCTTACACTACCTCTACCTCTCAAAACATCTGATTTTCTCCTCCAACGTCATTGTTTTACTGTTTTTTTTGTAAAGGCCCTTTGACTTTCTTTACACGTTCGCTTTGTAAACGTTGGGTCGGTACTTCTGCCTACACCATATATTTTATTATTATTTTATTAAGACTTTTTTTATTTTTAGAAAATGACCCATTTTTTTGCTTGATGAGACCCTTGTTCCTCAACTGGGATCGTGTAGAGCCCTTTAAAGCTTCTTTGAAACTGCAATTTGGACCTTCAACCCATTGAAGTCAAGTATATGGAGAAAAATCCTAGAATGTTTTCCTCAAAAACCTTAATTTCTTTTCAGCTTCACATTACATTTTTTTTTTTTTCGTGCAAACCATGCCCAGTTTCGAGCTAATCTGCCAGTGTGACACCCCTCCCCCACTTCACTAAGGACGTTTGTCTTCAAACTGTTGTTGAGATGGTCTAATGTAGCTTATACAGACTTGTGTAGAGTGTTTCAAAACCTTTGGACTTTATTTATTCACGTTGGGTGTCAATGCAATGAGGCTTGGATAAAAGCTGCAAAAGCTAAGATTTGAAGTGTGAAATTACACCTGGAAAACAAAAATATCTGTTCCACTTCGCCCTAGTTCTTTTAGACACCCTGTATTCTTGGGAAATATACAGGTGAGTGAATGTAAAGCATTGGAATGATTGCTCATAATTTTTAACTTTGCATAGCTTGGAGTTTTAGAAGTTGGTCTTTTGATTTCCAAAAGTCTCAGTGTTTTTAAGAGTCAAGCATAGAGGTCAAGTAAATGCAGTATCTTCTGGTCAATTGAGATTGGCTGAACCAAAGTTGTGTGTTACAATCCATAAACCTCAAGCTACAAGACCAAGAGATAGTTAGACAGTAGCACACTTTCGAAAAACATCCCTTTTTGTCTAACCCAATTTCTTCTAGTTTTCTTCTTGTTTCAAACCCCATTTGAGGTTTATTTTTTCACATTCCCATGTATTTCATCATTTAGAGACAACAGTCCAACACTCCTACAGCTTGGATGAGTTAGCCTGTTGAAAAATCTAAACAAAAATCAAATTGCCAAGGGAATAAATGCCGAGCCAAGCAACTGCCATAGAAATGAATGGGAATTCAAACAGATAACTCCAGGTATTATAGACCTCCTTGGTCTTAAATTCACCCCGTCACACTATATTCCCCAATCATAACTTACACAACGCCTTCCTAACCTCTAGGGAACCATTCCACCTTTGGTCCTTTTCATCTGGGAACTGAGGAAATGAGTTTCAGATCAATAACTGGAATGAGAACGGATGTACAGTAGTGGGTTTAGGTCTTTATTAGAGAGTCATTTACCAACGTTGCGTCACCAGGCGTGCGTATGGAGGGCGTAAGGACCCGGAGGGGTGACACTGAGCCGACAGACTGAATTTGTTGAGTCAGTGGAGCAGAGAAATGATGTCTGATAAATGAAATTGAAACAGCCTCCCTGCTCAGTGTTCCTTATTCTCTCCATCTCTCCAATGAGCTCAGGATTTTCTTTTGACTTTTCGCTCCAAATATCGTGTTGCTAGTTGGATGCTGCAGAAATACGAAGGGACTTGTACAGAGGCCTGTAGTTGTGGTGAAAAACTGACAAGCGTGGCCATGGAAGAAAGTAAGATGTCTCAATGCCATTATGCCTGAAACTGGACTCTCAGTGGCATCACCACACAGAGTTTTTAGTCATGTTGCAGAGTTACCTGATTGGCATCTTTTGCATCAGTGGATTTCTATTTCAAAGCCAAATACTAGCACTTTCTTGACTGACTTCTTAAAATTGAGTTAACTGAATCTTTAAAAGATCCTGGTAATTTATTCTCCCCCATGTCATCCAAGATCTTCATGTCTGTCTTCAATCGAAAAGAAATGAAGGTTTTTGAGGAAAACATTCCAGGATTTTTCTCCATGTAGTTGGTTAAAAATCCAAATTCTAGTTCTAGTTCTAGTATGTCTTTGACATAATTACATTGGAAAGGTATAGTTAAAAATGTAGGGTATAGGGTGAAAAACTCCATATCATTTTCTCCTTCAACTTCAAAATCATCCAAAATTGTTGTTTTACCTTTTTTTGGAAAGGGTGTTTGACTTTCTTGGCACGTTTGCTTGACTACATGAACATCTTGGTTGACATGTGGTTGAGTAAATTACCAGGACATTTGTATTCTGGAAGTGAACTAATCATTGTGTGTTCACACTTGTCATGTTGGGTTTGATTGAAACATTTTCTGCACATTCTTACTGGTCTTGTTAGTTAGGGGTTAAACCCTATTGTAATTTGTTTGAATGGTCACAGATCAGCAATCTCCATGTAAAACTGATCGTGCAGACCAAACCGTAAGTCGTAGAGACTTGAAACTTGGAGGGATGGTAGTACTCACACTGCGGACAATGTGACCAAGACTCGCCCCAATTGGCCTGACGAGGGCGCTACAGCGAACAAAAGTACAAACTCCAAAACCGCCCTTCACAGACTCAGGTATATTATGTCACTGAAATCCTTCGCTCACGCCGAACGAAACTCATGCCTCAGATTCGATCATGAGCTGAAATTGTTTGAGTAGTTTGGATTTTTTGAAAAACCTACTTTTGCAAACTAGTCCTAGGTTTTTCGCCTGATCGGAACCAAACCAGTGCAGAAAGATTCTCTGGAGAGTGAATATCAATAATTATCAAAAAAGTTGAACTTTCGACTCACTGTCACAAAGGGGTGCAAAATGTTCTAAAGGTGCAAGGCCACTTTTAGTAAATGCCTATGACTCCTGAACGGAATGAGATATCTCAGCCAAACTTGAAACACTTATGTAAAAGCTCGATCTGAGGTCACACTTGGTGGCACTATAAGAGGGGAAAAAAACAAAAATGGCTATAACTGTGCAACCATTCGTCCTATCAACATGAAAATCGGCGTGCACAGTCTTAGTCCAAAGAGATATTTGCGTATCTTAAACAACATGGCCACCTTTGGCCTACAAAGTTTTAGCACCTGTTAGACAAGGGAAATGGAGACTGATCGGAACAAAACTCGGTGGGCATGTTTGACTCATGGCCCCAAAGGTCTGAGAGAAATTTGAAAGAAATCTTCCACTGGGGAGTGATATCACATTTTTCAAGGGCTTAAACAGTTGTACACTCCATCGTTTTTTGCACATGTGCATGATATTCGTATCATACGATACCTAATTCCAGACCACTTTGCCTCTAGAAGCAAAGATTTGCTGTCAATCAAATCATTTATTAAATCATTGAGAAGATGTAAAAAGAACAATTCTCTGGACTCTCTAGATTAATAATTATCAAAAGAAATGTTGAAATTACCCTTTGGAAAGCTAAAATGGAGTCATTTAGGAGCCTTTTCTGAATGTACTCAATCAGCCTAAAGCCTAAAGAAAAACTCAAAACTTCACGAAATCTGGCGAGCACATGCAACAGGTGATTCTAAACAAGCATGCAAAGTTTTAAGGAGGTCAGACCACAGCTAGCGCTATAACATTCATAAATGTTACGAAACAGAATATTTCTATGGTAAATACCTGTATTTACAAAAAAAGGCTTGCTACATAATGTCTTTTTTTATAAAGTGCTTGAACACAGATAATCGCTGCTTGCAGTTATATTTTCAATTGAGTCTTTAGGTGTATCATTTGATATGGAATGTACTAGCTCTGTCCCAGAGGTTTACCTAAAGTGGACTTATGGTCCTGTGGCTTAATTCAAATCATGTGAAGTCCGTGATGTGGTAAAGTTTTTCCCTTTTGTCATTCAATGATTCAACTGGGTGTCCGTGTGTTCACTCTTTATGCCCTTCTAGTACCCTGAAAGAGTTTTTCTTTTCTTTTTTATCTCTTATCAGTCCATATGGCATTAGAGTATGTACCTAAATGCGTAGTGTAAACTCTGAGGATGAAAGGGCCATTTAGGTCAGGACAAAGGTTTTATAATGTGGATTTATCTCCACCATATTCTCTAAATGTACTCTAAATAGGCTGGACTTGTTTGTTCCGCCTTTGAAAAAAAAACACCCTAATATAACCAGGACACATCTGATCTGCTTCAGTGTTGCTCCTGCAACTGCAACATTTAGAACATCTGTTAGTAGGTCTAATTTGTTAGATTTGAAAACAAGTGTAGGTCTTATTGCACCCCAATATCTGATGTTTGGCTTTGTGCCTTATAATTTAGTTTAGCTTAAACTGTAGTTAATGTAGCATTTCTTTCAGCTTTCAGCTGGTGTGATGAGAACATTGCAATGCAAAACATCTTAGTGGTCCTAAAAATAGGCTTCTTTTTCTTGTTTAATTTAAAATTCTGAAATGCGGCCCGAACATGTTCTTGACAGGTTTTGTGAAACTGCAGCTTTTTATAGTCTTCATCTGCTTGTTCCCACTGAATTTGTCAATCACTGGTCCTAACTATAAATTATGTGGGAGGAGTTGATAAAATGTTTTAATACAATTTCAGTGGTGCTGGTCTACATGATTTTGGGATATTTGGAAAATCAAAAGGAACAAAAACTTCACTGGGAACAGTTACTAATGTGTAAATAAATAAATAAATAAAGGTGACTTACTAGCCAGTCCACGATTACGTTAACTCTCACGCTAATTGGCTGTCAGATTTTGCACATTGTTTTTCCGAACTTCACATGCATTTTGACAACTTCTTGACATACTTTCTGCCTCTTGCATGCCAATAAACACGACCTGGTTCGCTAGTCTTCACAGGCTAGCTGCGGTTTGTTCCACCGCTTTGACGCTGGGAGTTGTGTGAGTTGATAGGGCCGACACAGCGCTGTCAAAGCCTCCGTACCTACTTAAAAGTAAATGTGTCTTTCATTTAACATAATTTCTCTGCCACTCTCCCTCCATTAATTCTGTCAGGAATGGTGAATTGCTCTAGAGCCTCAACCAATCAAACGTCACAGCAAACCTGTGTAGATCTCTCATGAGCTTGACACACCGCTAAAGGAAGGATAGAAGAGCTGATATTTAGAATGATGCGTGTCTAAAAAACACTTACTACTTCTGCTGACCTCAAAAGCTTGTCTTTTATGGCAGATAAAAAGGTAGAGAACAAAAAATTAGAGGCTGTGTCAAGGAATACTGCTGTGCCAATGGTCCGTCAAGTATTTATGTATTTTTGGAGCAAATTAGAGTCTGGATATTTTTTCCAATTCTCATTACAGACTCTAAAAAATGAAGGTTGATAAGTTCCATAAACAACCTTTTAAAAATCTGTAAACCTTTCCAAATCCAAAGATTCTTTATAGATTATTTGAAATATTATTCTATTTGAGAAAAAAATAGAGGTTCTTTTTAGAACTGTTCACTGAAAGGTTCTTTGGGGAACCAAAAATGTTTCTTTCCGCTACAACCCCCTAATTTTGATAACTTCATTTTTAAGATCATATGTGTAATATTTAGACACCTTTGGATTTTATTGTTTTGAAAATGTCACAATGCAAATATATCTAAATGGTACTAATGGGCCTAATTTCTTCGCTATTTTTGGGTCTAAATTTGTTCGATTGCATTTCTTTCAATTAAAAATTGGTTTAAATGCATAAAAAAGATGCCATATATATGAAATACCTCTCATATGTATGTACTCGCTTTAACTTTTCAAAAAAACATTAGTTATTTGTAATTTTTCTGTTATTTAAAGTATCAAAATATTATGTGGTGTGACCATCCAGCCATAACTGTTCTTTTGGAAACCCTAAATGTATTCCGATTTATTTTCTGCATTATTTGGCATGATATTCAAAGTGTTTTGTTATCCTGTATAAAATTGCAAAGCATTTTTATTAATATGTCCATTATAATATACCAGGGTTCCTCAAATCTTACCCTGGAGGTCCAATGCGCTGCAGAGTTTAGCTCCAACCCTGGTCAAACTCACCTACCTGTGATTCTCTAATGATCCCGAAGACCTTGATTAGCATTCTCAGGTGTGTTTGATTAGGGTTAGAGCTAAACTCTGCAGCGCATTGGACCTCCAGGGTAAGATTTGAGGATCCCTGTAATATACAAACAAACTTTGTCCCATGATGTCCATTTTATGAAATATCATGTGGTGTGACCATCAAGAAACTACCATTTTGGGACTTTTATGTTGAAATCCATTCAAAGACAGGACGTTGCAGCATATACCAATTTGCCAAGGACCCATGGAAGCATCAAGCAGGTTTGTAACTCTTTCAAATTTTGAAAAAAAATAATACCCTTTTTAACAGCTGGTATGTAGTTGCCACATTTGGATATCATGTGGTATGACCTAAAAAAATGAATATTAAGTTATTTCTACAAGTATTTTTATTATAAATTTCATAGTGACCTTTTGTGGGAAGCTAGCTTGTTTTGTTTAGGTGGCCAATTCTGTGCTTGTTAATTTTGACTGAATTTGAAAATATAATGTGGTGAGACCACTGCAGTGTTTTCAATTATAGATATATGTCCCAGACGTTAATCTACTGTCCTGTCTGGTTTGTTTGTTGGACAAAAACAATAGATTCTGCATTACAATTGGTCAGATCGCCTGTTAATCAAACTCCTGACAAAAGGGTCAACTGAGCAACCAAGATCGGGCAAAGTTCAGAAATGACTAGGACTAAAGAAATGCCTGCAGTTAATGCCATGTGCTGCTTTTTTCATGCATTTTTAATGATATAAAAAAGTCATTTGGAGTGACCGTTTATCATGTGGTGTGACCAATAATAGCAATAACTGTTTAAAATTAAAAATAAAATATGCAATTTCTGTGGTTGAAATTTTAATCACTGGTACAGTATGCTTAAGAGAATCGTATTTTCAAAACTTTTTGTTTTATGCAATTTATATAAAAAAATAAATCTGCGTTTAAGAATTAAATCTGAAATTATAGAGCAAAAATAAAATCGTTATTTGCAAAAACTCAAAAGAATTGCAATTACTTTGTTTCTAAACACTTCGTTTACTGAGAACATCTAAAAAAGTACAAATCGTGGTCGTACCACATTACATTTTTTTAAGGCTATGGCCAATTCATCTAGATGTATGTAAATATAAATGTATGTGTACACAACATTCCTAATGTATAGAACAATTCTAATACATATTTTTATTTTATTTATTTATTTATTTATTTATTTTTGTATTTGGAATTGGTCTGTCGAAAATCCTTATGTCAAAACGTTACCAAACTACCAATACATGAGCTACATGTGACCGAAATCCACAAGCTTGTTGTCTGTAGAAATTGAATGATTCACTAAATTAGCTCCTTGTTAGTTTGGACACTTGGATTAATGGTGAAAATACAAGTATTGGAGGTTTTGGCTGAAGGGAAACCGCTCAAACATGGCACACTACATCTGATTGGAAGGTGGGAAAATAGCTGCCAAGGTGTGCTGGTTTATTGCACAACTGGAATTGATGTCAGGCGTCTCGGTATGTAAAACTTTAATCGAATTGTGGGTGCAGTGCTGGTCCTCGACATTACATGACATAAATTCAGCTCTATAAAACTATCAGGTGAGAATGGTGAAGGTTTACAATACATGTAGAAGCTTCCAAAAACTTGGAGAAGTTTTCGTCATCGCCTCATATAGATAACCCTGTTGAAGCAATTGGAAGTTAAGATGTGAGAGTTTGATTTAGGTGTCTCCACCTTAACTTGGACGTTTGTGGTCTTTTGGGCCTAGTTCTCCAAACAATTAAGCTAAACTGCTAAATGAAGGATGCAGTAAAGCTTACTGCCCTAGAAAGATCCACAAATAAACTCTTGTTGACTCTAATTAACTTTTAACCGGTCACCTTTAATATTCAGAAGAGTAAAACTGTTTTATGGTTAAGGTCTTGCTCAGTTCCTGGAAAAATAGCAAGTTTAACTACTTTGTGTTGGTAAAATGTGTTTTATGCATCAAAAATGACTATGACATGGATTATGGTGTTAAATGATCATGCAAATGCTGTGGTATACAGTCATGCCTGAAATTATTCATAACCCTGACTTCAAGTTACTTTTATTTAACCAGCATGTTTTTTGTTTTTGTTTTTTGACCGGAAATGATACAGGCTTCTCCCAAAAGATAATAAAATGATGTACAAGAGGCATCATTGTGGAAAAAAAAAAAAAAAAATATATATATATATATTTCTCAGCTTTTATTTACAAAAAGTGGCATGTCCAAAATTATTCATACCCTTTGCAAATTCATACAGTCTATGGGAAAATCCAAAATTCTATACCATTCCAAATAGTCCAAGCTGTTCTAAAGCATCCTACAGTATTTACTCTGATTCATTGGGAACAGCTGTTTTAATCAACTCAACAGGTAGAAAAAACAAGCTCTCTGCTGTTGGTTTGTGGACAGTCATGGCTAAGACTGAGGAGCTCACTGATGACCTGCGGCTGTGCATTGTGGCTGCACACAAGTTAGGAAAGGGTTATAAGACCATATCTAAATGTTTTGAAGTTCCAGTGCCTACTGTCCAAAGTATTATAAAAAAATACAAGATGTTCTGCACTGTAAAAAATCTCTAAGGGCGTGGTCAGAAGCCAAAAGTGACACCTGTGCTGGTCAGAAGAATAGTGAGAATCACCACTAAGGCCATCCTGATGAATCTGGGCTCTGCTGGCGGCAACATCTCAAGGCAGACAATCCAACGGACACTGCACACCACTGGGTTCCACGTACGCAGACCAAGGAGGACACCACTTCTCCAGATAAGGCACACAAAAGCCTGCTTGGCCTTTGCAAATGCTCATCTGGACGAAGAAGAGGACTTCAGGTCTTCTCATTTATAGTCAGATGAAACAAAAATTGAATTGTTTGGCCACAATAATGTAGCCTTCATTTGGCATAAAAAAGAAGAAGCCTTCAACCCTAAGAACACCATCCCCACTGTCAAACATGGTGGTGGGAACCTAATGTTTTGGGGGTGTTTTTCAGCCGGTGGACCAGGGAGCCTAATCACAGTAAACGGCACCATGAAAAAGGAGCAATACATCAAAATTCTCAACAACAACATCAGGCAGTCTGCAGAGAAACTTGGCCTTGGGCACCAGTGGACATTTCAACACGACAACAACCCAAAGCACACAGCAAAAGTGGTGAAGAAATGGTTAGCAGACAAAAACATTAACGTTTTGCAGTGGCCCAGCCAGAGTCCTGACTTAAATCCAATTGAGAATCTGTGGAGGGAGCTAAAGATCAGGGTGATGGCAAGGAGACCCTCCAACCTGAAAGAGTTCGAGCTCATCGCTAAAGATGAATGGGCTAAAATACCAGTGGAGACATGCAAAATGCAGGTCAGCAATTATAGGAAGCGTTTGATTGCTGTAATAGCCAATAAAGGCTTTTCTATTGATTATTGAGAAAGGTATAAATAATTTTGGACATGCCACTTTTTGTTCAAATGTAAATAAAAGCTTTTTTTTTTTTTTTTTTCAAAATGATGCCTCTTGTAAATCGTCTTATTATCTTTTGGGAGAAGTCTTTGTCATTTCCGGTCAATAAAAAATTAGCTGGTTTAATGAAAGTAACTTTAAGTCAGAATTTGCCAGGGGTATGAATCATTTCGAGCTTGACTGTATATGATACATGTAGTACTGTGCTTTTACCATCACTGTGTTTTACTGCAAGCACTTTTTTTCCTTTTGAATGAAATGCATAAAACAGAAAGTCGATATAGAAATGGACAGACACACTTCCTCTTCTACCACCCACAGTGCAGGGTTGGCGTCAAACGCTGGAAGACTATCTGCCACAGACCCGCACCCCTGGCGTCTCAAATACAGCTCACCACTCAACATATCGAGCGCCTGACTGCCGTGAGAGTAGCTAACATATCACGAGCACACACACAAACACACACACACACACACACACACACACAAACCATCATTTCAGTCTCTCATTGCTGCAAGCTATTACCGTGCTGCATAGCCTCTCTACCCTTCATTACACTAGAGATCTCCACGGACTGCCGTGTGATGTATTGCATGTTTGTTCACACGTCGTCTACCGTAACGCGGCCCGATTCAGACACATTTATTGGGAGCGTGCTACAATTACTGGTAGGACCAGCAAGTAAAAACCACCTGCTCTAAAGAACCCATCAGTCCCAGACCAAGATGGATTCATCAAAAGTATTTAGAGCTTTAGTGAGAGTAGAGAGGATGTAGGGGCTAGACAGACAACGATGAAGATGAGGATGAATCTCAACTCACATTTCACAAAGCCATTACTGGGCAATCTGCCCCTGCAATTTCTTCAATCTCGCCCAATCAGACCCTGGCGTGGTAAGAGAGAGCTTGATGATGACTCACATTGCTAATGTGAAGATGAGTTTCTGCCTGTGTGTGTGTGTGTGTGTGTGTGTGTGTGTGTGTGTGTGTGTGTGTGTGTGTGTGTGCGTGCGTGTCAGTGGGCAGGAAGACGTTCCAGACATCTAAACGTCTCTGATCTAGAGTGTTGTTTTGGCTGGGAATCAAGAGAAGCTCATTTATTTTAAATTTACTTCAAGCGGCTCTTGATTGCCAGCCAAAACAACAATTGTTGATGTTAAATAAGTTTTGGCAAAACAAAGACTCAGCAGTACAGAGATAATAAATATTTTCTATAGCGTGGCATTGTTTGGTCTCAGTGGACCTTAGCCTGGTGTTTTTTTTTTTAATTTGCAAAAGTTTATTCAAAGGGATTGTGCTGTTTTAAAGTCTCAAGTCACGTCCAATTAGCAATCAGAGCTTTCTGAATTTGCTTGTGTACTGGAAATTTTTTTGGACAGTATTTTGTTGGGTCTGCACAGCTGTCATCTTATAGACATGCACATTTGTTCACATTTAAATGTATGTTCTATACTTTATCTTGTTGGGTCTATTCAGTTTTATTTTTCATGATACAAAATCTCTATCTTACAGTATATTTGCTCAATTCATAAGTTGTATTTAATTTTACAGCTTTAGAATGTACTACCGTTTTCTTTCCCTTCCACCTATAAGGTCAGAAGCCAACTTGCATATGTTACTTGTAATAGTTTTTATGACGGAAACTAACCTCAAGGGGGCAATAGAGTTTCCTTTGAATCTCTGCGCAATTCCAGGTGGGAAAACCACATTACCCATGTTTTTGTAAAGAAATTTTCATCAATTGAGGACTGTCAGTAACGATTATTTTGGTAATCGAGTATTTGATCGATTGTTCTGACGATTAATCAAGTATTCTGGTCATTTTTAGCATTGGTAAAAATAGATCCAAGTGACTAGACTAGTTTAGTTCAGTAGAACAATAATGATTACTAAAAAAAAAAATGTTTCTAAGAATTGAGAGAAACTCACAATTGCGATGTCCAGTTTTGAGGGGGTAAGAATTGTGAGGTATAAAACAGCACTTGCGAGTTATAAAGTTGAGTTTAAGAGATGAAAACTCGCAATTCTGACCCTTTTTTCTAAAAAAAAAAAAATTCTAAGAATTGAAATATCCTCATGATTGCAAGTTTACATCTTTTTTTTTTCTAAGAATCGAGAGATTTACAATTGCGAGGTTATAAACTTGCAATTCTGACTTTTTTTTTATTCAGAATTGTCAGATATAAACTCGCAATTCTGACTTTTTTTTTCTTTTTTTTTTTTGATTTGGCAAAGAATTTTCACCAATTGAGAACTGAAACAAGCAAATTTCAAGAGCTGTCACTAATGATTATTTTGGTAATGGAGTAATTGATCGATTGTTCCGATGATTAATCGAGTAATCGGATCAATTTTAGTGGTGGTAAAAATAGATTTAAGCAAACAATAGACTAGTTCAATAAAACGATATGATTACTTGTTTGGATACTTTATTTGAGCAAATTATTACAGCCTCATTGCTATTCTATATGTATATTAAGTCATTTTAAAGGCTATTGTTCGCTTAGGTCTATTTTTATTACTACAAAAAATTTATTATAATAATCTGATTACTCGATTAATCGTCAGAATAAACCGATTACTCAATTACGAACTTGCAATTCTGACTTTTTTCTCACAGTTTATATCTCACAATTCTGACTTTTTCATGGAATTCTGACCTTTTTTCTAAGAATTGAGATATAAACTCGCAATTGCGAGTTATAAAGTCCAATTTTGAGGGGAAAAAAGACTGTTCTCAAAATTGTGAGTTGAAATTCTGACCTTTTTTGCAGAATTGTCCGATATAAACCAGCAATTCTGAGAAATAAAGTCAGAATTGCAACATATAAAACAGCACTTGCAAATGATAAAGTTGAGTTTAAAGAGATAAAAACTCGCAATTTTGACTTTTTCTTCTCAGAATTATCAGATATAAACTCGCAATTCAGACGTTTTTCCCTAAGAATTTAAAGAAACTCACAATTGCGAGTTTATATCTCGCAATTCAGACTTTTTTTCAAAGCAGTTCTGCCTTTCTTTTTCTAAGAATTGATAGAAACTCGCAATTGCAAGGTTATAAAGTTAAATTTTGAGGGCAAAAAAAAAACTGTTTTTAGATTTGCAAGTTTATATCTCACAGTTCTGACTTTCTCAGAATTGCGTAATACAGTCTTGCAATTCTGACTTTTTCCTCACAATTGCGAGTTTATATCCCGCAATTCTGACATTTTTTCCACGCAGTTCTGTTTTTTCTAGGAATTGAGAGATACTTGCAATTGCGAGGTTATAAAGTGCAATTTGTGGCCAAAAAAAGATCTCAGAATTGCATGTTAATATCTCACAATTCTGACTTTTTTTTAGAATTGCGTAATACAAACTTGCAATTCTGACTTTTTTTTTTTTAGAATTGTCCGATATAAACTCGCAATTCTGACTTTTTTCTCGAAATTGCAAGTTTATATCTTCCAATTCTGACGTTTTTTCCCCTCAACTGTTAGATATAAACTCGCAACTGTGAGTTATAAAGTACACTAGTTTTCGCCCTCACAAGTTTATATCTCACAATTATGACTACTTTTTTTCTCAGAATTTCGTGATACAAACTTGCAAATCTGACCTTTTTTTCTCAGAATTGTCAGATATAAACTTGTAATTCTGACTTTTTTCTCTCACAATTGCGAGGTTATAAAGTCCAATTTTGAGGGCAAAAAAAATAAAAACTATGTTCTCAGATTTGCCAGTTTATATCTCACAATTGACTTTTTTTTCTCAGAATTGCATGATACAAACTTGCAATTCTGACTTTTTCTCAAAATTGCAAGTTTATATCTCACAATTCTGACTCTTTTTCTCAATTGTTAGATATAAACTTGCAATTGTGACTTATAAAGTCCAATTTTGAGGGGAACAATACACAGTTTTCAAAATGGTGAGTTTATATCTCACAATTTGGGCTTTTTTTCTCACAGTTGCTGATACAAATTGCAATTATGACTTTTTTTTCTCAGAATTATGAGTTTATATCTCACAATTCTGACTTTTTTCCACGCAGTTCTGACTTCTTTTTTCCTAAGAATTGAGAGAAACTCGCAATCGCAAGGTTATAAAGTCCAATTTTGAGGGCAATAAAAAAACAATGTTCTCAGATTTGTGAGTTTATATCTCACAATTGGCTTTTTTTCTCAGAATTGTGTGATACAAACTTGCAATTCTGACTTTTTTTTCCTGTGAGTTATAAAGTCCAATTTTGAGGGAAAAAAGACACTGTTCTCAGATTTGTGAGGTTATATCTCACAAATCTGATTTAAAAACTCACTATTGCTATTATGAAGTCAGGATTGAGAGATATATGAACTTTTCTGACTACTGTTTGGAATTGTAAATTTGTGTCTGAATTCTGAAAAAAAAAAATCATCCTCTGTTGACGTCTCACATCCAAATCAGTGCTTGATTTGTGCATATTTCTCTCCTTATTCAGATAAGAAGACTTTTTCATTGGTGAAAGCTATATTATGGATAGAGGATGAGCTGTTTGGAGGACGAGCTCATTCTGACGGCACCCATTCACTCCAGGTGAGGAAGTCCTGTAATGGTGAATTCCTTCAAATCAGTTCCAATGAAGAAACAAACTCCTATTCATCTTGAATGGCCTGAGGGCAAGTACATTTTCAGGAAATTTTCATTTTTGTGTGAACTGTTCCTTTAAAACTCCAGTATGTAAACAATCTCTCATGATTGGCTAACCTCCACTTACTGTAGTTATTTTTTTAATCAAGCTTTCCTTTTAATTAGCTCTGCAAACCGACATATTATTCAAAGCCATAAAAGAAAAAAAAATGTTGTGTTCTGAAACAGCATCGCATATGTTATGCTAAATATTGTTGTGCACAAGTTCACAAGAGCGATTTATTTTCTGGAATTGTTTTTCCTTTCCCAGATGGATGGATAAAAGTTGTGTGTATGTCTTGGCTCGACTGACAGTGTCGCAAGTAACCAGCCAGGTTGTGTTTGTGAAGGTGTCAGACAGAAGATCTCAGTCTCTATCACTCAGCACCGTCCACTAGGACATTTCTCAGCCCATCTCGCACACACACACACACACACACACACACACACACACACACACACACACACACACACACACACACACACACACACACACGAGACACACACTTACACACCTACCTCACACTTCAGCATGACACCTATCACACCAATCTCTGCCCTTCATCTTCATTCTGGTCTCTTTGACCCTTGTCTCATCCCATATTGTCCTTCAGCAACGGTGAGATAGTGTGTGCACTGTGCTGTAATCTCTTAGAATGATACCGCAGGAGAAAAAAAAAAAAAAAACATAAAAACGTTGTTTTGAAATCTCTCCGGGCTGGAGGGGTTTACCAATCTCTGGCGCCTCGCAGAACTTTCCTGTCAGATCGCTGCCATCCCTGTGACCTTAAAGTGGCCTTTGTGTGCTGAAGCATGTAGCTGTGAAATAGTCCTTGACAATTAGAAGCGCACACATACACACACATGCGGGAGGTTTCTTTCATATTCAGGTTTAATTGCATGTGGCCAGTCATTACGAGACGTCTTAAAGGGCACGGCTGCACGTCTTCAATAATAAATGTGACACTCTGTCAGGTACAACGCCGTCATTATAAGAGCAAAACGGTGATGGTTGGTGCTTTTCAACTGTGTGTTGAAAAATAGCTTGACGTGAAATGATTGATCGAGTTCAGAACTTCATATCATTCTTTTAAATTAGAATTTATATAATATTACTATTAAGTGAATTTAATTTAGTATAAAATTGTGCTTGATTTTTTTTATGGCAGTATAGGATACCGGGATAGATAAAAGGATAAAAGGTATCTCCTATCTTTGCTCTGTTTGTTTATGACTTTGGCATTTATTTTTGACTGACTTTATTACTTTGACAATTTATGACTTAGTAC